>NC_139660.1:14862658-15010158 GCF_951799395.1 Argentina silus | reverse complement strand
GGCTGTTAGTCATCTGCTGATTCCTTGGTTCAGAGGTCATGGGGAAGATCATCACTACTTGCTCATCAGAATTCTAATATTCTCTTCACAAAATTAGATCACAGTTAAACTGTTGGCAAAGTATAAGTTACACCAAAGTTCACTCAAAACATTATCATCTGTGGGGCAAATGAATACACCAGTCACAGTGGACAACTGTTTACTGGAAAAAACTTGACTCCCCTGAGCCTTTTCCCACTCTAAAATATAGACTAACAAACATCCTGTAAGTCTGTAACTAGCTTCTCAGTGTGAGTCGATGATGTCTTCTGCTGCTAACTCACCTATAGTTTCCTATGATGTCCTTGCAGCTATCTACCTCAATAATCTCATGGGAGAGCCTAAGGAAATGTGTTGGAAATATATTAGTGGGTTGACTAACATTCATTCTCGCTCATCCCAGATTGGTGGCCTTTTAAAGGTTAATTGCGCCAGCTAATTGCTCTCTCCATCCCTTTAACTAACGAGGACGCTCTCCAAGATGATGTCATGGATCGTCTGAACCAAAATACCTCTCCAACTACCTTGGCAAATAGCATTTCACTTCGGAAGGGCACGGGGGTGGGAGGGGGGTCTGGGCAGTTTCTTCAAGGGGAAAACGACTCTGGCTCTTTGCAAACAGCCTGTGTTCCAAAGATATTTTCTCATTTACCGGCTTTGTTCAGTAAGTCATCTTCTTAAGTCAGTGAAAAGGCCAGACCCTTTACCCTCTGTGTGAAAAACCCCCAAGACAAATTCAATTAAAAATGACTGCTTCTGAGAAGGTTCTAAGTGTCAATTTAGAGTATATTTTGGAAGTCTTTTCATCAAAGTATATCACAGGAATGACCAAGTAAACAAAAGGAGTGAAAGGGAGTGATAAGCGAACACTTGAAATCATCCTCAGTCGTCAGAGAAAGAGATAAGACATGTCAGAGTGGGCCCTCCATCACTCTCTCTCTCCCTTCATCCCTCCATCCCGAAAAGTAATGATACAGACGTTGCCATGGAAAGGAACATTCTGATGAAAAGAGACTACTCAACTATTATGTTCCATAATAATGTATAGCTATGTTATTATATTATAAATAATTAACTTTATCAAAGAAATTGGAATTTGCAACTATAATGTCATTTCAATGTCACTTCATGTAAAATTCTTCAAAATATTCCCCTTTTTTATTCCCCTATGTATGGCCGCAGAACACGTTATCATTCTGACATTCCTGGTTGGGATTCTGAGAGAGTTGGCAGAGCAAAGCATTCAGGGTAATCGATGCATTAAGACACCTCTGGCTCTGAAATGAGGTGTCTTCAGTGTGTCTAAGTGGTACTTGACTCCTTCACCTCAGACAGACAAACTCTGTGCCCTGTGATTAGTGAACAACGATCTGGAGTCACGTCCCACTCAGAGTCTCCTATAGCGACATCTCTGGGTCACTGTCTAGAGATACCATGGCTGATGGCATAGCTAGCTTCTCAAATGTTCACAGATACAAGGACATAGATGTAATTATATCAGCTGAAGACTAACACACATTTGCATAAGTAATCATAACAACATATGATGCAAGAGAGTTTCTTGAGCAAGGCACAACTGAAGGAAGCATAATTGACATTTACATGATATAGGTATGCACTCATACACCCTGGCTGAACATGTATTCACACATGCACACACACATACACACACACTCACACACACTGTATGAAAAAACAACAGCTCAAATGCCTTTCAGTTTTCTTTTCTGAGAGCCGTGTCGTTGTTAGAAGCATTGGATAATGAAACCCAGGCGTGTTCTGGTGGATGTACTGTACCATGTACTGTATACACACACTCACGTATGCATGCACACAGACACGCACACTTGCACACACACGCACGCACGCACGTACGCACGCACACACACACACACACACACACAATCTAAGATCTAACCATTTCCCATGGTTTAACGGTCCCGACTTGGTCATGGGTGTACCTAAGTCACGCCCTTGTACTGTATATGCTTATCCACACTCCACTTCCCCCTTGGGGGGAACAAAAGGCTGTGGACACAGGAAGCTGATAAAGGGTGCAGGAAGAAGTGGGGCACCTTGGAAACTACGGTGATCTACGAGTGATCTATTACATGTCGGTGAGTACTCTGTTGATTTAGCTGCACGTGTGTCGACTCCCCATCACAGCCTTGTCATTATAAAAACAGCGAGTCAGGACTCCGCTCTGCGCTTATACAAAGCCCATTATCTCCTTATGATGAGGAAATACAAAATGACACACTAAAACCATACAGGGCCCCGTCCAACCGAGAGAGGAGCCGGTTGGGGCAGGTGCATGATGGGAAATTAGTATGTGCAGTATCCCTTTATGACGGTCATAAAGAGGGTGAACCCTGAAAGACTTTCCGTCCTGAGATGATGTTATCCTCTATTAATAACCCACCACTTCTATCACACAGACAACCGCAGCTTCTCTCCACCGGGTGACAGCAGGAAGGTAGCGGTTTGGATGTCTGACCAGTCCCGGCTCCCAAAAGGTCACTAGTCATCCCACTGCTGTTTTTGCTGCTGCTGCTGCTGCTGCTGCTGCTGCTGCTGCTGGAATGCAGAGACAGCATTAGAGCATCATGGTGCTGTGCTTCTGAACAACATTCCAAATCATATTCCTCGCCTGTACTGTCCCCCCATCTAATTGTTCCCCTTACTGTACCTCTTGAACATTGATGTATCAATTGTAACGTCTCGTCCTGTTCCTTAGTTTATGTTTGTCTTTGTTTCATGTTATTCATTTATTGTTTCCTGTTTATCTTTGTGTTACTCACCTTGTCTCTCGTTTCAGACACTTTACTACCTGCCCTTGTGTGTTTCCCGCATGTGTGATTGTCTACCCCGCCCTGATTGGCTTCCCCTGTGTATTACGTCTTGTGTGTTCCCCTATCTCTGTGCCAGTTCGTCTTTGTACTTTTGTCAATATGTTCCAGCATTTATTCCTAGTGTTTAGCCTTCCTGGTTTACGTTCCCTGATAGTTTATTCTGACTTAGCTTTTGCCTTATCAGATTATCTGCCTGCCTTTTTGAACTGCCAACCTGTGTACCGTACTCTGCTTTGCCTACTCCTTATCAGACTATCTGCCTACCCATTGACTGCCTACATGTGTACTGACCCCAGCTTTTCGGAATTAAAGACTATTCTTTTGGATTTTGAGTCCTCTGCCTGCGTACTACAGCCATTACACCAATCCCAGATGACTGAGATTTTTTGTGGATCACACTTCAAACATGCTAATTTAGGGTCCATTGATTTCCATTGGTCAGGAACCAAATGTGTGATTTTGTAATTTGGGTGAACTATCCCTTTAAGATGACGAAAACTGACTCAAAGCCCCCATACCACATCCATTACACCTCCACACACCTGAGGAAGAGGACATACAGTACATCACGTAACCCTTACAAAAGGTACCTTCACTATAGACATAATAATAATGAAAATCAGCAGCAGCCAATGACAGACATGTGATTAAGATATGTATTAGATGTGACAAGTGCCAATATTATTATACAAGCAGTCTCCATGCTTTACCAGTGGACCCTCCCTAAAAGTCAACACGATCAAACAGTGGAAAGAGGTCATGTGGATCCAAAACATTGTTACATATATTCCAGTGCTGTTTCAAAGCTATCTGAGCTTGGATTGTGCAGGTAACCCATAGAAACACATGATCAAGTTTAAGGTGAAGTTCAAAAAAAGGGTAACACTGCAACAGAAAACCAAATGTGACCAAAATCCTAAGACCCATAACGTTTTTTCCCAGGGATTGTACTGAGGGAACAGGATGTGAATGGCAGAGATAGCCTATTATTGCTTTAAATCTTCAAAAACACAGCATAGGAAATGATTTATGGGCATAACGCTGTGTAGCAGGGAAAAATTGTGGATAATGTTACTGTTTCTGTGTTTGTGCATCTGGGGTGCATGGGTGGCGTGTAACGGATCCCTTTGTACACACCTACGGTTTTGCATAGGTTGGCAGACACAACTGTCACGTCATCAGATAATTCCTTCCACATACACGCTGATTAGTGAAAGCGCCTGGCTTTGGAGAACATTTCACATTTTTTTATACTGCAACTCCTATTGGTTCAGATTTCTCGAAACAAAATTGAAAGGCGTCAAAGAAAAAAAAGGAAAAGATTCCCCTTTTTGAGGTCATCTGTGGTTAAGACTCAGTCTTGAGTAGATCCAAGGGATTATTCTGTGTTAGATCCCAGGGATATGGAGCGTTTCGTAAACTACATACTGTAGTGATAGCATTAGAATGGAACCCAGCAGGGACCCTCACATTGAGGCTTAGTAAGAGCTATAGAAGCCTGAGGAGAAGATGAAAAGGGAATTATTATATTTTCACAAGAGCCCAGGCCACGACTGGGCAGGGGAAAGCCTCCACTCCCATCCGTAGGCCAGGGGTCTGCCTTTAACAATTCAAGGGCAGATCAGAACTGCAAACTGACTGCTCTATATAGAAGGAGGAAGCAGGAAGAAGTTTGGGTGAGGCATTGTTATATCATTGTTATTGTTCAACAAAGATTATTTTATTCAAATCAGTGCAATATCATTGAAAAAATACGGTAAATTATTAAGGGGTTCAATCAAAAATGCATTTTTTACCAATAGTTTTGGTATTTTCATATTCTAGTATACACTTTTTATATTATTGTAAAATGATTGTTCTAAATTAAGTATTAAAATGCTTTAAAACTTTAAGATATTGAGTAAACATTAATTGCACCACAGGTGCAGCATGCAGACTAAAGCAGGCAGATGAAATGGACTTGAATATCATACTGTAAGAATCCAGACTCATGTGACGAGAGTAAGATTGCCATCTAGGACTGAGCTTGATCTGAGAGATTGCTGAAATCATTGTTGTTTACAGTCCTGTAATTAAAGGTATTCAGGTATTGAAAATCTCCCGAAATAGTGTTACTGGTTGGGCCACTTACCCTGGTTGGGCAACTTACCCTTTAATGAAAGGCATCATGGACACATGGACAATTTGATGTATAAAAAGCTTCCGTTAGTTTCAGAGCCAAAGGTGCGTATGGCATGAAGTGCCCTCACTTGCGTCACAGTAACACTACCTTTTAGTTTCCTGCGACTTCACGTTTCAAAAGCGAAGGAACGTGAATTTACTTTGAAGTGCCTGTCTTAGAAATGCCATTTAGAGTGCACCTGTGCATCATGGAACATTCCCACCATACGCATGATGGGAAATCTAAATGGAGCTCCTCTTTGATGCTCTTGTTTTGTCATGTCTTTCTTCATCAGGCACCTCCATTGATGTTATTTGCCGTCGTTACCAGATACAGGGAATTACCACCAATGTTTTCGTGAATTCCACTATTGCTGCACTCCAGTGTTCCCTTGAAACATAAAACTACAGCTTTCTTTTTTTTATGACATCAGAGTTACTCCAGGAGTGTGCCCTATCTGATCTGGCACCAAAGGCCAGGTATTGATGGTAAGTAGATCTCCAGCTTATTCCCCATGTGCCCTTCTTCCACTCCCTCCATGACAGTTCACCAGGACGAAAGGTGACACATGGGCCACCTTGCGCTGTCTAGCCTGAGTCACAGTCTGCTCAGAGGCCACTAGAGTCATCTACTGTCCTCTGTGTCAGGGTGAATGGTGTTGAGCTTGATCTTATGGAGCTGATGACTTTGACCATTGACTTTGATCAAGCCTTTTATCAGAATTAGGAAGGGCTGCTGGGTGGTGGTGGTTGAGTTGAGTGCTGGTGTGAGGGCCTCTGCTGACTGGTTGAGGTTTACATCACGCCTCTATTGATTCTCCCAATGAGAGAAGAGGCCAATGGTGTGGTGGGGAGGTCCAGAATGAGTGATCATTCATTCATTAATTCATTCACTCCCACAAACTGAAGTGCATTATAGAGCAATATTTTCCAGCTCCGATCCTATTAAATCAATAGTCATTACCTTCTCTGTTTCTTGGTTATAAATTAAATTAAATTTCATGAGTTTCAATGACTCAAGAACAATATGAAAATGGTGCAACAATAATGCGGAAACAAGCATATTTCATGCAAAAGAATTATATGGAAACTACAGTCCACCTGTCCTTGTAATAACAAGGTAATTGTCTTTCTTGTTACTGGTAACTACAGATAATTACTGATATTTAGATTAGATTAGATTAGATTAGATTAGATTAGATTAGATTAGATTAGATTAGATTAACAAACTGGGGTCTGTTGGTCAGGAAGTCCAGGGTCCAGTTGCAGAGGGAGGTGCTGATGCCAAGGTCACTGAGTTTGGTGACCAGCTTGGAGGGGATGATGGTGTTGAATGCAGGGCGGACTGTAGTGCCGTGGAGATGGCATCCTCCGTTGACCTGTTCGGGTGGTAGGCAAACTGGTGGGGATCCAGTGTGGGGAGTAGGTGGTCTTTAAGGTGAGCCAGGACCAACCTCTCGAAGCACTTCATGATGATGGGGGTGAGTGCAACGGGGCGGAAGTCATTCAGACTTGAGCACATGGCCAGAGATGCTGTTAGGGCCAGCAGCCTTGCGTGCATTCACCTTGCTTAGTGCGTAGCACACATCAGTGGTAGAGAGTGTGAGGGGCTGGTCGTCTTGGCAGGGCTCAGCTTTGATGGCTGGGTCCTTGTTGTCCCGGTCGAAGCAAGCGTAGAAGTGGTTGAGCTTGTAGGGGAGGCTGTATTTTTGGGCTTGTAGTCTGTGATGCCCTGGATGCCTTGCCACATGTGTCGGGGATCAGAGTTGTTCTGAAATTGCTCCTCAATCTGCAGTTTGTGGTTGTGCTTGGCCTTCCTGATGCCCCTCTTCAGGTTAGCCCTGGATGAGCTGTAGACCTCTGCATCGCCAGATCTAAAAGTGGTGTTGTGTGCCTTCAGCAGTAAGCGGACCTCACTGCTCATCCAAGGCTTCTGGTTGGGGAAAGTTCTTATCTGTTTGTGGGTGGTGAAACTGTTGACTCATGTATTGATGTAATCCAAAACGGAAGAAGCATATGAATCAATGTCTGTGTGGGTGTCTAGGGTGGCCTGAGTGGCGAACATACTCCAGTCAGTGTGTTGAAACTGGTGATGTAGTGTAGAGTCCGCTCCTTCTGGACAGATTTTGGCTGTCCTCACTGCTGGTTTCACACGTTGAGTGGTGTGTACTTGGGGAGTAGGAACAATGAGAGGTGATCAGACTGTCCCAGGTGGGGGAGGGGAATGGCTTTGTAAGCCTCGGCAATGTTTGTATACTGATCTAGAGTGTTGTCTCCTCTAGTGGGGCAGGAGACATGTTGGTGGAATTTTGGAAGTACAGTTCTCAGGTTGGAGTGGTTGAAATCCCCTCCAACAATAAAGGCTCCTTCCGGGTGTCCAGTTTGTTTACCATGGTTATTACCATGTTATTACCCAGTTATCTCAAACCGTAGTGTAAAGTACAACTGAAAAGTCTTCTCTGTGTTCTCTTTCTAATGAGGGAAATGATGATTAATTTGATGTTAATGGCTGTAATTTACAAATGAATAGAACAAGCGGAGGCCATTTTTCATCCTCCCTTGAAAGAACAAAGCCTCTCTGCAGGTCTTCGCATCTCTGTGTCACCATCCTTAGATCCCTTTTTGTTTGCGCTTTTCTTTGCTTCTCTTTCTTTAACCCCTCTGTCCAAGTGACCCCCCCACCGCTCTGTGTATTTATGCACCACTTAGCACTGATGGTAGACAATGGGACAAAATGGGTGGAGGTCAAAGGTCAGCAATCAGACGCACGTCCCCGGGAGGAGCTAAATCATCACCTGTTGGAGAGCACAATGGAGAGACAGCAGGAACCACAATGAGAAGATACTGGTATGTGACAATCAGCCTACAGCACTTATCACTCCAAATGTACTGAATAAGGGGGCTAAGCAGTCAACTTGTGATGTCACTATATTCAAGTATTACATTTGAACATTTAAATGGCAATCAATCATTATGTAAGGCCATTTATTGGACATTCTTTGCCATCAGAATCAAAGAATATACACCGGATTAGACTGGTCTCTGTCCAACTGAATTCAGATACTATTGTGATCTAAATGTATTTATGTTTGATCACTTCGACACTATATCCTGACTATGGGAAACAGTGATTTTGCCTTGCATATAGACTTGGGTGGAGACTAAATACTGAACCTTCAATGCACCAACACATAAAAAAAATAGCCAATTGAATCTCACTGTATTTATCTGATATTTATAACAAATGTGGACTTGTGTCCCGGAATCCTGTCTCTATGTATTTTATTATTCCAACTCATGAGTTGGAATAACATTTATGATTATTATTGGTGGGGTAATTTCAACATATCTCATGTTGGAAACATTCTGAGACTATTTATGAGAAAGCTAATTTGAGGACATTTCTATTTAGTAAATTCAGAATGAGCTCACAATGTCCTGATGCAAATCACCACCCTGTATGAAAGAGTGACTAATAATAGTAACAAAGCATAGAGATGATACATCAAGACAAATAAATATGATGAGATAACCTGTTTAGGGGAAGGTGCAATCGGGGATAAACATGTCATTGTGAATATGTAACAATGTCTGGAATGTGTTTACTATGTGTTCATCTGTCCTTACGTCAGGAACTTGAGGAGTGTCAGTGGTCTGCTCTCACATTATTATTTTGATACTCATGGTTATGACTTCAGTACAAGCATCATTTAGAAACAGATCATATTTCTGCCTGTTAAATAAATAAATAGATGCAATTTTGGGTTGTTTAACTTTCCCAACGCACAAAGCAGTGAATAAACATATTATTCTTTTTTTAAAGGTTTTGTGTAAAGACAGTTGTGTTCATGTCCAATTACCCATGAATGCCTCCGTTTTCCGATGCAGAATCGTATCTTGTGGAGAGCCTCGTCTCCGTGTGTAAATTCTGATTACCACATGCATGCTGTACTGTATGGTGATAGCTAGCTGACCCTACTGTTCAAATGCTAAAGGTGAGTGTTTTGAATGTCAGTTCATTGTAAATGGACTATGACAGTCCTGGGCACCGCAGCTATAGTCATGTCAGAGCCTATGAGGGTGGTGTAATTTATTACCCTTTCAAGCTGTTTTAGAACCCCCCACGTCTCACGTCACTTGTCAAAGTCTACAGTCTCTAGCTGTCTGAGAGGTATTGCCACTGTCTCTGCCAAGGTTTTACCAATTAATGAGCACAAAACTGTCTGTCAGTCTTCATGACAGTAGCTCAAGCAAGCCTGTATGTTTCATAAAAGGAGCTTAGGGGACATACTCCTAGTTGTTTATTAAGTGTTGTGTTGAATGTGTTAGGTTGAATTGAGGCTTATATCCAATCATGTCTAAAATAGTTGAATGCTTGCCAACAATGTAAAATATACTCCTAGTCAGTTTAGAATCTTATAAATGTTACTCAATATTTTCTTAAATTGCACAAGTAAAAATACTCTAAATAATATCTATAGTATAGTAAGGGTATTTCTAGGGTCTGTATCCCCTCATATCTCCACCCTACCCCACCCTATCCCACACCCTAATCAGGGTTTGTATCCCCACACAAACCCTTCCCCCTTACCCTAACAGGGTCCCCCATCCAAATCCCTTAATTTGTCTTCCTTTCTCCAGCCGCTAGCACTTATTTGAAGTTTCACTTGTTGATTGGTTTCACTTGTAACTGAAGTCATGTAATATTAAGTGTAATGTAACATGTAGTTTGATGTATTATTTACATTGTATTGCTGCTTTGCCAGTTTTTATATGATATGCACCTACAATGACTGTATAGCTGCAATCTTGTCCATGTCTCCCATGGAAAAGAAATATTCTTATCTCACATTATATTATATTATTATTTCTAATACAATGTGAGCCCCTTTGTGCCTCTGATACAAATATTAATGTGAGACCCAAAATCCAAAGCCTTAGTTTCAAGAAAGAAACATTGACACTAAAAGCAATACAATAAGCAACAGTGAAAAACCAAGTCTCCAATCGTCTAGCGTAGCTAGTACCACAATACACTCCCCACGAAAAGAACCTCACGTCAGCGATATGGACCCAGACTTCAAAGTTTCCCAAGTGCAAAAGGAAGAGGGAGGAAATGAAAGGATTTTATGGGCTGCCCTCCCATCTCATGTTGCATGAGAATACCATGCTGTTCCAGCCACTGCTATTGTTATTGGTTTCATCTTATCACTCAGAGTGACTGCAAACTCTGATGAGATAGAAAATCTACTTCTCTGCATTTTGAACTAAAGCCCATCAGTCTTTAGTGTAATACGTATTTAGACACTTATTTTCGGAGATGTTAGACATGATATTCATCCTCACCATGGTGAAATATTGTAAGGTCCTCATGAAGAAGACTATTGGTCTCCAGGGCATATATGTAACATGTACTTATCTAAAGGTACTGTATGTTTGTGAAGGAGATTCTCCAATTCTGTTCATTTCTTTGACATGAATTATGTCATATATACAGCACTGTAATGTACAGCAATTACAAGGACCCCAAACTTCATCATGAACACTACCAAGATACTGATACAGATGGCTGCCCAACACTGGCACACCAGATGCTCCATCCAGCCCATGACTTCACAGCACCCCAAATCACAGCCCAGCCTGATTGTTCTTTCATGTCCCATTAAGGGGCCGTGAGGAAAAACAAGTTGAAAAGCGAGGGAGCGAACGAGAGAAAAATAACATTTATCCCTTTTTATCAGTGGGGGGAAAAAGTACAACACTGTGCAGACCCTAAGAGTGCTCCGGTTCCTGACTTTCCGCTGGACCACCTAAAAAGCAGCTCCATAAACCCAGCGTGCTCTGAGAAAACTCTGAAACTCTGGGGTTCTCTCGAATGGCCAACGCCCTCGCCCATGTCCTCATCAGCCTCGCCCTCCCTCCCCTCAGGAATACATCCAAACAGCACTGATACAGCCAAGCGTGAACCGTGGGTAATGATGTCTGTCATAGCAGCTTATAACGTTGGAATAACAGTGGAATAGCCAATGTGTGTGCTCCAAGTGTGTGTGTACACAAAGATATGTCACACAGTTGCATCATGACATTGATATACATAACCATTTTCTAACTGCATGCTTTCATAATGTATAAAACCAGTACATTATCATAGTTTATTACATTGTAATAACTATGCAGTTAAATGAATACACATGGAGTGGGGCTTTTAAATGCTACTATGCTACTATACCGTGGCATATGGCTACATTGTTACTGGATCATACACATAATGTAGCATGATGTCCATAGATGACACTGAACTGTCTTCAGTTATCACTGACTTTTTGATTTGGCGATCAGTGATCACTTAGCAACTTACTATATTAGCAAACAACCAATATCCACTGTCCCTTATTAAATGCATAGGCAAAGCATGTATAGGGAGTTTAAATAAGTCATGCTTCCAATTCCATGTATATGTGAGCGAGATACCGTCAACATCATCCCTGCAGTTCTTTTCTTAGAATAGAAGAGGTCTGTGTTTACACTGGGCAGATGGCTAATCTAACACGGCTCCACACTCTCACCAAGAGAGGTCCAAAACTAACATTATGAAATGAACAGCACAAATTACTATAAAAATAGAGGACTACTTTAAAATAAACCCAGCTGATTTTGCATTCACTGAAATATTAGTTCATCTGAACCTTTTTTTCCCCCTCCTTCTCTTTTCTTCCCCCCTCAATGAAAAATCAAATGTAAACACTGGCCGGGGTCTGTATTTTTTCTCTCGTGAATGACTGGGGTAACATTTCCTTCCCTCCAAAGATCAAAGAGCCAAATAAACACAAGGCCTATTAGATACTAAGCACACCTAGCCTAAAACACATCCTATGTTGTGAGGCCATCCACAACCTGTTCAATATGGGGTCACTCTGAAGAGCAAGATACACTATGCATACAGGGACATATCAGTTTCTATCACAGAATACCTCAGATGATGCAAAGTTCAGCTGGCAGGTGTGTGGACACAATTTCAGGCATATGGGAGGTGAGAACCAATAGATACATTCTCCATCTATATGTCGTATTTTTGTATCATTCTAGCATTATTCTTAGATCAGCTGACACTGTTCCGTTTTGACAGCGCCATGTTTTCCATGTGTACCCACCCATTTGGCGCTCTACATCAATATCCAAAGGAAGATAATACATTTTGAACTGCTTGTAATTGCTAGGATTATTCACTGCATTGAGGGGAATTATTATTAGTCTAATTAATAATTCCCTATTATCTAATTTACATTGCAATAGAAAAAATAATAAACAAAATAAATTGAATTCTTGCTTTCCCCTTTTTCCCTCTCTGACTAGCTTAAGAAAGCCAGAGACAGACCATGAGTTAAGTGGAAGGGTATCATATAGCGGGACCGTCTGCTTCCCAAATGAGCTTGGTCTGTTTGCATGTTGCTCAGCTACAGAACAGGGGTGCCAACAAGTCCTGTGCAACACAGTTGGAATATGGTTACATTCTCTCACAAAGAAAAAGAAACATTTTTTCAAATGCAGATCCCGCTCAGTGGAAAAATGTGTAACTACTGCTCCCATATCACACTCTTAAAATAAAATGATCTGAAGCTCTGAAAATACCGTCATGGAAAACACTGAACCAGAATGAGAGAGTAAGTAAAAGGGGTCACACTTACATGAAGTTTCTCTATACCTTAGTAGTAACAGTTTAATGACACTAGTAATAACATTATAATAATAATATGTTTAATATGTTATATGTTTTTCCATAGTAATTTGCTGATTTGTAATTACCCGATGGAGATGAGCTGCCTTTGTTGTTACAAAAGTGAAATAAGTGAACTTTATACATGGCAATCATGAACTTTATACATGGCAATCACAGTTATTAACATTGAATAGTGGTTTTGACAGTCAACTAGTTGGATAATTGCTGTTAGCCCTACTCAGTGCACACATCTACCAAATATTACACCCTTGTAGCTGGAGTGACTACTCATCTCTACCTTTGTGGACGCAGTCCATTCTCAATTCTATCTCTGTGTAGTGGAAGTGATTTGGAATCACACACTTGTGATGAGGTAGCCCTGTCTGAGACATGGAAACTCAAGTGTCGCCCTCAGACCTTGAGGATGTCCTCTTGGCCTAATGGTAGACGTTTGGGTCTTCCAAGTTGGAGACCCGAGTTCAAACCCCGCCCGTCACATAGGCATCAATGACATAGTGGCACACAACTCATCCATATAATTTAGGTAGAACCCCCTGCCTCTTCTCTCTCTCTCTCCCTCTCTCTCCCTCTCATTCCCTCTTTCTCTACAGTACTCTACTCTTTCTCTAAAGTGATTGCCAGCTGTATGGATTCAGACTCTGCTATGGTTACAGCCGGAATAAAGCTCAGTGTTAAAATCATTATGGCGCCACTGATGAGGTTCTCAATGTTACTTCAACGCAGAGAGATTCCAGGTGTTCTGGCGTTCCCTTGGAAATGTTTAATTATAGCTGCATCTTATTCTGTAATTTCATTTCTTTCATGTCGCATTTCCCAGAAAAACGTGATTCACCTTAATTGTTTGAGCATCAGCATCCTATTTGGTGAGTACAGCTACAGTACTGTTCTTTCCCCTCAGTTCTCCATTGGATTCATCCATGAGCAGATCTAAAACTGATATAATAAGGATGAGTATAGCTTAATTAAGATAAGGTTATAGCTTTCAATAGGATATTCAAATGAGGTAGCTTAAGCAGGTTAGTCGTGTACATGATACAGTATCCTATTACCATAAAGTGAAATTACACAGTCATCTTTCATCTGATCTCAGTGTTGGATCTTTAGATGTGATAATAGAAATGGACATGAATCTTCCTCATCATAACCAGTGGCACCTACAGTACACAAATAAACAGTGAAAGAGAAGGAATTCACCAAAAACCAAGATTGGTATACAGTAAAACATTAGAGGGAATTGACTGCCTTCAGATACAGTACCAGATTAAACCTGGTTTTTCTAAGAGCATGCAGTCTCTTTGAGCTGGGCAGCCTTGGTGGCGCCCGCCTTCAGTTATCTTGTTAAAAGCTCTTTGTGACCTCCCTCACCCCCCCACAGCCATACATGAGGGGTACCCCCCATAGCAGGGAAGGCATTACATCAGCCTAGCTCAGGGCCATGTAATACCGTAGTGCGTGCGTGCGTGCGTGCGTGCGTGTGTGCATGTGTGTGTACGTGTTTGGGTGTGTGTGGGTGGGTGGGTGTGTGTGTGTGGTGCTGACTCAGGCTGACATCATGCCGCTCTTGCATCCGCCTGATCGCAACCATCTCAGTTACCCCCTCCCCTTCCACCTGATTGCTTTCTTCTTGGGCTCTGGGGTCCCATCTGTCAACAATCATCTGCCCTTCAAGCCCCGGACTGGCCCATTGTTCACCAATTGGCTCCACCTGCCAGTAATCTTCCACATCGGCAGCAGTGAGGTTCAGAATCGGGTCCATCGCAGTTTGTTTCCCCCCGATGCTAATCACCTGTTTGTTGTGAGCGTCTCGGTTCCTGGTACGTGTCAGGAGACACTGCACCTCTGTGCTCAGGGTGAGATCAAACAGGGTAGTGGTTTGGACAAGGAGGGAGACCTCTGAAGGAGGACTGGGCCAAGGATTGACAGGCTTAGGACAGGGATGGGTCTAGAACTGGGTCTAGGCCACGTATCTCCTAACCTGGTCTTAGAGAGAGGAATCATTGGTTAGTTTCTGTGTGGCTGGTTGTTCTAGACCCAGGAGCTTTCCTAAAGGTCTCTGTTGGAGACCAATGACTTGAGGACTTTGAGAACCATGATTTCACATTTACGTCTATTTGACATGGAGGCAGCAACAAGTCTGGATTTTGGTTATGTAATGATGATTGAAGATAATGATTAGGTTTATTATAATAACCCGGCCTGCATATCAGAGGAAGTTTTATTTTACAAATAAATCCAGTGTGGAAACCAAAGGATATACTGTACTCCGTAACTATTCTGCCATACACAAACATGCCTCTTAAATCCAACCTTCCTGGTCCTTCCTGAAAATTTATTTCAGAACCCCCCGAAAAAGACGGCATATCACTTACAAAATATTTAACTCAGTTCACAGCTTTTTCTCTCTGAATGCCTATTTTAAGCATGCAAATTAATGTAACGTGTTGGATACGAAGTCAGTGAATACCGCAATTCTCACGCAAGGAAAAGCTTCTCCCCTGCCCCAAACCCACAGGTATTGGATTAGATATTCCACTTGGCTGCAGAAGGACCATCCTCCATGTGGTGAACTCCATTGACACGGGGCTGCGTCATAAAACTAACACCGACTGAGGTGCCGCTTGCGGCTGCTCATATCACGGAAGAGAGCAGCATTCGCCTAACTTGTGTGGTTGTAGGGTTTAGCTTTGTTGTTATAATGGGGGAGGTTGGGATAAGCTTAAAAGGACATTGACGTGTCTCATCCCTTGCCTTTGAAATACTGGACTGCACAATTTTGGTGCATGTTCGGGAAGGAAAAGCATTGTGGGCTGTGCAAGGGGATTATTTAAAAAAATGTTGCAATCCCCTGGATCGAGTTGCATGTCGTGTAAGTATAAATGTGTAACAGCCAGACCTCAAAACTAACAACAAAGTAACATACAGTATCTTAGAGTTTCATTTCATAAACCAGCTGACTTATGCAATCTTCATTCAACATTCACTAAGAATTTCATACAAGTTGATTTGACATTATCATCACTGATATTTTCAGTGTTGGGGCCTCATTATTTTATCAATATAAAGTGGTGAAACTTTTACCAATGCAAATGTGAGATAAAACAATTATAGGCAGCAATATTACATGTGCATCTGTTTTTCCTTTGGTTCATTGGCATTGGCCGTGTTACACGTGCTATGACATGGTTCTGCTCACAAACTCTAAAGTAGAGAGGCCATATCTTAAGCTGTTGACTTTCCCACATTTCATAATAGTAAACCATTTGTTTCTGTGCTTTGGAGAACACGGTCATCTCAGTGCCAAACAAGTAAAGCTCAAAATAATGAGGAAAGCGTATTCATAAAACTTGCATACCATCTGGGAGTAGTTGTGGAGGACAAGGCATCATCAAGGGTCTTTGGCAGGGCTAGGCTATCTTGGATACGCATTCTTTCCAACATCCCGAACAAAAACAAAACAAAACAAGTGTTTCGGCATTACTACAGGATCACTGGGAAACACCACTATAAACAGATGCCTTGAGGAATTCCAATGGAAAATTACACCGTCACTGCTGGAAAACTTGCAGAGGACTCCCCTTTTCATGTGGATTAGCAGGCCCGCCAGCTCATTGTTAAAACCATGACCAGAAAAGCCTAGGGTTTTTACAGGTACAATGGTTTTCATTTGGCAAGTACCAAATGTAAAGGGGGAAAGGGGCTTTCAGGAGGAAATTAACCTTGATCAAGTTCAAATGTTTTGGTAAATTAATTTTAATGGCTAAATGCGGATTTGCCTGTTCTGTTGCCAAAATACAGAGGAGTCTGGCTCGGAGGACCAGAAATCGAATGGCTTTCTGACTTTTATCATTGTAATATACCTGCGCAAATCCTCCCCGCGAGGGATGGAAAGGTTTACATCTTGTTCGAAAAAGGTTAAGCCAAGGATTCAATTTACTTTTCTGGATCAGAGGCAGCTGCATACATTCAGTTGGTGTAAAGGACGAAACCACAAATGATGCACAAACAGGCAATGGTTAAATGTGTGCATTTGTGCCCTTCATTGCTACTTTGAAGACGTTACGGCCATCAGAAGCCAAGCCTGACGTGACATTGCTTTACTTTTGTCATATTTACTTTATCAGTAAAAACTGTACAAAAGTAGAGACATCTGTCCACAAACTAGAAACTGTTTCTGTCTGCCTTGCTGAATAATCATTTAAGCAAATAATTGTTGACTCATTAACCCCAACAAACAAAATGCTGAATATAGTGGATAGTACATACAATGGTGTTTTATCAACATACTAATAACTGTAATTATCATATCTTCACTTCATTGTCACATATTTAAATGGCACCCTATGTGTATCATAACCAGTCCACATGTAATCCTGTTATCAAAACAACATCCATTTTGTAATGAGATATCGGGGTTAGAGGCTGGACTAGGTATAGGACTAGGTATACAAAGAGTATAGGGCCTTGTGGAAGTGGGACCACCAGATAATGGCTGCATGGCCAGCATTGTTTGCACTCTCCCCCTATTTACAGCCAGTGTTTGTGACATGGTGTTAAAAATGAGGAGAGAATGGTTCTGAGGGTGGGTCAGCTAATTCACTGGCTTTATCATCTACTGCCATGTTGCTCACTCTCAGACACACTTATCAAGGAGCCCTCCTCATGGTTTCCATATTATTGGGAGGACCCACATCCCCATAAATTAGATGTCTCAAGAAGTTGCGATATTTCAATAGGTTCAACCCCTGCCAGACACGTGCACCCCCCCCCCCCCCACACCACCACCACCAGAGAATCATGAAAACTTATTTGACCCCATTTTGTTTTTGCAGAGAGGGATTGACAACTCAACTTTATTGTGGGGCTCCCACATAGCTGTTTCTTTTGTTTTGAGGGCCTTGTTCGTTACTTAGTCTCCCTCAGCCGCCCAACAATCAGATTTTTCCATGTATATTGCTCAAATTTCCGACACACTTTATTGTTACCCTTTATAACCTAACTATTTGTCTTCTCACATTAAAAACAGATTTCAACCTAACAGATTTTCCTTGGAAGGCAATATGCGATTCCGTTCAGGCTGCTACTCATCTCAGATGTGTTATTATAAAAGAAGTATACTGGTTTCAATTAAAAAGAATGACAAATTTCACACCAAGGGAAATGTGCTTCTCTGCAATTATTGAGCATGGTCAAATGGTAGATTGCAAGAACCCCCCAAAAATGTGCACATACCAAAAGCTGAACTTTGGGATCTTAGAAGACCTAAAAACATGTAAATACAAACTGGGCCATATCTTCCAAATGTCCACAAAGTGTCACCATGGATGTCAAAGTGCATGCAGTATGGTGCATTCACAGCAGCAGGATACAACTATATTTCCTGATGCTGTAACCAATTAAGAGCATGCATTTTCTGAACTCCTCCAAAAAAGACATCAATTAAAAGTGTGATTCATTATTTCCTCAGTGCCACTGTCGCCCATTAAAGTGGGAGAGACAAAGAGGCCTACACAGCTGGCATACAGCAAACTGATAAAACCAACATGGCAACCATTTCCTGTATGAAAAACACCAGAACCTTCTCTAGAGAATGCCTCCAGTCAAGGACTGCTAAAAGACCTATCAAAGCCTGCCAGGATCGATAGCCATTGCATGTATATTTATTCACTGTTGACAAGGAAATATAAGATATACCATATTGACTCATATTCATGATGGGTTTTTATTTTTTTCAAAGACCTCATGTTGAGGAGCAACTCCAATGAGGTCATGTGTGTATCATTGTGCGGTTTGGTCATTCCAACAAAATGGCAACCCAGTCTTCAGTTTTTGTTATTGTGGTCTTGTGTTGTGTATTTCATGTGTTGCTCTTAATGTGCTGATCAAGGTCTTCATCTTTCTGAGGTATCAACCATTGCGTTTAGTTAGTTTAAATAGACCTAATTGTCTCTAATTGTCTCACCTCTGCTTATCAAAAACTGTAACAGTACATTGGAATTACCTCAGTGGACATTTGTTGAATGTGTATAAATGGAGACTCCATCTTAAAAATATTGTATCCAAGGTTTAATAGGCCTACAATAACTGGAAATGAAATGTATAGACATGGGTGTCTGTGTATTGTCATAAAAAGGTAATTGAGTTTCCTTAAACAAAGATACAGCATGTTGAGGGTTTGCTTGTTATGGTAACGGTAAGAGGAAAACAGCCATTGGCTTCAGATCTGTGCTCTTTGAGTTTGATGCAAATTTCAATTCCTTGCATGTAAATCATGGGCGACCCCGCTCTGCGCTGAATTAGGACTATTGTCCAAAGTGTAAACACACTTCAAAAGAAACTGTTTTCAAGGGGAAAACGGGAATCCCTGTTAGAGTGTAGGAAAACTGCTGAATCTGTAATAAATGAATGGTAGGTAAAGGGTAGCAGTGCATGGGGGCGCTAGGAAAGAACGCTAACATTTAACAATCCACAGTGTGTGGTTTCACCCAGTCCTTTGGTAGTGCGTGCCACCGAAACAAGCAAAGAGCTGAGGGAGCCCCAGCACCACCAGGCCTGGAGAGTGAGCAACATTCTTCCACCCCTTCAAAACATTTGAGGGGTTGGGGGTGGGGGGCACAGGGGTGTTTGTCAGTATTGCAAGTGGAAATCCCATCAAGGAGCCACCCCTTGCTGAGCTAGTAGCAAGACACTTTTGTGTGTGGGTGGGGTGGGGGGGTGGGGGGGTGGGGGGTGAAATTGGTGAAAAAAGAAGGAAACCCTTGATGCTGAGGTTGGGAATCCTCCCAAAGATATAACATTTGCAGGAACAGAAGACGAAGATAAATCCCCAAGCCTACAATTGATTGAAAGGCGACATCTTTTCTCAACATATCAACAACAATACCAGAGACACAATGTTAGAGTAAAAAGAATCTCCCATTTTTTTCTTCAATGCATACAAAGCACCAAATCCACCATACATGTGGGTTAGAATAAACAACAGATACATCTTAAATACATGGTGAATGGGAGACCTTCAGTTCAAGTCCAAAAACAGAATCACCTCTTCATTATCATAGAATAGCAACACAGTCTCCTGTGCACATGGTTAGGGGCCTATATATTCCTGGGTAGTACAAAATGGCAGTAACTTGAGCATTAATAGATTTCATTAGCACTCACCTATTACAGTTCACAGATTGGGTCAAATTAAGATACTTCTCTGCCTATTGTTATATTACGTTGCATTGAAAATGAACCCTCATCATGAATTACTGTATATGTCTCCTGAGTTTGCTGATATTCATACTTCTCAACAAAGCGGAGAAAAGCCAAAAGAGGGCCTGGATATGATTATGATTAGGTTTTAAAATAGGCTCGTCCCCTGAGAGGGAATGAAATGCATATTGAAAGTATTGTACTGTTATTCAATATGTGAAGCAGAATGAGTTCACATCTGTTAACTTAATGCATTTCATTCAAGAAAATCCATCTGAATCTACTGCCATTTACCTCATCATACTGATAAGATTGTGGTAGGTATCATACACACAGAGAATCTTACGAGTTGGGAATTAAGGCAAGTTGAGAGGTTTGATTTCATGATGACAACTGCATATGAGACTGTAGCTGAAACAAGCGGATTGTTGAAAGGGAAGTAGAATATAACAGCTACAATATGCAGTAAAATATCTATGTATTTGTTTTAACACTACCTGCCTAGTATTATTGAGGATAATTGTTTAAGGGCCTGGAGAAATGCAACCACTATCAAATTCATAGACGGAGTTATGGCTGCAAGGACCGAACATCCATGAGATTAAAATGATAGCTTTAACCAGGTGACTTGCAACCAAACGAACGATTAGCTGAGTGTTAGTTAATCCACAGAGGGAGGAGATCAGGCGATGACCATCAGCTGTGTGCGAAATGTAATTTACTTGCAACTAAAAATTCCCCCAGATTCAGCTGAGGAACAGCTAGTCTGTTAGATATTCAAGTGTAAATTCACTTTCATAGTAGACAACAGGAAATACCATGTCTGAGCCTCACTACCCCCGCCCATCTGAATGATCAACCAATCAGAAACCACAAAGAGGTCACCCGGGTAAAATTGAGTTCATAAACATTGACATCGCCGATAGTAAAAATAATCAATGTTGTAATCATTTCTCATTCATGAAATATTTCCGAAATAGGACGAAATAAGATGAATGAATGAATAATAGCCAATAGACCCATGGTTGGTCAACCTCAAACAGAAAAGGCTTGATCAAATGACACATTATTGTAAAATGTTTGCAGGTAGGAATGTGCATTGAGTAATACAGTGTATTTTGTCCCAGATGTGAAATGAAATTGGCTTGAAAAATATGCTATGATTGTCACAATCAGTAGTCTATCACATTAAATTCAAAGATTAGACAAAAATAAATAGATTATGACGAACTCAGTCATGATACCCCATTTAATTCACAAATTGACAGCTACATGATATAACTATAGGCTATTGCCCTGCACGGCCATGAGGACAATTCACCGCAATGAGGTTGGCCAAAGTTTGGCCAATGGTGAAGCGTGTTCATTGTCAATGTCAATATTAAGTGAATTGAAATTGCAGAGCAAAAAAATTAAATATTGTTTTTATTTTCAATGATTAAGGAACTAAACATGGAAAATGTAAATCATTATCATAATTATATTGAATTGTATTTTGTATTCAATTAAAGTGAAAATGGACAGAGGATTTTCTCCAACTATGATGAAAGGCACCCTAGTCTGGTCCAAAAGCAGGTTGAAGTTTCGGCCTGTTAGAGTGTCCTCTGGAAGGGGCCTGTCACTTGGAAATGTTTGGGAGCAACTGGATTATCGAATAAGAAGATGAGCCCCTGGTGTATACTAATTGATAAGTTTAGTGCTCTAGTCGCAAGGGGATTCTTGGTTGTAATTAGGATCATCTCTTTCACACCTGTATCTGAATTAACAAGAGACCATGGCAGGACAGATCTCCATTACTGATGCAGGTTTCACAACAGTAACTGTCGCTGCAGGACAAAAGCATTACAAGATCTCTCAGGTCGGTTTGTTAGGAACTATTTTGAACAACTAAGATGAAGCATTAGAGAAATATATAGTGTATCCTAAGAACATGACTAGTCTCTTATTTGTACACTACAACTGAGAGCCAAACGTAACATCAAACAGTCTGAGTGAATCATGGCTTTGAGATCAGTGGATGTGAGATCATGGTGTAATCCCAGTTGCTGCTGGTCAGCATCCTCACAATTCAAACACGCACAGCGATCAGACGGTGGACTCGCGGCGTGTTCACTTCCAAGTGGATGCCAGCCACAAGGAGCCCTACCTGGGAATTAAGTGAAGGCAGATTGGGAGCCTGACGAGAGATTTCCTACTTCGGAGGGGGTATGGAACAAATTACTGGGTCTTGTAATGGTTGCAGATCCAGAAGATATTCTAAGACTCTTTTGCCTGATGAGGTTCTTGGATCAAACACACTCACTAACCAGACAAGCATGACGGACGGATCAGCCCACTCTTGTTCTCTGTGCTCTGTAGGTAACCCAACACACATACACACACACACACACACACTTCTCTGTCCACTGAATTTCAAATGATTCATTGCCCACACTGGGTCCGTGGGGAAATCTGGGTGAATCAGCGTTAATTTTCCTATCAGTGCATTCCAGGTTCCCCACCAACAGTCTGTTGTTACTGATGTTCTCTAGGGGTAAGTGGCTCAACATGCAGTCCTATGGGTTGGACTCTGAGGTCACATCCTTACATGAATTAAAGGCAGGCTTATATTTCCCCACTTAAATGCATTGATCTCACCTAGCCAGAAGCTAACTTACAAAACTGCACTTGGGGTGATTGTTATGACTAAAAAACGGAATAAGACGTGAGCATTGGTGAAATGTATCGGTACACTTGCAATTTTGTTCATATGGAAATTACATCAGGGAGTGTTTCTGTTCCATCTTCAGAGTAAATGTTGGTGAACTTATGTCACCCAACATTATCCTCTACGCCTCTTTAGCTCCTCTCAAGGTTGCATGAGAGATTTGTCTGAATTGCTTTGGAATTATCTCTTGTGGTACAGTCTTCAACAGCTGCATCTCATTCCAGAGATTGACAAGTCCCTTTGAGACAATTGTTTTTCAAAGCACTTAATTGGAGGAATTAGCCACATTGTACCTAACTGCCCACTGTCGTTTAGGCTAATGATGTTACTCATAAACACCCTTTTAAGGAAGACGGAGCTACTCTTTGAATGACTCCAATCTTCGCACTTGGCCAACAATTCAAGCCCTACCAGCTGTTAACCAGAATTTTTGTACATGATTTTGAAGAAAACTTTGCCAGCTTGTAAGTTATGATGGCAAACAGAGGATTTATAATATACGTCCAAATGTGAAACTCACAGGATTGCACATGAATGTTCACATAAATGAACAGACTGTTCTGTAATGTAATTCAGACTCTTTCATTGCTTTGTTTCAAGTGATGAACAGCTTCCGTGAAGAAAGGCGGAGGCAAGCCAAATCTGGAGGATAACAGGCATCCTGTCGCTCAGAGTTGGAATGAAAAACAGAAAACTCTTTTTCATTTTTTGGGAATTCAATGACAGCACAGAGGGAAAAAAGGGGAGACAAATTGACTGAAGGACAACATTGAGGCCTGAGGTGTCAGAAGGGCAATGACAGACTGTTTCACAAGCCATCCTGCTCACGTTTCTGCTGCCCTTTCGGCACAGGTAGACTGTTTATTGTTCCAGGCCAAATGGAACAGGTTTGGAGTGGCTGGAGAGTTGGAGGAGGGGGACTGCAGACCTTGACAGAGCCAGGGTTCTGCTTGGCTGAGATCTGGGTGTAAACACTGCTTAATTTCCCAGTCACACTGTTATGGACCAGAGGCATAACCAGACTACATGCGTCATGCATGGGTACATTCCCTCAGCTCTCTATTGACCTATCACCCAGCCATCTCTGAATGATGCTGCAGCTTTTGAAGATTTGATTGTAAATTGCCAAAATGAACCAAAAAGAACAAAAAGAACCAAAGGCGTACTCTAATGTGTGCAAAATGACAAATCATCTTAGCACATGTTTGCAACGACTTGACTGATATACAACCAGCTTCCTAAGCTGCTGAAACTTATATTGAAAACATGTACGTTTTATCCCTCTCTGCTGTTCTGGAACAAACTGTATTGTACCAGATGGAAAGTTAAGTTAAGAGAATTTAAGCTCCCCCTGCATCTGAATATATTTCAGAAGTCTGGCATATGTGACCTTTTACTTTTGAATTTCGTAACGTCATAAAAATGCTATCTCCACTTTTCAAAAGCAAGTTTACAACAGGGTTTAGTCAATAGGATTTTCTGAGAGGATCAGACAGAGTAGCTTTGGCTGTGGGGAGGATATTGCCCAAAGGCCACGATTATGGAGATGAGAGAAACACTGCATAGGATGGGGCAAACAGGTGCAGCATGTGGCAAACTTTACTGTTTGTACCATAGATGTACACTTCTCCCGAAGCCTCACCCACGGTGGTCCACAATCTACTCTATAGGGGCCCTCTTCATGGTCTAGACATTGACTGAAATTGCTCTCTTCGCCCTGTGACAATTTTCTCTTTGGTCCTTCTCTTCCGTTGCACTCTAATTGTCCAAGAAGTGCAGAGTCAGTAGCAAATCAAAAACACACACAGCCTGTAACAGAACAAGATATTTTAAAAAGACCATTAGCCACAACACTTGCCAAGTTATCAAAGCATGTCCCAGTGAAAACAATACTGGGCTATCTGCCAACCCTAGACAGGTCTTTAGCTAATCATTATAAGCGTACAATTTTGTTCAGAATCATTTTTAATCTTAGGGAACAAAAGGCTTGCTAGCACAGAGCAAGGAGGACTCCTTATGATAAGTGTAGTGGTAATGGACCACTGCAAGATTGTTCCTCTTTTTAATCTGGCTTGTGATCTCCTCTGAACTCTCAATGCTTGAGAGCACTGCCCACTGTGTTCCCCATTGACAATAGTAAAAACAGAAGGAGGATATGGAAGTAATTATTGCTCTTTTTCAAAAAGCCCCCCATCTTACCTTCCCAGAGCTTTGAAGAGTTTTATCAGACACAGCATAGGTCAGCGGGTTGACATCTAATCTGCCCTGCAACTGTGCCAATTGTCTTGGCCAAACCAAGCTAAGATACAGTATTAAGGCTTCACTACTCTTTACACAGAATAGTGTATTTTGTGCCATAGCAAGAAGACCAACAATTTCTTCTTCAAAATAATGGCACTAAAGAGTGTTTATGTGACCCAGATATAAAATTATAGGAAGGAAAATACATCTATTTTTCCATTTTTCTCTGGAGATGTTTTTAACACCTCAAATGTAATTAATTATCATCCAACATATTTTTAGTAACATCTTCAAACACATGCTAGCAATTATATGAATATTAGTGAAGATGCTGCAGTCTGAATGCAGAATATCAAGTTTCTTCCAGGAATTTACAACCTGATTGGATTAACCAATGTATCAAGAAAGTAGAGCAAATAGCATTCTTGAAACCGATAGTTTACATTAAAAAGAGAGCTTGACCAACTGACCATCATTACAATAATAGGGGAATGCAGACTTAATATATAACACACTGGAAGGGAAACAGCAAAATAAAGCATCTGCTTTAATAACATTTCCAAACGGTGTCATAATGGGCCTAACAACCCACCAGATACCTGTTTTTATCAGCCATGCCAAATCTCAATTCACCTCCCCATAAAGCAAAAACTCAAGGTCTGAATGAAAAGATGATTAGGTGATAAAATGGTTAAATGATCCATCGATCAACAGTCTCAAAACAGCCTAATTCACACTCTTAGAGTATGTTTTCTCATAGGTTTTAGGTGGGGCACAACAGACCTATTCAGTGGAACAATGACCTGCATTCTTCTGTATGCAGCCTGACCTCTATGGGTTTGTACTCTGAAGAGTATGAATTAGGCAGTTTGAGAGAATCTTTGAATCCTAAGGAACCTCCCCAGTGGTGAACATGCTGTTTGAAGTACAGTAGACCAACATACAGCACTATAGGAGGTATCAAAGCAAAAATACAAAATAGTTGTACTGAGTCTGATTGCATTGGCAACCATGTTATGGCTGTGAGCGTGAAGGCAGCATCAACACTTACACAAACACACAAAAACAACAGGCAACAAAAGCAAGATGTGGCTCATTTCTTGAAATATAGGTTTTCAAAAACGGCAGGTGCAGTAATACATTTCTCCTCACTGCGGCACTGGTACATTTTTCTGTTGTGCGCAATGGCAATATGCTTTGGATAAAGTCGTGGCCATTTTATAGAATTCTGTTTTTTTTCCAGGATTGGGCTCATAAATTGTCGGTGATGTCGGACTCGGGACGGGCTCGGGCTCCATTTCAACAGGCCCGGGTCAGGTCGGGCTTGAATTTTCAGGCCCATTTAAAGCTCTAGCCTAAACTACCTTACTTCTCTATCTAACCCTAAAACTATTTTTTTCAAAAGCGCGACCTGAAAAGACTTACTTATCAAAATTGTTTAAAAATACCATTAATATATGGGAAAAGGTATATTAATGCCGCACAATACATCAGTGATGAGATCCTTACATGGTTTCCATGAGAACAAGGGTTGTGAGTTTTGAGAATGGAGCGAGCTTAGTTCAGGCAGGACAAGTCAGTGCTAGCTGTCTGTCAGGTGACAGACCAGCTGTTTACACCTGACACAATCACATGTCACATGCCTATTCAAGTGGTCAGTCTATATACCTCAGTGTAGCCTGCAATATTATTGCTGGTACTGTAGGTTGTTACTGTGCTATGAGTGTGTTGGGGGCTGATAGATATATGGGATAGATATATGGGCTCCATGCCATATAATATACATGTATGTGTTGTAGTTGTTTATAACTCACAGGCAGGCCATCCAAAAACGCCAAGCCTAATTGTATAACCATTTTATATGAAATAAATGGTTAAATCAAGACGTGAGTGTTCCTGACTGAAATGCAAAAGTGACGTAGTACACACTTTCGTCATAAGGTCAGCATAATGCTGTTATGAACATGACAGAATATGTCATTACAGGTGATGTAAATTCATGACAACTGATTTTACATCGCTATAACGGCCAAGTTTGTTGCCTAGCAAGGCATTCTTAACCACAATCCCATCTACAGTTAATAATGGTTTGCTTCAAGACTGTGTAGATCAGATGTCATCAGCTGCCATGAATGTTTATGACAGACAATATGTCATCATTATGACAGCATCACCAAAGCTAACAAACCAATGCCATACTATGATTACAAAACAGGGCCTGAAGTGTGGCCAAAATAGAATGAAGTGGGGAAAAAACGTTAGGCTATTCCGATTTCTGGCTTTTACTTATACTGAGACATTCCTGTAGTAACTGGGCCATCTTTGGTCTGAGTGTGGTTGCGCATGCGTCTAGTGTGTTGTGTCCCCAAGATAGAGGTGTGTCCTGAGATGTTCAGAATTCTGACATCACTTTTTGCTGCTGGTCTGTTGGGCTAGGACAGTCTTTTCACATGGGTTGAGGTGAAATATGTACATACTGTATTAGAATTTGAGGTAGCTCGATTGAAAAGCCACAACAACATTTAAGTGTTGATGACAGAGATAGGCCTACTTGTTAATTTAGGAGATATAATTAGCTCAGTTTTAGTCAGCTGTGTGTTCTTGAAGGGTGTTTCAATCAAATGATTTGTGCTCATAATACCAGACATTTAATAAGGACACTTACTGTATGGAAATTGAGAAAACAATTTTGCTACACCTTAGGAACACAAATTTATGACTTGCTGTATATGGAGTTGCAAGGACCGTTAGAATTTGTATATTTTCCGAGCAATGTTCGATTTTTAAACATGCATGTTGACAAGATTGGACTGGATTTCAAACCAATTCAACTATAGAACTTGTCAAGCATTTTTTATCAAGTGTTGTTGGCTTTATATCATGCTCTATGACAAAAAAGACATACAGTATTTGCTTCCACTCAGAGAGGTTTTATTACATCCAGATGAGAGTTTTTCCCCTCTCTTGTCAGAATTAGAAATAAGCGCAGCGAGTTGTCAGGTTAACTAATACAAACAGATTTTTTTTTTCTCTCCGAGAACCTTGAGTCAGACTTGGCGCGGGAGATAACATGAATTGTTAATCTGGCACTTGCAATACAATCACCTCTTTCATCTGCTGTGTTCTCTCAATTGTTTCATGTTCTAAATCAGAACTGACACTTTGGGATCAGTTTCAATATTATGCTGTGCCTGTCACTACCGATTAATTAATCAAATACGCTAAAGCTATGTGGAGAGTTTTTAGTATGCAAGTTCTGACATATTCTCTTCCCAGCTTGCTATAGCAAAGAAAAAAGTAGCACTTGTTAAATGCTTTCACCAGAGCTGATCTCATACTCTAATTTGATACCTTTTTAAAATAAATGCCCTGCTAATGATAGTATGGTACTTTGTATTGTAACACATCCAACACTATGATGGATGGTTATACAGTGCGACTGTGGCCATCACCTTGGCTGAGATTTGTACACCGCTGAGGTCACTTTTCTCTGTCACCAAATGATGAATAACAACCCAGTATAAAGTTTGGTCATCAGTACCATTGAATAAGTTGTGACAGACTTCCTAGACTGCAGACACACTTCCTCCATTCAAATGACCACAGGTCAATAAAGATACTACACTTTACACACATCTTGAGTCAGTTGTTGAGTAAAAATAGCTCTTTGATTTGTCTTCTGGTTTGCGGGGGAAGGAAACGGGCAGTGTTCACTTTATGGCAAGTGTTAGAACTGTCGTCATGGGAATAAGAGTAGGGAATTTGTGTCACGCTTCCCTTCCTGTTTGGCGGGCCACTGGCAGGCCTTTAACCCAAGATAAGATCTCAGTCCGAGCTCTGCAGTATAGATGAGACTTGAAACCTCCCACACTTAATAAAAGGGACTTGCTTTCCTGCCATTCCTCCTCTTCCTCGCCCCTAACACATCAACAACAAGAGACAGGAACGGAAGCTCGGGGGCAATCCTGGAAAGGTTGTCACTGTGAGAGCCTGTCTGTTTTACATCACCGACCAAAGCCATGTTTTGATACAGACTAATGCCAAAGGAAGACGACACAAACATCAATACACGATTCCAAAACACACACGGACGTACTTGGGGGGGCCACACCATTGATTCCACCATTGATTCCATGATGACCCGGAGGTCTGATTATCTCATGGGTTTCTGTTTGCTGTGAGAGTAACGCACAAATGAGCCACATTAGTGAGTCATGGATGGCATGAATGGTAACCATAAACAGAGTCCCACTGTTTGGCCTAAGACACTGTCTTTATTAATGCTCAAGAATAATTGTGCAGTATCTACATTTGGATGATCTGCTTAGACACGCATATTGACTTCATGCCATAAACAAGTGGACATATTTCTGGTAACTATTAATCATATTTATATTGAATGAAAACGCCAACATAGATAGCGCTTTGGAATAATATTTGGGTTAGGGTTAGTTATTTTATTTAACAAGTTGCGACCTATGTTTTGGTTTTATGTTCACAGCACGTAGCCCTGTTTCTTGAGACCAGGAGTGGGGGGAATGGGACCGAGGATTTGAAGCGTTACCATGGCAACCCGGGTGCTTTTCATTGGCAGAGACTTGTGGTACTAGCTCTCGTGATGTCCTGACCCCCTCTCTGGCCCTTCAGCTTGGCTGGTCCTGAGTGGAGCACATTACACCAACAGGCAGAACGAATCTGGTCTCCAAGTGACCAGGGTTAATGGCAATTAACTTCCTCTGTACATCATGGAAATCTGGATTTCATGTTACAATGGGAGTGGAAGTATTGAAATGACAAAAAGTCTGGAGCTAAAGCACATTAACTTCCAAAAGTAAAAATCCAGTCAGACCCTAAATTTTGATTGGTTGTGTAATAAGCATTAAAGCATACATGGATTATTTTGGACTGGCTCCGAAGACGAGAGTTAGCCCATGACCTCAGGTTGATTATGAAGATGGTATTTTTATTCTCAATCCATTTGGTATCCTGTCATCATCAAATAAATCACAGAAGGGTTAACTACAAAGTCTGTTTATCAATGTCACTTTCGATTCCATGTTTATAAAAATTAACTATGGCTACCTCATGATTTTTGCACAATCCCACCAGGATAGTGCAAGATACAGGCAGCCACGTGTCTCAATATATAAGATTGCTTGCACAACTGTCGAGTTGTGACAGACTAGACTGTTCATAGGATGTAGATTTGTGGGGCTCAATTGAATTTCCTGTATTTTTCAGCCATAAAATTGTATGTCACTTAAAACGTAATTGTTTTAATTTAATTAATGTTATGAACAAAAATGTGTGTAATATTAAATAGGTAATAGGTGCATATTGTTAACTGCTGGTTTTGAATAGGTTTTCATAAGCCTTTGTAAAACTTAAATGGTGTGTAGATCATCCCACATAAGACACATATTAATGTTCCCTGGTAAAAAATTAGAACCTAAAATTTGAACTATGCACTGTATATATGCTAACGAAGCATATATTGACTATCACCTCTAAACTGGTGGTGAGAAAGGGAGAGAGAGGAAAAGCCAAATGTATGGAATACATATTAGGAACTTCGTTAGGAACCCTCAACACCCCCCTAGTCAAGTCTCAACCCTGCATTAGTCAAGTGTCACCCCGCCTCCTCAACCCTCACCCCTGCACAATGTTTTTTTGGAGAAATGATGAAAAACATGTCTAGAAAATATAGGAAAATATAGAATTACCAATCCATGTCTCCTTCTTATCTAATGTAACCTTGAAAATGCTCATTGTGTTATCTACTGTATGTGTTGAAATGTATATGTGTATCTGTTTTCAGTTTCATGAAACTCCTTGTGTTTGTTTAGTTTCGTTTTTTTCTATTAATTTGTTGTATAATGTTGCTTGTGAATTTTTTCTTAATTTGTTGTGTATGCCATTCACTGCAAAACAAAACAAAAATGCAAGGGTGAGGATTGAGAAGGAGAGAGGTGCTTGACTAGTGCAGGGGTTATACCTGACTAAACCAGGTAATTGACTAGTGCAGTGGTGAGACTTGACTAAACCAGGTAATTGACTAGTGCAGGGGTTATACCTGACTAAACCAGGTAATTGACTAGTGCAGGGGTTATACCTGACTAAACCAGGTAATTGACTAGTGCAGTGGTGAGACTTGACTAAACCAGGTAATTGACTAGTGCAGGGGTTATACCTGACTAAACCAGGTAATTGACTAGTGCAGGGGTTATACCTGACTAAACCAGGTAATTGACTAGTGCAGTGGTGAGACTTGACTAAACCAGGTAATTGACTAGTGCAGGGGTTATACCTGACTAAACCAGGTAATTGACTAGTGCAGGGGTTATACCTGACTAAACCAGGTAATTGACAAGTGCAGTGGTGAGACTTGACTAGGGAAGAGGTGGGGGTTGAGGAGGAGGGGTGATGCTTGACTAGTGCAGGGTTTAGGCTTGACCAATGCAGGGGTGAGAGTTGAGAGAGTTGAGGCTTGACTAGTGCAGAGGTTATACCTGGCCAGGGGAGGGGTGAGGGTTGAGGAGAAGGGTGATGCTTGACTGATGCAGGGTTGAGGCTTGACCAGAGGAGGGTTGAGGAGGAGGGATGACGCTTGACTAGTGAAGGGTTGAGCCTTGACTACAGGAGCGGTGACGATTGAGACGGAGGAATGACAATGTTCCTAATATGTATTGCGTACAAATGTATAGCTCTGAGTGCTGCCCCTCATTGAAGTTTTAAGTGGCTGTTGCCCGGTGCGGTCTACCACATGTGTTTTAAACAGCGCTATGAGGTCGAGAACAGCACACCTGGGACACAGTACACACTGTTAAAGGAAGTGGTCCATCGCCAAAACAAGCAATAGAAATTTCCAACTAATTCACCGAGTCCCAACCTTTTTTTCCCCACTCTTACTTTCAGAGAAGAAATGTCTCTGTAATTGGAACTTGTATTACTATAGAAAAATGCATGGAAGTCTTTCAAAGCGTACCTGATGTGAATTGAGGAATTTCATTGATGAGGGTCCTAAACATTCAGTAGTATTGATGTTTCTAGAAGTAGTATGACTTACTGTAATGAGACTCAGCAGTATGTGTCTGTATTGTTTCAACATTGAAAACATGTGTGAAGAAAATGTAGCAACTCACTGAGTTGAGAGAGTTGTGCCAACTATTGACAACTATGACGTGATTCTAAAAATCCTCTATTTTACTTATTTTCCAGGTAGGAGAATATTATACTGTATTACAAGGCAGAGTGAAGGTATAATGGGATCTTTGAGGGCCAAGGCTGTTATGGTAATATAATGGAATATAACACGTCTCTAGCTTATCTCATCAATTCAGTTTAACTGGACCAATTGCCTCATTCCATTATCGCATCTTCAAGACTGAACATTCAAGTACTGTCTTCCTATACCTGAATGTATTTCCATATGCATTTACTGAACACATGATCGCATCTATCCATCACAATGCAGACCCACAGGTGCAATTCCAAATGAGTGTCTGGTGGAATTACTTTCCATATTTTGTATGAGTTCATCTGTGCTTAGAAAGTGCTTAGAACTTTTTCAAGCATTCAGTATGGCAGCCTTTTGCAATGTTTTTTCTCTGCCAAAACATCTCTGGTTGCAAGATAACATGCTTATAACGTAATAACAAAACACTGTGAAATCTCACTAAATTGAGCCTCATTTCTCTCGCAAACCTCTGTTACATAGAGAAAGTGCTGATATGGACTTAATTTCTATTTCAATATGGTTTGTTTACATCACCATTTGCTTAATTTGCTCTCCAAAGTAATATTGTGACAAGCTTGAACACAGTGACAAGCCTGAACATGAAACAGATACATCTATGACTACATACGTAGACGAGACAATTGATACCTCATCTGGAACTGGTAGAACTGAATTTACAGTGTCTAGTGTTGCAGGTGTAGCAGAGAGCTGCTTTCTCTCCAGAGTTTATTTTGATAGGATTACATTGATTTTGAATGCAGACGTCGACAACAATAAACCACAAGGGGAAAACGTGAAGCAGAGGTTGCCCCCCAAAACAAATTCTCGTGGTTTCCCTCATCAAAGAGTAGCATGGGCTCCCAATATATGCCTCTCAGTTCCTATATTGTGAAGTTTAGATTGCGTACTTTCCCTTTCAAAGACAAGAATGATGCAATCAGATGATAGATACTGCAATCTAGAGCCTAAAAAAGATTTAGGTTGGGATTCAATCAATTTCAGATAGCAGCTTTCAGATGTGTGTTTCATTTGCTCAGCAGTGTGTCCTGGATGAAGGGAGTTGACTTGTGGTATACAAATGAGAAGTGTCTAGCTATCTGCTACTGATTGAATCCCAGCTTTAGCTGTTTTTCTCTGTCTTTGAACTGAAACCAGAGAACTGTGACAGTGTCTTATGCAGACCTGTGGTTGAAATGTCCTAATGGAATCTCATAAGCCATCATTGGACCTCAGCGACCCAATGACATCAGCAAAATCTGCATCAACTTGCAGCTTAATGCTGCAGTGACCTTTTTGATGTTGCGTTTTGCTTTTGGATTTAAATTACAATCATGAGCGACAGGACCGTAGGCCACTTTTTCCATTGAGGCCAGCCTAGCTTTACTGCACTTTTCTGAAGGAGGAAGGGGAAAAAATCCCTCAAGTTCATTACGCTGTGAAGAGAATGAGTAAGGTTCCTGTGGAAACACAGTGGCCATTATTGCGAAGAGTCAATGAAAATGAGAGATGAACTTTTCTCTGGGAGGAAAGTAGAGCACTGTGATTAATACCAAGTGACTATGGTCTCTTGCACTCCACCTAGATTTGGCTCAATGGATTGATAGAAATCTGTTGAAAATTATACGTCCAGGCTCGTTTTACAGCCATATGATACATCTCTACACCATAAGACATAGTCTCACTTGCACAGTATAATATTAATTCTATCTGTAGCACAGGAAATACTGAGCTTGTATTAAATAAGTACGATTTCAAGATTGCAATTTACCCAAAATACTAGATGGGTAGGCGTAATCCTGTCAAAATGCTTAAATTAATTCCTTTGTGAACACTGAGCATCTGCTCTCGTGAAACAGGCTTAATCAAAATGAACTAAATCTGTTTTTGCTGTTTACAAATGCCATTAATCAGATCTACAAAAGAAACAACTTACGGTTATTAATTAAATGAACACATTGCCACTCTCAGAGACAGATAGTGATCTGATGAAGCCAGGAAGAGAGCAACAAAGGAGGGGTGGAGGAGGTTCAGCAGGAAGACAATGTGTGCTCTCCACCTCTCCTTCTCTCTATCTGAGAGTTCCTGCTTTGTAATGATTTGGTGTGTCCACCCTGCTCTGTGTTATCTTGTGACAGGGAAAGCCGTCTCGAATGACTCTCTGCAGCATAACACAACAAGCTGCTCAATAGAGATTGTGGTAGGAGTCTGACTAAGTGAAGTCCAGAGAGCCATTGGGTGGGTAGGTAGCAACAGGCAAGGATACTGAGGATGTCCCACGAACCTCTGATCTCTACACAAGGATAGGCCAAGGGTGTCCAGACGTTCCATATCAGCAACCCTAAATACCATAGAGAGGAGTCAAGACAATGTATAATTTGAACCACAAAAGTATGGAAGGAGAGTTTCAGTGTTCTTTCACATTCCACAATTTTTTGAAAAGTAATAATTAACACTCCTAATTCCACAAGTGTGATCAATACAGCATCAGAAATCCAGAGAAACTATGATATTTAGGTTTTCAAGTTTCAGTGTGGCCACAGAGGGCATTTTCAGTGTAGCCACAGAGGACAGCAAAGTGCAAAAATCACATTCTGTACATTTAACTTAAGTGGTTGCATGTCCAAAGATGTCAACATTACTGCTGGTAATTGAGCTGGTTATTGGAGCTGAATTTATGCTAAATTTAGAAAATAATAAATGGGCAAGGAAAGCCTTGGCAGATAAGGACTGGCCTTGATTTGCTTTCCCAAACACAAGTGTGACAAACGGTTGCACAATGTCTACTCACAGTCGGAAATGGCACACCCTCAGAGCTTCTTCCGACGTACTTCAAACTAGACAATGGAACACAGTGTAGTGGAATTCTCGTTTTATTATTATTACTTTTTAGGGACCGTCAAGCATAATCATCAGTCCATTGTTAGATACATCTTGACAGTTTGCCTTCTCATTCAGCACATGCCTTAACACATCCAGAAAGATGCCAAAGATGGAACCTTGGCATGGGATTACCTCTTTATCAATGGAATTTGCATGGAGCCATAGAACAATAGATAGCTTTCTGTTAAAGGTGCAATCATTTTTCAGTGAAGTTGCTGGCCCACCACTTGTTTTGGTATTTAGTTGAAAGATGAAGCTAGGGAAATGTGACCACCCTCAAATTCATAGACAGAGCTCTGGATGCAAGGACTCATAATAAAACATAATTTACTGTCCTGTTTTGTGGAATTATGTCTGTGGAGCTGTTAATTTGATGTTTTGTTAAATTAAATCTGAAGATACAGTGCCCTGTGTAAGTATTTGGACAGTGAAGCATTTTTTCTTCTTTTTGCTCTACACTTGGATTTGAAATCAAACAATGAGGTTAAAGTAGAGATTCTCAGCTTTTATTTGAAGGTATTTGTGTACATATTGGTTTCACCATTCAAAAATGACACCACTTTTTATGCATAGTTTCCCCTATTTCCGGGTACCCAAAAGTAATCAGAGAGATTTAGCAAAAGTCCAACATAAGCACTCATGTTTAGTATCTGGTTGACAATCCTTTGCATGCAATAACTACCTGAAGTGCAACCCATTGGCCCCAACAGACACTGTATTTTTGGCTTAAATATTATCATAAGGAAATTAAATGTATGTTCAATTGGATTTAAATCTGAAGACTGACTTGGCCAGTCAAGACCTTTCCACTTTTTGGCCCTGAAAAACTCCCTAGTTGCTATGGCAGTATGTTTAGGGCCATTGTCTTACTGTATGTTGAAGCTCCATCCAATGAATTTGGAGGCATTTGCTTGCACTCAAGCAGACAAGATGTTTCTGTACACTTCAGAATACATTCTGCTGCTGCCAGCAGTTACAACCATCAATTAAGACAAGTTAGTATGTTCAAGTGGCAGCTATACATGCCCAAACCTAACATCCCCTGCACCATGTATCTCAGATGAGGTGGTATGCTGTAAATCTTGGGCAGATCCTTTTTTCTCCAAACATTCCTCTTACAATCATTCTGGTACATGATAATATTCATCTTATCTGTCCACAATACCTTTTTTTCCAGAGGCTGCAGGCTTTGAGATTCTTCCGACGTACTTCAAACTAGACAATGGAACACAGTGTTCTCGTTTTATTATTATTATTAGCTTTCCTCTTGCAATAACTCTGGTACATGATAATATTCATCTTATCTGTCCACAATACCTTTTTCCAGAGGCTGCAGATGTCAGACACCAATAGCAAAGGAAAATGCAAAGTCTAGAATCAATACTAGACATTGATAGCTCTGTTATGCCTGCACAAATGATGTGACGGAACACACCTGACTTACCAGAAACACCTGTCAAGCCAATTGTCCCATTCTTTTGGGTACCCAAAAATAGGGGGACTATATAGCATAAAAAGTGTTGTAATTTCTGAATGGTGAAACCAATATGTACACAAATACCATCAAATAAAAGCTGTCAATCTCTACTTTAACCTCATTGTAATTGTTTGATTTAAAATCCAAACTTCTGGAGTGTAGAGCCAAAAGAAGAAAAATGCTTCACTGTCCAATTATTTACGTATGGCACTGTATATCTGAAAATATATCAAATCTAATAAAAAAACAATTTGATTTGGCTAATTGACAGCATGACTACAGCATGACAGGACGTGAGTACAGTATGACAGAATAGTTTACTGTAAGGGTTCGTGGTGCACAGGAAGCCAGTCATGGTGACATTGCCCACTCAGCTGGCCCTCCTGGACACCCCTTCACTTGGCAGCTGGAAGGCACACCCTCCAGTTTCTTTGTTTTCCAAATCAGATCCGGACCACTCCCAGTGGGAAAGACCCCTTATCTGGGTCAAGTGTACTGCATGTGTGTTCACTTTCGGGACGTCCAGAGTGCTTGCAGGATGTCCAGTATTTGTCACTTCTCTCGAACCTAAACAGGCCAATCATCTGAAAACAACACACAAAACATTTTAAAGGACAAAATAAATCACTAATCACTTTAGCGTTTAGATTAAATAAATTAAATAAAATGATTTCCCCTTCTCTTGACTATTACAGTACCTCCATCTACTGATACTATATCCACAACCACATATCTCGTTAAAGAGATTCACCTTTGAACTTCCTCAAAGCCCTCGTTCACTTTGCTTGCTTGGCCAGCCCACCCAGGTAACCTGTTCCACATGTTCGCCTGCTGCCTGGGCTCTGGTCAGATGCACCACCCATGAGTTAGCCAGACAGCAGGTCTCATATGCGGCCTGCTCTGGGTAACAGAGGCCCCCTTTGCACAGTGGCGGCGGGTGGTGGGGGCGCACACACAGAGCCCACTAAACATAATTGGAGTTGATCACGGTACTTTGTAGCAGATTAACACAGAGTGCACACTGTAACAAGCCAGGGAGGGCAACACAGCTGCACGTCAAGCGGCGTAAAAACAGGTATATGGAAACTGAGCTGATACAAAGCAGAGACGTCCGCACAGAACAACAAGGGAGAAAAGAGGGTTTTCTTTTTGCAAGGCGGAGACCACCTTGACTATGGGAAGGAAAAGTCTCTCCTCAGCCAACATGTCAAGAGTTTTGAACACACTGTACATAATCTCCCAATTTAAAGTGTGGTCTAGGATCACCTGAAAAAGAAACGAATGATGGCTCAGCTTTTTTAATCAGACTATTAAACATGAGTAATGGTAAAAGATTGAGACTAATCTTTTCAGACTTCAGATTCTGTGCCTAAGGGATTTCACTGAGGTAAAAAAAAAAAAAAAGAAAAAGTGGAATGAATAAATTGACATTGATTTCATGCAAACCATAAGGGTGGAGATGGATTGACAACAGTAATTGATAATAGTTTGATAAAAATAAAAAAAACACTGTACATCCATCATTGAGGTTTTGCTCTTTCAAACCTTTGGAAAGTGTTAACAGTTTAGATGGAGTCTCTTCCTAGCCACAGCTCAGTGTGAATGCCTACAGTGTTTCCTTTCAATGAAGCTCAAGGCTTCTCTGGCACGTCAATCTCTTTATTCATTAAGAAATGTGAGTTTAGTTCAGTTAAGTGTATTTGATCACTTAAAAACAAGGTACACAAGTCTACGACTTATTTCCATTGTGGTCCTCTTTCATGATGGCAAATGGCAAGTTTGGCATACTTTCTCTTCTGCTCACTTCTGGTTAGGCCAATTTGATTCAGCCCTGAATTCAAATGTTGCAGATAACAGGTTCTCCACATGGTAATGCCTTCACATTTTCCCAGCTGCTATCTGCAACAATGACCCACAGCTAAATTTGACCTTCTTTAACATTTAAGCTATGCCATCATCCAGTTGATAATGCTTGTGTTGATTATGCTCATTGTTGGCATTATCATATGTTCATAAGAAAAAAATAAAACTTGGAACTGTAACACTTGTTACAGTGATAATACACATATGTTAACAATTAAACTTCTGTCATTCACGGTAAGATCTTTGTGGGTAGACCGAGCAGTAGTCACACCAATTTGGTGCAGTCATAGTGACAAGTCTGGTTAGTGTCACTATATGAACAGAACCTGATGCATCCATCTCTGGGAGTCTCATGTGGTGACTACCATAAAAGTCTGTGGCATGTTTGGGTGCTGGGCGACATGGTTTGGGGTTGAGATTAGTCCAATATTACTGACTGAGAAACTGTTTCCAATACGTTTCTAGTAAGATGTGCTTTTTCCTGACATTCTATGGGACATTTGCCTGCCTAAAGGTTGTGGTTGACCAAAGAAGGCAGCACCAGTGACATCTATTTCCTTTTCTTGATAAACACTGAGTCAATCTGAAGTGATGCATTACTGATGCAGGAGATGGACCTCATCGTGTCAGAGCAGTTTCTACATCCTTTCCTTTCCCGCTGATATTAAGTAAAAAAATATATATACCTAACCCCTCCTAAATCAGAGATAACATTTGAAAGTAACAAACGGTATGCCATATACTTGACGAACCCTCCCTCCTCCCTCCCGCCCCCTCCTCCCCATCCCTCACTAGATAAGATATCTTTAAGCCTTTAAGCAAGATTCATTTTAAAACAGTAGGATGCTAGCGCCAAAGTGTTTTATAAAACGTTATGTCTACAGCATACAGTAGGTACATTAACAAGTCCCTGGAGGTTTTGTTTGGTACTTTTCAGCTATTGGGGAGCTAAATGCACCCTAACACACTCTGTTGAAAACAAATGGAAAGGGTTAGGAAAAATTAAAAGGTAATTAAGACCTAGTAACTCACTACAAACAAACCACTAGGAAGGAAGTATCCCTTTACGACTACTAATGGGCCTTTTTCCTAAATCCAAACGTATCTTTCAACTCCCAACCGCAAGTTCTAAACAAGATCAGCTGGTGAAACAGAAAGTTTGTTTTGATGCACACTCTTCTAATTGGTCCCGTTGACTCACACTCTGACTCTGAGACCACGAAGAATGTTGCTACCACCGATTCCCTTCGTATTTGTTTAATTTTGTTTTTGTGGAAACTGTTTGTGATAAAATTTCCACTCTCGCCCTTCAAAGAACAAGTTTTTTTTTTTTCAGTGTCAAATTGTGTCAGTTTAGAACTAATACTAGTTTATCCTGAGTCTTGGTGCCAGTCTGAATGCCAGTTCATTCAACTTGTAGTTGTGTTCAATGCAGAAACAGTTTAGCACTTATAAACTAATATTGTTTACTTGGTGCAGCAAAATCCTTGAGCCGCCGAAGTTTGCTGATAACAATCCATTTCAGTTCATAGCTCTGGCAATGTTAATTTCCTCTCTACGTCTTGCTCTTCAGAATCAAACTGCTGTTTATGCAGAATCATCCAAAAATACATTACCTAAACTAATAGTCTCTCTTAATGACACAAAACCTTTTATGCCATGCCAATTTGCACTAGCTGGCTGCCTGAGGCATTTCTTCCTACTCAAGGCATCCTATTGGGTTTCCACCCTTTATTTAGTCCAAACCAGCATCCCCACCCAATACAAATACCTCAGATGACTTCTCCAAACAGATCACACAGGATGAGCACAGGTCTCCTGGTGTTCCCTGCCCCTAAAAGCTCACTGGAACACTTCTATTATCAAGTGTTTGTGAAGATCAAAACAAGTAAAATACCTTATATTTTTTCTCTGTTCATTTATTGAAAACAGTCAAACACATTGAAATCTTTTCAAAACGGCAATACGATTGAAACGGAGGACAGAAGGTGCACCTCAGGGGCCACTTTTGATGCAACCCCACATTTGACAAAAAAGCACCACTTAAGAATACAAACTAATAACCAGGAAATAAATGACAATCCTCAAGAGACATATGTCTATTTAGAGCTAGATAAATGAGCTTTTCTAGAAGTGTGTTTGTGTGTGTGTGTATGTGTGTTTGAGGGGGGTTTGAGGGGGGTGATTGGCAGTATTTGAGCAGCTTTGACATTGAACAATGATGACTGTGCAGAAATGAGATGCCCTCAGGGGCTGTCAGTCAGAGGCGGAGCGAGAGGGAAGATCCCCTGAGAGGATATGGCAGGGCAGGAGAGAACAGGGCGAAGACAGCAGGAGCCCGGAGAACGTGGCCGCTCGCCAAGAACACTTCGGTGTGGACCACGGCTGACACAGCGCTCCGCTGCCAGGCCACACAGGATCTCTTTGGTTAAGGCTTATGGTGCCTTCTGCAGGAGCCAGCCCCTTGTGACCTCACTCATGTAGATAAACACATGAACGCATACAGTACACACACACACACACACACACACACACACACAAACGTAAATACAAACAAAAGCCAGCTAATACATGAAACCAAGACGATACATGTATGCACACACTCATACATTAACACACATGCTTCTGGATTTATCTACAGAGTAACAGGACATGACTCCTGCAATCCCCCAAAACATACACACACACACACACACACACACACACACACACACACACACGCACACACACTCACACACACACACACCAGGCGAGGCTGGACACCATTCCTCATTTCATCCCATGCATTATAATGAGCCCGTCCTCCAATTTCTACCTCCACCAGCCTCCCCTGATACACACACACACACGCACACATATAGTCACATAAACACTCATGGTCATGGAGTCCTCTGTGGCTCAGTTGGTAGAGCATGGTGCTGACAATGCTTAGGTTGTGGGTTCAATTCCTGCTGGGACCATATATACTGAAAATGAATGCACTCACTGCAATGTAAGTCACTTTGGATAAAAGCATCAGCAAGATGACTTATATTATTAAGCCATACCTTGACATGTAGTGTAAATACGATTATGTAAGTGCAAACTTAATCTGTTGGCTTCTAGCAGGCACAAGCTGATGCTTGACAGCTTTATGCCTTGGTGTGTTTGTGAAGGGTGCTACAGCTGCAGGTACCCCATTTTTAAACAACACAAATCCTACCTGTCAACATACTTATGAGTGTCCTCTGTTTGAAGTAGTTATCAACAGACACTTATTTTGAATCCTGCTTTGAGATATCATCATTGACACATTGTAATACACCGATTCCTTATGTGTTTCCTTAGGTTATGGGGTGCATAAACTCTAGTGGCTCGAGGTCCAAGAGTGGAGCATTTGCGTAGCTTATATGGTGCGAAATAGCAATCTGCTGTGATAGATGCATCAGTTGCATGACCTGATCTAACAGCAGGCAACATGTTTAATTGTCTGCCATCCAGTGTGTTTATTTAACCGTCAGTCCACTTAACAAATGACAAAAAGTGCTTCCACAAAATTGTTTACCTAGAAACATTAAACATTGTCTACATAAGTTTGACTGAATCAACCCCTAAGTTAGGAAACTCTCTTTTGTAAACACTACAGTTTACATAAATTATTATTGAGGGAATGGCATTGACATGAGTGTTAAATGAACTGCCAAAAACACATCCTGCAGTTCCAAATGAGTTGTCTTTTGCCTGTGGCAAAATAACATTTTACATAACATATTCTTTTTTTTTCATTAATTCATTCTTTCTCTTTTTTTCCTAAGCTTAATTGGGACAGTTATTGCTGGAGGGCAGAAGCTAGAAGATAATACTCCTTCCCAGAAGCAGGGAGATATATCTCTCAAGGCCAGGGCATGGGCCATGGTCGTGGGCCAAACTTGAAGAGAACTTGTTGTGAGGGCAGTGTGGCTAATATTCACACTCGTGTACACTTGAAAGAGGTGCCAGGGTTGGTGTAATAGTTTTACATCTGCCCACAAAAGATTTTCACTAATACATTTGAATCAAGTTGAGGTCATGTTGATACAAGGGGGAGCATCTCAATTACCCAAAGTGGCTCCAATTTGACCACAAGCGTATTTGAATTCAAACCAGGGAGCCAAGAGGTCCTTGAAGGTAACGTCCCGTCAGAGAGAAGGCAGCTGGCTGTTTGTGCAGTGAGGTAAGGCTGGCTAATTTTAGCCCGGGGTGACAAAGGAGCGCCCTGGCGCTGTCCCTGGCGTCTCTGGACTGCCCCGTGGCTGTGCACACGCCAAATGGACCCAACTGACCAGCGCTGCCCAAACCCGACCGTCAACACACGCTGTTTTAAGTATCAACTGCGTATTCCCAGGCGGGCAACCAGCCGCTAATGTGGTGACAAATGACGGCAATAATTTGGGAAAAGCCCCTCCCAAAAAGTGATGGCGGCCCCCACGTCTTGTAAAGCGAAGGACTCTGGGTTTTATGACTGCCCACTTGCCCGGTCACTGAAAGGTTTCCCTTCCGCTCCTCAAGTATTCACTTTGTTGGCAAACCAAATAACACACGTACTCGGGAGCCAAGAGAGGGCTTTTTTTCTCCTCAAATGCGGCTGTCGGACTCTAAATGTATGAGCTATTGTAAGACAAGCTTACAGTGACTCATGGAATCTATGAAAATGCAACGAGAAAAAACAATTTATTGTACCACATGTGGTCATCGAAGATTAATCCCAAAGGGCTTTGATGGGAAAGACATGTATTCAAAATGCATGGAATGAATTAGAATACTGATGTTAAATAGGTGGAGGAATAGGAATAAGAATATTCCTTGAAAAAAGGCCCTGGGAAAAACATGATGTCTTTTGTTGCATAATATACAGTAGCTCAATGTCACCAGAAAACAGGAGTAGTTCAAACAGACGCAGTCTCATCTAACGTGTATGTAAATTATCTCAATGTATGTGGTCAAATGAAATACTATCTCCTGCAAATGCCATTTCAGACAAAATCAACATATTTTTTTGTCTACCTTTAGTGACGTGAATTGTCACCATCATTGCCTTCGTTGACTTAATCATGTATTCAAGTGAGGGCTTTTGGTTAAGAGCCCCTGTGACAATGCCATTGCATACAGCACAACATAATTTAAGGTAGAGTTGTTTGAGTTACGGTCAGGTTAGACTTTCCTCATACTGGCTAAAGTCCTGGTCTCTCTTTTTGTTTGTGGGCCAGGTGCCATGGTGTATATTGGTGTATATCCAATGCCTATAGCTGGTAGTACTCAGGACTAAGGAATTAAGAATTACTTATAATATCCATATATTGTACAGTAACAACGCCCTTCATATGACAACATTGATTCGACCACAATTATCTTTACTTTGGCATGGATACTGGGTATTATGGACTCAATCAGAGCTAGAGATAAATAAATTAAATACAGTAAATATTGATTCAGCTGTAGCAAAATAAACAAAGATAAAACTGAATAACTTTCACATATTTCCATATAACAACTCAATTCTGCAAGTCACAATATGTGAGCTGAAAACTTGCTTGCTCAGTGTTGAGTAATGAGTTAATCATTACAGAGATGATCTTACACATCAAAAGGCAAACACCAGATTGTGATATATGCTTTGAGAAAGACAAGATTGATATTTCACTGCCATTTCTGTGCCAGGGGAAAGCCACAATCTAATATCTAAGCCTAGGGGTCTCCTGGGGAAAAAAAAGAACGCCTGCAACATTTCACAAGTAGAAGTCTGGGAGCTTTTTTCAAATTGTTGCTGGCTCTTTTATTAATCTCTATTTTGAAGTTAACAATGATTTAGTGTTCACATCCCACACGAGAGGGTAAACGAGGATAAAGCAAACCAAACAATAGCCACAGTCAATACTGGGAAAGGCCTGTATTTAGTTGCTACTGTTTACACATTCAGCAGTGTATAATACTCTGAGATTGTGATAAAGATCATCTGTCAAGTGGTTGTGACCTCAGTTATTATAAGAAAGGCAAACGACTGCATTTACCACTGGATTTTAGTTACAGATGCTTTGATGTGGTTAAACCCCTCTGCCATACCCGCATCTTGTAAAAAAAAAAAAAAGTTAAAAAGAAAAAGAAAAAGATAGAGAATAAGAAAAGATAGGGTTTTTGTTCTGTGAGGAGCAGGTACTCTCTCATGGAGTCACTACACTGAGGTAGCATGTGCCTCTAACAACCACACAACACAGTCACAGTGGTCTTGGAAGAATTTGAAGGTCCTGTATGTATGTATGTATGTATGTATGTATGAGTGGCCGATTATGAACACGCAATTGATTTGCGGAATATCACTTTGTTCCACTGATTTGTCTTTTATCTGTTTGTTGTTTTAGTAACAAATCCTGAGATTAACTGGTAATGAATAAAAGATGAAAATCCCACAAAGAAAAGGGAGGAGGGAAAAGTGAGCCCACGCCCCAGAGCGTAATGCCTCAGACATAGACTTTATGGCCCTTACAAGACACTAATTTGATTCCACCATACGATCCGGAACAATCAGCAGCGGGGATGTCTTTAAGGACGGCTGGCAAACTCTGGCAGATGGAAAAGCCAGTTTGCATGGCAACAATGACACAACGCAAGAAACAACAATTGAAAATCCCCAGCAGTATAAGCCTATAGGTCAACTTAAAAGGCAACCGGAAAAACCTGACATGAACAGTACGTCCACCTGTAGCCCTATGAATGAAATAAACAAAACAATACTGATTATGAATTCAACCACCCAGGCCAGTTCAACCCTAAACCTTTACTGTATACCACAATGTATGGGTCTGTCTCTATATGGCACATCTATATGGCAGTACAGTATACAAACCTACATGTTGCTGGGGTAGGAAACCTGATGGAAACTTGTTCCTCATCCTCGCTGCCATGGCCAGTTTAACAGCTTTTCCATGGGAGCGCTCTCTCCCGGTACCCTGGCTGCAAAGCGGGCCAAGAGATGCAGGGTTTGAACGGCTTCCCGAGGCCTAGCTACCATTAGACTGCTGGTGATCCCAGCCTGGTGGTTAACCTCCAGATGCTTCACTCCTTCCTACTGTAAAAGCCTGGTCGAGGCGAAAGGCCCTGTTGGGAGGAACAAAGCCATGTTCTGGCTCCCCACTTGCCCCTCCCTGGGGTAATAGCTCAACCCAATGGCAACGCTAGCCTCAGCTGATCAAGACACTCTTACAGTACAGGACCTACAATATGGGGTAGAAATGACCTCAAGTGCTGGTTCAGGGGCTAGTTTGGTTTATTAGCCTATAATGGTTACGGTTATGATTAGGGTGGGGGAAGACTGATCCTAGACCTGCAATTAGAGTGAACTGTTTAGGACCTCTGGCAAGCAAGTGATTCAGTCCGCGCATGCTGTTTAAATTCAACAACACAGTGTCTTTAGCTGTCCCTGCCCTCTATATGTGTATCCTACTGGAAAATAGTTCACTGGGGGGCCACAGTAGCATTAAACGCCACCATAGGTGACATAAGAACTAAAAACTGCAACGACAAAGAAAATGCTGTTTGACATCGTCTAATTGCCCTTTCAACGCACTCAAGAGATTGTCACTTCAATGCTATTCAATGGACAGGTGAGATTGCGGCAAACTTTCTTCTTTGCTTTGGGGCTTCAGATTAAGAGCTCATTTGATGAAAAGAGAGCTTTATCTCCAGACTGTATAAAAGCTTGGTCATCTAGCCGGCCGGTTTGTTGAGTTTTGAGTGAATGGGCTTTAATTTCACTGAGTTATGATCCCACTAACTTGGCCTTGTCACTGAAGTGCCCACATATTTACAGTTAAATAAAACCTTACTGTCATAGGCATGGATCCTGAAGGATAAACTTTGTACAATTTACTAAAATATATTACATTATTTAATTCTTGTACTGTATATGACATTAAACATACAACTAGTTTACAAGTTGAATCCAGCCTCTGAACATAATCCAGATTCTAAACTCAAAAACACATGCAAATTACTGATGTAAATAAAACAGCTCTGTTTTTCTCTTTGCATAAAACCATTCATTACACACCTGTGTGGCCTGCACGCAGGTCTACCTTGCTTGACGTCATAGACCTTTGCTAAATCAGAGGCACATGGGAATTCACAATATTGTGTATCTAAAAACCCTTACCAGACAAGCCTGGTTTCTGATTTGATTTAAGTGCTACATGACTTATACGTACGTCACTTGTCAGACTTCTCGTCTGGTCTGAAATTGCTCTGGAGTAGCTATCTCAGATAGGATCCCCATAGATACAGGTTACAATGTGATGCTGAGCTACAATGAAATGATGCTTACAGTTGCTCAGACATACCATAAGATCAGACAATTCTTTTACTTTTCCATGCACTTGTTACAGTGAAACAAAGAAAAAAATGGGCATTTGATTTCCAGGTGGTCAAATGTCTCTCCAGTGTCAGCATATGTATATAACATCCTCATCGGTCTACCCTCCTGGCATACTGTTTTGTACAATATGAATGTTTTTATTCCCCTAATAACAACCATTACATTCTACAGTACAGCAGGAGGAGTTGAAGAAAACCGTACTAGTTAGTATTTCATGATGACAACAGGCTTATCAAGCCTTTGAAATTCCCTTTGATGGAGTCCTTTTGCCTCTCTTTACAGCTGTTGTTTTGAAAATGGAATTAAACTTTACCTCACATGAGGCATCTGCGCCTCTGGATTTGTAGTTCTGAGGATGTTGTGAGCTGTTACATCATTTCCTAAAAGTAGCCCATCCTCAGACATTACAGCAAACATTTTATACTGTAGGTACACTCTGACCCAGTGAGTCAAGATGTTTTTATTTGAACCCTGGGTCATGCATGCTATTACATAATGTTTTCATTCTGTTTAAATGTGTTGCTAAGTTTAGACAGAGATGGAACAGTATTTCATATTACGCTCTGGTATGCATTTGCGATTGGCTTCATTCTGTCAACTGCCTGTACTGAGAGAATCATGAGTAGAAGAGTTAATTATATCCATAAGCAAGATGGTGTATTTGTCATTGAAAATCATTCACTGATAGCAATCTTACAGTGGACCATGAATGACTCAACATGGGCAGTCAGTTGCCCATGAGCAGCATTGGCTGCTGACACAACTCTGATAATGGCTTGCCTACCATGGTGGGCTGGCTCAAAGCAACCAGGGCTCCAATCAGTACGTCATTTGCAAATCCAATTCACTGCCCTTGTAATTGAACCTTTTGGGGGAACACTGCAATTTCACAGGGCAAAATGTTTTGCAGTCAACACTTAGGAATTGCACTGAGGCTATAAAGTATGTGTCACACCAACATTTGTTTGTTAAAAAAGGGCAGCATTTGTCTAAAATAGGCCATAGTTGACAGTGAAACATGTTATTTAATACCTTGATTACTATATCTGTGAGAAAATGTCCTGTTTCCATGCGGTTTCGGCACAGCTTGTGCCACACAAACCCTAGAACATGTGTTTTTCCACATGGTTCAAAAACACAAGTGACACACAATTTCTAGGCTTAGAAAAACATTGCTGCAACCAAGTATTTTGTGGCAATGCAGTGAACATTGGAATGCATGCTCGTAAAATATTAGGTAAAATCTAGACTTACAGCGTAATAGCAACGTTGAAAATTATGATTTTTAAGTGCATGTTTTTTTATTATCATTCATATCAGTGTTATTGTTGTTGTTGTTGTTGCTGTTGGTGGTGGTGGTGGTGGTGGTGGTGGTGGTGTTATTGATGATGGTGGTGGTGATGTTGTATTATCAGAACCATTATTTATCATAAAGAGTGTAGACGAGTTTAGACAAAGACAGTGATCGTCTGATCATTCAACTGGAAATAGGTGGAGAAGGGGGCATTGACCATCATTCACACTTGGAAGATCAAACAATCATTGTCTTTGTCTTATTCCGTCTACAAGAGTACCCCACTGGCACAGTGACATCATTGGCAAAGTAATAGGGAATGTTAGTAATTTGTCACATGTGCAGTTACAGTTATTACTAAACTACTAAACACAGACCACAGTGAAATTAAAACCAGGCTACATCTCTTGTGATCCAAAAAACAAATTAATATTTGAACTAGAATAGCACTTGACCTAAGAGGTTCACTGACTTCCATATGTACTTTCCTCATTTTCTTAGAGTGGTTACAGTTTCGAATTGGTTTTCCAACCAAAGCAATATCTCATATGAACATAAACGACACATGGGAAACAGGACCGAGGAGTATTTATGGCTAAGAGTATTAAATACACTATGTAACTGTTACGGAACGCCAACCAAACTGATGTAGCCATCACTAAGAGGTTCAGAAAATGGACATGAACATGCTGAACATTTAATTAACCTGTTTTGCTGGATATTTATTGATCAAACTGCATGTGGAACAAAGACTGTTAACAAAGTGATTGTGCAAGAACTTGATATGGTATCAAGAGGTGACCATCTTATTGTTTGAAAATGTATGAATGTAATTTTCTTTTTAGGCAACTTTGTCCTTTAAATTGTGTGCTTTGTAAAGCCAGGGATTAAGATTGCATCGAAATCAATTGATCTTACACCCTTTGCTCTTCATTTGATGTTTTATTATCCTGGTATGGGTAAATTGGTTGCGGACATTACAATTGTAGGAAGCTGAATTATACAGACAATTTGGAGGATTTGCAGATGCTAAAAACAGTCTTGTTTCCATTATTTGTGTGCTTCTAAATCTGTTCAAATAACATTGAGATATTTGGTTATGGAATTACAATAAAGCAAAAACAAGTGCATGTTTTGGGACAGTCAGTAAAGCTCTTTCATATGAGCATCTCAAACTATGTTTAGTTCCACTTCTGGCTGCTCAATCCTCCTTATCCCCATGGCTTTTATGTGCAGCCATTCACCATTCGAGTACCACCAACCCCTTAAGGTTCACACCTGCATCAAGTCATCTGTTTCATGGAGCAGATTGGTTAATTGAAGGCCAATCATCAGAAGTGGGATCATGATGCCATATCATAATGAGTGCTCCACCCAGGCACACAACAACATGTTCCCGCAACAGGACCTACCCCCCAAACACTAATGCAAGCACACCCACACACACTCACACACACGCTCACACACACTAACACACACACACACACACACACACACACACACACACACACACACACACACACACACACACATACACACACACTCTCTGACCCGAGGCTCGCCCCTACCCGAGACAGCCGTGACTGTGAATGGCACATGTGAAACCCTTCAGAGAAGCCAGCACTGTGCAAAAAGCATTAAAAAACCCTGCATAATAAAACCGTTATTTATAGGACCGTAACAGCCTTGTAGTTTGTCTTGCACAAACCCCAGAGGAGGAACAGAGACACTCAATCCTCCCTGAGACACTCACTAAGGCAGCAGTGGAGAAGACTACTGTGAGCATGTGGCCCCTCCCCCAGCTGCCCGTGCACAGCTTCCTGATGTTAACCATTTAAGTTTCTCCATTTCGGCATTTCCACCACATGAAAGCTTAAAAACGTATAAAAAATTAAGCGGATAACATTTTGCGGTGTCGACTGAGCAAAAAAAAAGAAGACAAAAAAAGAAAAATTGTGTGCTCTCAGTATTCTTTATGATGTCATTGGGAAAAATCTGTAACATCGTTAAAATATACGAAAAGAAGAGGAGAAAAACTTGTGACACCACACTTGCGGCATGGCGAAAAAATGTGTCCCTTGCTTGTTAAAATTCTAAATAAAATAAAAAATGTGTGTGTGTGTGTGTGGGGTGGGTTCGAACAGGCAGCCTTTGGTGTATTGTTATTCTTGTTGTTGTTGTGTATGGGGGGGGGGGGGGGGGGTGCTGATGATATGCTTGATGGAGTGGGTCTTCCATGAGAACCAGTGCGCTCCCCCAGTTCTCACACTGGGCTGGAGGGTGAGAGGGATTTTCCATTAGGAGCCACTGAAATGGGTAAACCCTCCATTAGTTCATAGGAAGGCTGAGTGCGGCCTCCGTCCGTCCAAAGTGTGGGAAACAAAAACATCCCTCCTGCGGCTAACTCTGCGGCAGACATGGCCGCTAAAACTGCAAAGGAGCATGGAATATGTAGTTGCTTGGCGAAAGGGCCACCGATCTGGAAACTGGCAATGTCATGCCTGACCTTATCAGGGTTACATCTGTCTATGTATTGGGTCTTTCCTTCTCAGCTTATGAATGGTAATAGGCTATATGTGATATAAAAAAAATCCCCCAAAATACCAAATGCTGTATGCAATGCTGTGTGCATGCCAACTCAAACCAAGTTAAATCATGGTTTGATTAGTAACTGAATCTAGCACAAAGGTGCAACACCAGAGTATGAAAGAGAGAAAAACTTGAATCATGACTGAAGGAACAATGTTTAGAGGTATTTACTTTATCACTTTCTGTCCTGGAAAACCTTTAACTTGAATGGTTCTCTTGAATAAAAATCTAATCTCTGTACAAGTCTGCGTCCATTGGCTGCTCGTTCACCCATCGAATAACAATGCTGTCAATGAGGCATGGCGTCGGTTCCACTCTGTTTCACTACTTCTATACATACTCAATAGCAGTTGTTGGCTAGGTGTGGGAAGACATGGATAGGAAGGTGAATGACCAAAAAAGCTAGAAGTGACATGACTAGAGAAGTGTTCCATTAAATAAGAGCCCCCCCCCAACTTGCTTCACCACCTCCCTCTTTCTCCCAATGATTGAGCTGACCGCTAAGAAATGTACCCTCCTCCGTGTAGATGAACACCACATTTCAGTCCGTCCGCTCTCATTTTTCACAGCCCCGGCAGAAAGTATGTATGACCCCCTCCTGTTGGCGAGAGCCTACGGACAAGCGCATGACGATAGGCGACAGTGAATGTTTCCACGTAGACCTGTTGACAGGAAATCATTCACCCTTGATCGTCTGGTTCAGGACCAACCTTCTCTCTTTCCACAATGAGGCCTTGTCTGGCAATAAGACAAGACTTCTGGGGTATTCAGGCATACCGCCCCGGAGCATGCTGGCCCGTCATCGCCGCACAGTGCTGCCGTGAACTGTGGCCATGGGCACTGTCCGAACCCATCAGCATCCACCTTCTGAGCCAGTTTGCACTGTTTATGCTGATTCTCGTCAAGAGGACAGTGTGTTGTTTGTGCCTCATTGGGTGTAATTGGTGACAGCTTTGTTCATTCAGGGTGTAAAAGATGACGAGCCGCTTTTGCTCTGTCCCTGTGTGTGTGTTTGTGTGTGTGTGTGTGTGTGTGTGTGTGAGAGAGAGAGAGAGAGAGACCAGAGAGAGAGAGAGACTAGAAAGATAAAGTAACAGGTGTGACTGAAGGTCACCTTCAGATGTCTTCATCCTCCCTAATAGTGATATACCCCACACCATCAAGGAGTGAGCCCAAGCAAAAATTCAACATATGAAATTAAATGTTGTTCATGTTAAACTTCTGTCTGTCTGGTCAACCAAAACTTTTTTTGTAATAGAGATTTTTTACAAATACAATTTTCCACCCCAAAAAAGGAATATGTTTATTGAAAATGAAAAGACTTACACCTTTTCTTATTAATGGAACTGATCATAACCCAAGGCTAGTATAGCCACTCCAACGCCATTGAAAGGTGGACAAAGTGACCCTGTCCTCAAAGAGGGGACATCAATCGATTTTCCCTCATTATTTTGGTATAATAATGCTAACTGTCTTGATTCGTGTACCCTTATTCATTGTCAATAATGCCCAGAGGTTATAAGATAGGACTGTGAAGCAAATCCATAAAGTTGGAATTTGTATCTATAAGCCATGGCATTTCGAGACAGCAAATGCTGCCACTCTGTGTTCCAAAACAGACGGTGCTTCACCAGAATGCGCCTCAGTGAGAACTCTCCTCTCCAAAGCTCATCGTATTGCTCCTTAATATTGCTACAGCTATGTACACCCCAGGACCAAAGGGATGTGTTACGTTCGTGTTAGAATGCTATGCAACATACATTTTACTTTCATATTTACCGCCATTATATCGCTTCTTATGACAACACTCAATCTCTGAAGTCAAGCGCGCGGCACTTGCTCTTTGGAAAAGCGCACATTGCAATGCGCAGGTTGGTGTCAATAGCTTTGAGAAGATGTTTAAACTAGACATACATTATTCTGAATAATATAATCTGTTTTACACAATTACTGTTTTAAAATATAACGACCACGTTCACTTTAGTGTCCTGTTTTATGATTGCGCGTAATGCATCGCCAAATGACGGATTATTGCCAAATGGGGCATCTTCCCGTGTGGTCCACAATGTCACCTCTGTCGTCGCATCAATGCTGCTTGCTTGTGGCATGACGGTTGGCGAATCGAATGAAACATCATCTTATCTGAGCGCAATTAGGTGATTTGAATGAACATTATAGTGACAGGTGCTTATAACCCGAAATTATTGGGAATTGCTGGAGACAAAACACTTTTTCACTGCCTAAATTCAGAAATATACACATTAACATTAGGCCAAATAAACATCATAATTATCTCATTAGGACTAGAGAAAAGGGAAAATATATCCTAAATCAATATCGTATTCACGTTTGCTCGTGCATTAGTCTGGGGCTCATATCGCTGCGCTCTTAGTATTCTGTCCTTGAGAATTTCATATTTACGCACAGTCATGGATATTGATTTACAATGACATATTAGTCTAAATTAAATTAAGAGCTACAACTGTGTAAATAAGTATACATGGTAGATGATAACATGAATTAATGTTGTTTTTAGCCAGTGAAATGACCAAGGATGTCCACATATTAGACAGAATTGCATTGGAGTTCCCCTCGATAGAGTAATCTTAATGAGTAAGCTAATCATTCCACAAAGTCTTTTGCATCCAACGAGTTGGGTCTTGATTTCTTTGGAACCCACTGTCCAATCCCATTTCCTCGCATTGGGCGGCTGGCATCTGATCTGTGATCTCATATGTCTGCCAATGAGTCAACAGTTGCGAATTACATTAACAATTCCTAATTTTCTAGAAATTCAGTATACTGCGGTCCATAGCCAGCATTGCGCATTGTATGCTATTACACATATGTACGTTCATTCATTTTCATGAATTTAATTTAACGACCGGAGCTTGTCTCATTTTAATTCATAATGTTGTATGACGCGCTCACCAAAGACGCAGGTATACAGAAAAAAAAATTGGCAAGGTATAGGAGGGAGGGGAAGACCATTACGCAGGTTGTCATGACATCACCAGTAGCGGGCTATAAAGCCGTGAGTAGTAATTCACAGAGTTAGAGTAGCACTTGAGAAGCTTGGAGTAAGGACAGACGGAGCAAAGAAACTTTGTTACCAACCGATACCTTCCACATCGGCCTACTATAGCCTACTTCGGCACAGAGGAATCAATTACAAAACTTGTCAGGATGAACATCTCGCACTTGGTGGCTTGTGGACTTATGATCACCCTGCTTTCCGTCAGGACTGGGGCAAAGCCTTTAACACAGGCGCAACAGAAGGTGAGAGTATTTTATTGATGTGCGCGCTACAATTTGTGACCGATCTATTGCAATTCTGTTAAGGACAATTTTGAATGGTGCACTGCGATAATTCTCAACTGGTTCATATTATGCCAGGTTCTTCAAATGACATAATAGCAATCGATAGACTACTGTGAATGAACAGTGTTTTGGGCATGTAGACTATCAATTATTTGCAATAGCTCTCTGCTCGCTTGCCTGTTTCTGTAGTCCGTTTGGGGGGGTTTCATTTGAAGACAGTTTAGACAGCTAAATTCTAATCGCATTTTAAACACTTACACATCAAACTGTTTTACATGTTTCTCTTCATAATCGTATTGGAATGAAACTAAGGCTTATTTCACGAAAAAGGAGAAGACTTTAAGGCCTAATGCAATCGATGTTAGACTCCGCTGGTACCCACGCGCTCGTAACTAGATGCGCTCGCAAGGAAACATAGGAGACTGTCCCCGGTGACTGTCCCCCAAAACCATTGTCCAGACTGGCATGAGCGTTTCATAAATAAAGAAATGTATTTTTGAGAAGAGACCGCTATTTTTTATTGTATGCTAGGCTACTGATAATTTAGAATAACAATGTTCTCATCCGTTTGGCAGGATGAAAAGCGCACCACCAACATGCTACTCATAACTAAAAACTCGTGAGCAACGTTCAATATTTACGCACAAACTAACCTACAAAGATGTGACAATAAATCAAGTGGATAAATACGGACGTTTCAGAATGACTTATTTTGAGAGTGATGCGTTTCTGTTGACCATTTGCAAAGAACACCACCGCATGCACCTGTCTTTCCCGCTGTATCAAGTAGCCAAGGAATAACCACAATACTTATGATTGTGAGAGATTGCATTGTTCGCTTTGTTATTCAACCGCTGTGGTCTCCTCCAACATGGCAAAGCTCAACACACACCCACATGAAGGATTTGTTTTTGCAGCACTTGATGACATTTCAATTCAGTAGCTATACACGAATTCTGACCTGTCATTTTATTTCTCCCAACGAGAGTGTATGGTGTGTTGTGCAGTGTAGACAGCAGCACAAATATATTAACTGAATGAGATGAACAAAATTCCATCGCTTTTTTTTCATTCTATGTAAGTGTTGGATAAACAGTCCGTTACTCCAACTTGCTAAAGCAGGTAATTAATATTCTAAAGGCATAGATTTAACAGCATAGCACTTTAGCAGAATCATCACGAGGTGCGCTTTCTGCAAACGTGCTTATTACCGAAGTCATTTCGATGGATAATTGAGTTTTTTATACCGGGTATCTCGTTTTTCTGTGTTCCAGTCTCTTAGAAGTTTGCTTGGGGAGGAGTTGTCGGAGTTCCTAGCGTCGGGCGAGAGGGAGCGGAGGCTGGAATCCGTGCGCTCCCGGGTACGCTTGCTGCGAGACCTGCGCATGGACACTCGCGCCAAGGGCATGTGGGCGCGTCTCCTGAACGACCAGCCAAGCACACGGAGACACAAACCGGGCACCAAGAAAGCGGGATCTGCGCCCCGGAGCGGCTGCTTCGGACACAAGATGGACAGGATAGGCACCATTAGCGGCATGGGCTGTTAAAGATGCAGCAGCGAAACGTGTTGGTAAGTACCCTAACGTCCCGCGCCATTTCCATGCGAAATGTAGTTATTTTATTCATATAGAAGTGATCATCTCAACTACAGTAGCCTATCGTACAAAATAAGATACCTCCTAACCCCTGTGTGCTTCAGCGTCACAGATGAGAAACATAAAGCAGACAATAAACTGAAAGAGTGGGTTACTGTACTTGTACTCTGCACAATGACAATAAAGTTTAATCTAATCTAATCTAAATTTTAAAGTTATCAATGACCATATATGTAGATGGAGAGGGGATGAGGTCACTGTAATAGCGTCAAAGGTCAATCTGATGTAAGACGTCACCAACAGGTCACCAGCTAACATGTTGCATCTGACCCCCTATGACTGACTAATACGAATCTGGCACTTCATAGTCATCAGTAGGCCTACAGGCGCAAATTATTATTGCACTTGGTCTAATACTCACAAATACAACTACAATTTTAAGTAGGCCATCTATCAAGACGGAATATGAATGAACGCAACAAAGTTTGAGCTCAAATACCCCGCTTCTTGATTGAATGTATGAACAATGTACTCCAATTAGAATTGAAAGGAAACCATCCATCTGCTGTTCGCAGTATGCATTCCCATAAGCAGGAAATATCATTTTATGGCAGAACAGTGTGTCACCAACATCTAATTTCCTGATTTCCTCTTGAAATGGTTGAAATCTGTGGGAAGCATTCCAATTGGCTTTTAGAAGTCTACTCATCACTCATCTAAGTACAAGAAATCATAGCTGTTGGCTGAGGGCCTAGTGTGACAAGTGGACAATAAGAACATCGATCTTAGTGTGAGAGCAAAAGCCATTGATACAAAAAAAACAAAAAACAGAATGGATTGTGGCCATGTGAGGTCTTTGATGAGTGTGAGAGAAAGAGAGAGAGAGGAGAGGCAATCAGACAGACAGACAGACAAACAGACACACACACAGCACCCTTAGCAGCATGTATCAAGAGAAGTGTTCCAGGAAACCCTTCCTCTTTGCCGAAATGAATGAGGTAATGAGGAAACCAGGTGACACACGGTAGCCCAGGGCGATTTGCCTCTGTGTGGTTGTGTGGCCAGTGAAATCTCAACAGGGGTTTGTTGTTGTGCTTGCATACACTGTGACTCACCAACTGTTTGTATGTGACTAAGTGTGTGTGTCTCTTCAGCCTCTGTTTCCTTCCTTAACCAACAAGTAGGACCTGGGTTCGCTTTAGTGTTGTGTGAGAGGCAAGGACCTCTGAGGTCAGTTTGAAGAGGGCACACTTTAGCTTAAAGATACCTTATAGTCAAATGCTTTCTTATCCTGAAAGTAGTATATTGGCCAAGAGAAACTGTAATCCATGGTTCAGATTTGTTTTAAGAGTCACAACTAACTTTAGCTAACTTTAGCCACCGCTAACATAAAACTAATGGGTGTGAATGGGAGCAGTAGACAATGTTCAATATTTGTAGCCAAATCACCTCAAAGTAATTACCAACCAAGTTCATTTGAGTTGATTTGGACTTGCAGTGTTGAACTTGTCTACTACTCCCATTCACTCCCATTGATTTGTTCTTTGCGGTGGCTAAGGTTAACTGAAGTTAGTAGTGGCAATTTAACAGCTTTGAACCATGGATTAAAGTTTCTTCTAGCCCATGGACTACTTTCAGGTTAAGGAACCATCTGACTATAGGGTGTAAAAAAGTGAACTATCCCTTTAAGAGCTTATGCAATAAGAATGATAGGTGATTATTGGGAATATCTGAAGCAGAGTTGTCATAGGGAATGAATGACGAGACCTTTGAGATTTTGAACTCCATCTAACCATTGTTCTCTTCTCTCTCCAGAGCATTCAGACGATGGGTTCGGACAACTTGGGTTCAGTTGGTCCTCGCCTGAGGAAAAACCTACAAAGTGACGGATTTTCGGTACGAAAAGCCACCATGACCAGCATAACTGAGGACTGAGACAACAATGCTAAAACCCATATGTATAACATAAAAAGACCAACACACACTACAAGATGGCGGACAATGGTGTAAAAACTAAAAACCGCAAAGCTGTATATTGTCGCTGCTGCTGTACATTCATGTACTTTCATTCCTGCATAAATGTATTTATGTTTTAAAAACTATTTATATGTTTATAAAAGAGATATTTATAAATATGAGTTTTATTTATGTAACATTTTTTAAATGGATGCAAACTGCAGGTCAATTCCGTTTGTAACTTTTTTTTGTCTTTGAATAGTTGTAAATGTTTTCAAAATGATATAAAAAACATTCCACATGCACTTATGTCTCCTCCCAGTTTTTATCTATGGGAAAAACATTTTTAGTTTTGAATAAGTGTGGGAGAGGGGAGAGACTGAGGCTATATTCAGTGGTAGTGGAGTCTTATTTGCAGAGCAGACCTCTCAAATGAGTATTGGTGTAATGTGACTACTCACCTTAAGAATTGGCAAGCTTGAGGACACAGAAATACAAAGCCACAAACTTTGGAGTGGCTTCAACCAAATGCACATGCAGCCTACAATGTACAGACACATTTCAGGGGAAAGCATCAAGTGCTGTATCATGAGTAACATTATAACCAAGTCAAACCCCTCCCTTCAGGTGCAAAGGATGTGAACATGTCTGACTAGAGTGCTCGGGTAAAATAGTGGTCTAATCATGAAGGTTACATTTTGAGAGGAGGAGGCCCTATACAAGGAATGAGAGTGCATTTTTACAAAGGGGTAACCAGCTACCTATGAGGCACAAATGTTCATTCAAGTGTGTAAGAATTACAGAAATAAAAGCAAAGGTATTCTGAGTCACCAGCACTTTGCACACATAGTAACAGGACGTTCTACCCCCTACAGAGGCACTGAATGATCAGCAGTATGACATTCAAACACAAGAGGGCAGCATTAAGCAGAGAGACACAACCATGAATGCTTACCATAGTCTTTCTAACTGGGTGGGCAGGCACACCTGTCAAACTGGGCTAATCTATTTGTTATTCTGACTCCTTATTATATATAAGCTTATGATGGGCTGTGATTAAAACATAATCAATTAACAAGTGGAGCACAAATACATGCAAATCTGACTGATCCAATAGGATTCACACATCCAGTACAGGCCAATGTTGAGGGGTGATCAATATTGTGTGAAAGGTCTGAATATGATAAACTCAACATTTCTAAACTATACAACAAGGAAATAGCATTATTAAATGTGTAAAACATTATATAATACATATTTGTCACAAACCTGGTTGTCATCGCACCGCACTCCAAAGGTAACTGTGATGGCTAATAAACCTTTTTTTTGATACAGTGGCTACAGTCGACTGCTTAGATCTCTCAGGCATGGTAACTCATGGTAGGCTACAACTCCCACAAAACAGGGATGAAAATGTTTCATGGTTAAAGCCTGGTTAAGCCATGGTTAAAGGTATGAATAGGTACTGTCTCTACCATCCTTCCTAAAGTGTGCACTCTCGTTGATTCCTCTTCAAGAGCACTGGATTGGTGCAATCATGTTTAGGAGGGAGGTTCTACCATACAGTATGATATACACCGGTCCATTCCACTGAAAACCATGAGGGGGAATTAAAGAGTACACACAGCGGGGAGAGGGGGAGATAATTGGACTACAGCCGTGGTTTTCAGCACCTTGTCTCAATATTTGCTATGATATTACGTCTACAGTAGTAGTAGACATGTCAAGTATCATTCATTCGATCTCTCCTCAAGTAGAATCTTGGTGGATATCCATGGAGTTATGGAAAATAAATGAAGAAATCAATACACTGTGGTCTTGGTTTGTTTATTATCAGCATCTGTTTATTTTGCAATAGATGCTTTGGTGCCACAGCAGACTATATTCAGTGGAAGTTAAGGTATATTGGCTAAATTCACAACAATTTGGGAGTGAAGACCTGTGAGATACAGTTCCCTATATTACTGACACATTATAATAAGGGAGCAGCTAAAGGATTTGTAAAATATGTATTGCATTATAGTGGAACATTCCTGAAGCTGTGTTGCTAATTGTGTGCCTCAAATTATGGCTAATTTTTAAATTATATAGCACATATGAATAATTAATATGAATAATATATATCATGAATCCATTACCATGTCATCCTTAGTTTTAAAGTACCAAACCTCCAAAATGATCTATGGATACGATGCGACTGGGTGTGTGGAGGTCCAATGGCAATTCTATAAACCAATTTTTGATAAATATAACACCATAATCAATATTTATTACAGACCTTACCTTTAAAATGTATGATAGATATTGTAAACATATTACATTATTGCATATCATTGGCACACTTAACATTGTATTGTTTCTCTATCAGAGAAAGAAAATGTTGTTACAATGCTGAATTTGTGTTGCAATGCTGCCTCTTTGTGGTTAACAGGACAAAGTGCTTGTAGATTGTGAACATACTATGTGAAGTGCTACTGATCTCATCTTGTAAATAAATGATGCCTTCTGGGGCTGAATAAGTGATCATGTTTGCTACAGTATATCCTTTCATCAGAGTGAATATGAGTAATCTTGTCTATAATGTAGTAAAAAATATGATGATATATGATGAAAAATATGTTGATTTGGATGCAGAGTAATTTGGATGAAGACTGACATCAGTAAGTACATATTAAGTTAGTACTAGTATTACTACTAAAGTGTTGAGATACAGTATAGCCTAGTTAAAGAACAAAATGTTCGGTTTACTAAGTGTGATTTAAGTGTGAGCTATGCACATGTAGTTTGCAGAAGGGAATAAAACATAAAAGGTGTAACATATATATAACCCAGAAGGCTGAATCAAGGGAACAGCTGTCTTTGGAAGTCCAGATAGAGGGAACAGTCTCAGGTGTGTGTGGTGGAGTAGTAGGGCACTTTACAAGTTAACAATGAAATGATGGCCACCACATCAAAGGTGTGAGGTGTCATTTCCATTCCCATACAAATGGGTGCTAATTGGTTAAACCGAGCCTCCAAAGTTAAACACTTTTGTTTACTTTCTTGTTGTAATTCCTCTTTTAATTTCTTGTCCTTGGTCTGATATATAGATTTTTTTTTTCAGAAATCAGTTGTCAACGACAGCGTTAATTGATTTATCTGTTCGATTCATCGATTCATCTTTAAGGCTAGTCACATACAATAAGTGATTAACAATTAGGAGAATATGTGAATCTTCATGAAAGTGTCATTCCCTTGTTTTTTTTTATCTCATTACAAAAAGTGTAAATTGAGCAAAAATCTGGCCCTAGGTCTCTTCTCACACATCATTTTAGTATTCTAATGGTGTGTTTAAACTAGGGGTTACTATGTTACCACATTTACATATGTGGAACACAACGATTGCTCAATAAGTTCGGCCTAAGCAGGGCACTGCAGATTCACTCATCTTTATACCATAAGGGTCTGTAATTAAGATCAGCTGTTCAGTTATTTGTAATATAAATTGTCGATCAGATCACAGCACAGGCCAGTTTATAGGTGAATACCTACAGTGAATATCACCTAATAGAAAGCAAAAACTCAAGGACACGGTGCATACTTTTGGAGATGCTCCTTAACTCCTTTTAATCATCAACAACTTCAGCGCTCCGTCCATCTTTCCTGTCTGCTCCATGCAGGGAGGCAGCCAGGTATTAACAATCAGTCAGTCAATCTGAACTGCTACATGCTTCCCCCCATCTGGTAGTAACGTCCTTGTTACACAAACAATTAAATACATGAATAAACTGAATTTTATACAAGTCATATCAACAATAAACAGTAGCCATAAAAAAAGCATAAGAAAGAATGGCAGTGTTGCTGGCAAACTCTGGCCTCTTAACCAGCTAAGTCATATCACAGAACAATTAGTTATGTCCAACACTAACAACCTGAACAGTATTTCTTTCTACCCATTTTTTTCACCACACATTAGCTACCCCAGGTCATAGTCCATTAGACGTGTGGGAGGCCTGTAGCTTGTACAAATAGCAAATAGCTATTAGCTGTAGCAAATAGCTTGTGAAACTTATGCTGTACAGGGGCAGGTGAACAGTCATTTTCAGCATCACTCGCAATACTGCCCTCCAGTTATGTACTGGAGTGTTGGGAAGGACCATTCAATGTTTCACATAGAGTCTCATTGCAGTGTCCCCTAACCCAGAGTGCTGAATCAAGGGAACAGCTGTCTTTGGAAGTCCAGATAGAGGGAACAGTCTCAGGTATGGTATAGTAGCCTGTCATAGGACTGCAAAGCTGGTAAGTTACACCAACCTCATCCAGTATATCCATTCCATGTTGTACAAGATAGGAACCTTTGCAATGAGGAGCATGTTTCAGCCTACAGTCTGTGGGGTCGTTGAGCCACTCAACATCCACAACTTCATATGGCCTGTGTCTCATCTGTTTGTCATAGTGAGCTTTCTGTCTTTCATGGGCACAGACATTGTTATCAAGAGCCTGTTTGAAAGCTGTCTCTAAGCCCACAAACAAGGAACTAGCAAAATCCACACACTGGTTTTACTTGTGTCAGAGGGCCTAAAAGAACATCTACTGGGACTCTGGCTTCCCGGACCATGTTGCTGGCCAAAAGGAAGTAGGGAGTAAACCTGTATGTACACTTGTATTACATGCAAAAGCAACCTGTTTCAGGAATGAATCCCATTCACCCTCACATGACAGAAGTGACTTAGCCACCTGGTCAGTACGAGTCCTGTTAAATTGTTCTACCATGCTGTCAAACTTAGTAAAGACTCCATAATGCCATGCTCCATCATATACTCTTTGAAAAGGCAAGTAGCAACAGTAGAGACTTTCTGATAAGGAATAGCATAGGCCTACAGATTAACATATTTTGGAAAGTAGTCCTCCACAAACAGAACGTATCTATGACCCTTGGAGGTGATTGGTAAGTCCAGTATGTCAGTGGCCACACCTCCCATGGGAGCATGGTGTTTTGGTACTGGTGACTTTCTCTGACATGCATAGCATTGTTCACACCAGTTGTGGATGTCATTGAGCAAATTAAACTAGAAAAACCTTTTGTGCGCATTCCGCTTTACTTACGATGACTGTTGTATGGTTGATTCACTTACTTAATGTCAATTTAATGAAGGGTGAGAGGCTGTGCAGTTGGGTCAGTACCTCATGAACCAGGATGGCAGGTATGACAATCTGTGGCGTCTCCACTACATAGAAGGCCATTAATCAGAGCATGGTTGTGATATTCTGCCCAAAATCGCTTGGGAGCCTTTTTCATTCTCCATCTGGGAGGCTGTCCAGCATCCATGACAGTACAGTGGCAATTATCAGCATCCTCCTGCTTTTTGACATTAGAGCAATAATGACATCACGTGTAGAGAAGGGCATGGTCAGAGGAGAGGTCTGGGATCTGCCCAGTCTACAAAGCCTGACTGTAATGGACAACCCCAATTTTTTTTTAGACTGACCCCTTGTCCCAATTCTCCACCCCATGCATAGAAATATGCTTTTTGAACTATGTTGGGGAGTGTACAAATGCACATTTCAGGGAAAGGGGTGGAGAATCGGGAAACGTTAGTCTCTAGAAGCACATGGTGGATACGCAGCTGGATGACACCACGTGGCTCAAATCAAAACAGCGCTGTCTAATGATTAATACAAATTAGCTATTCAGTCATGTCAAATGTTGTCTCACCATCTTTGATCAATGATGTAACCTACTATGCGTATTTATGGTTGAAAGATATGCAAAACAAAACATGACTGCCCACCTTTGCCTGTGTTGTTATACATTGGGCTTTTAAATATCATGTGGCTGTGTTTCAAAGTGAGGTATCGTCGTGTACGGTAGTAAAACGAACAAAGGAAACTCAAAATAGCAAACGTGTGATTCTCAATGCTGATTCGTTTATCCATTTACAAAAAATAGTTTGCTTGTTTATCAAGTGCGAATCCGCGAGCACGTGAAGTCGATGCGTAGGCACTATGCAAATATTTGATCTGTGACTGGAGGAAAATGTTATGTGGGCGGAGTACCGTGAACGCGCAGAACAAGAAAGTAACCCGCGCGTCTCCTACGTATCTGTCTTTCTTTCTCAGTGTCCCACAGAGTAGGTTGGGCCACGTGCAGATATCAGTAATCTTTTTTTTTTACCTTATTCTAAACGTCCATTTTGTGTTTTATCAAAACACGACACACACGGCAGAACCATGGTGAAATTAGCGAAGGTAAGAAACACTATTATTCTCATTATCGTGAGATTTCTCTTGGCATTTTATCCAAAATGAAGTTCCTGCATTGCGAATGATGCTAACCTCGACGTGAGAAAATGGCACGGAGAAATGCGCATGTGTTTGGCTGATAATTCTTCACAACAAATCGAACGTTATAACTAGCTTTATTTCTTTTACTATGTATAACCTGCGTTACAGACAAACACACATCTTTATTGTGTAAAACAATTGTGAGTCAAATGGCGAGCTGGCAGTGTTTCTTCTCGACCCAGATCAGCCATGTTTCCCTTGTCGTCTAGCACTATCGTAAGCTAGTTCGGCCCAAAATGGCCATGCGCGTTCGCGAATCAAGCATGCTCTAGTTTCACCGTACTCTTACAGCCAGACAAGCCGTTATTTGCAGAGCAAACTAACTGGATAGCTAATGTAGTTATTTCTAGGACGTGTATTGTAATATCAATAATTAACGCATTTATGATTAAACATTATTTTGGAGCACTTTTAGTCTTAAGAGATTCACTACTTCCGTGCTGCTTGCTACAGGTCTAGCTACGTAAAATTGGCCTGTCGGCGTCTTCCCCTCGTGGCTTTTTGACGGTGGCGAACAAGCGGGAATACGGTTATCGACTTTTGGCCACTTTATGATATGGTAATAGCAGGCATGTCTACGGTATGTAGCTAATTAGCTTACAGGCTAGCTAGCCACACTTCTGACTTAGCTCCACGTGGGTTGTGCGCCGCCTCCTGTGCCACACGAGGTGTGATCTCTGGACATAGCCAGCCTGATTATAATTCAGCCACATGTAGACTAATGAACGACGAAATAAATGTAATCATGGTTTGCCCTACTGTTGACTGACGTTGCCATTTTATTTAATATGTACACTGAATTGTAAATGGTATGGCTTGTAATGCGTTTGTAGCCCATTTCAAGTCAGTTTACCCTTCATTTTTACCACTGTGATTTGATTGCTACGCAGTTTTCTAATATTAATCAATTCTTAATATGCTTTGTTTATTTAACAGGCATCAAAGAAACAGGCAAACCCAAAGAAAAAGGCCCCACCACCCCCCAAAGACGTAGAGGAGGATTCAAGTGAAGAAGAGAGCGATGAGGAGGAAGAGGTGAGACTGGAATTGGAAACATGTGTAGGACTGCTCACATCCTCTAGACTTGATGTTGAAATCCATGTTATATTCTACTGTGTAGGTATGCTTCATTAACCATCAATCCATGTCTTGCAGACACCACCACCGAAAGCAGTTGCAAAGAAGGCCACACCAGCTAAAGCTGCCCCAGCTAAAGCTGCTAAAAATGGCAAAGTAGCCAAAAAGGCTGAAAGTGAAGATGAGGATGATGATGAGGATGACTCTGGTGAGAATTCTTTGCACTGCAGCCATGCCAGTGGAAATGCAATTAACACAGCAGCATTCTTGCTATAGGAACACTTGATAAATGATTACCAAAAAGACTAAATAGGATAGCCCATCAACTGTAGTCTTCTGCTCTGGGGTTACATGGCTGATGTTATTCCCCCCCTTCTTTCAGAGGAAGAGTCTGAGGAGGAAGCCCCCCCACCCAAGGCAGCCCCAGCTAAAGCCAAGGCAGCAAAGGCTGCCCCTGCCAAGGCTGAGGAATCTGATGATGATGGTATGATTGCAAGCCTTTGATTGTATGCTGCTTTGTCTTGGTAATCTTACGGAATTCCATACATTCTGGGATCCATTTTATTTTAGATGCATTGGAAATGGCTTAACTAATAGTTTGAGTAACTAGTCATGAGCCCCCTCTATTTCTTGGCATACACTGAGTTCAGTACTTGTGTATGTAATGTACAGGGGTATAATAAAGCCAATGCTATGTCTTCGGTACCAGTGACCTCTCCATGAACATTTGCAGATGAGGAGTCGGAGGAGGAGGAGGAGGCCCCAGCCCCCAAAAAGGCTGCACCTGCCAAGCCCTCTGTGAAGGTCACCCCTGCCGAAGAGGAGTCTGATGATGACGATGATGATGAAGAGGGTAAGGATGGGGCCATTTGAGAGTTGTGCACAGACAAGTCCAAGCTAATAAAGGAAGTTAGACTAATGTTGACTTAGCTAGACTCTACTCAATGACAGACCTGTCTGTTCACTGACATGCAGCAGATGTCAACTTGCCATAAGCACACATGATGAACAACAAGGGACTTAATGCTGAAAGTATTTGATGTCACTCTTATAATTTCTCTGATGTGCACTAATCCAGGGTCAGTAAATGGTAGTTTGGTTGAGCTTTTTGTGACTATGCATTACTGTTGTGCCTTTCAGACTCTGAGGAAGAGGAAATGGACACCACCCCAGCCCCTGCTGCCAAGGCAAAGAAAGCAGGCATGGTCAAGGCCAAGGAGGAGTCTGAGGAGGAGGATGACGACGATGAGGAGGATGACGATGAGGAAGATGACGACGAGGAAGATGGTGAGTTGTACTGTGAATGTGCTCTGCTGGTTATGTTTTGATGAAGGAACTTTATGGAACTGAATTTGCTCTGTCATTCTTCAGAGACCCCAGTGACTCCTGCGAAGAGGAAGGCAGACAGCAAGAAGGAAACTCCCCCTGCGAAGAAGGCCAGATCAGATGGTGAAGGTAATGCTAAATATCCTACTTATGCAAAACAAACTGACATTCCAACCACTACTAGTGATGAACAACAAGGGACTTAATACTGATGTATGTGATGTCACCTTCATTTTTTATTCTGACTGGGTTGAAAAGTTTCGGTATCCATAGCAGCACTACATGCAAACAAACTAATTGAAAGTCATTTCCTTTCTAGCATTCTGTCTATTTGTTGGAAACCTGAATTCGAACTCGGACTTTGATGAAATCAAAGAAGCTCTGGCAGCTTTCTTCGCCAAGAAGAACCTTGAAGTTCAGGATGTCCGACTTGGTGCATCCAAGTAAGTCAACAAAAAACGTCTGATAGTAAAGAACATAACATTTTCAAATCTGAACTTGCTATGCCTGTTAGTTTGATAGGATGATCCAATGATAAAACTACCAGAAATGTTGTCAATAATAGCTCCCACCCCCTCCATTTCTTGGCATACACTGAGTTGTTCAGTACTTGTGTATGTAATGTACGGAGGTATAACAAAGCCAATGCTATGTCTTCGGTACCAGTGTGTTACCGTCTACTGGTTCTATCCTCAATCGCTGGCACACTTTGAACTTAAATTCATATACCACCAAATGCTCACCTCTTATGTTTCTTCCAACAGGAAATTCGGCTATGTAGACTTTGCCACAGAGGAGGAACTACAGAAAGCCATGGAGTTAAACGGCAAGAAGTTTATGGGGCAGGAGGTGAAACTGGACAGGGCCCACAGCAAAGAGAACTCACAGGAGAACAAGAAAGGTAAGGTTTTTCTGATGGAACTTATCTTTATTTTGTGCTCTTTCTTTGATTACTGTCAGAATGTACATGCTTACAACGAACTGTCCCCCAACAGATAGGGATGCACGGACGCTGTTTGTGAAGAACCTCCCCTTCTCTGCCACGCAAGATGACCTGAGGGAAGTCTTTGCGGACGCAGTAGACATCAGGATACCAGCCGGCGAGAGGGGTTCCAACAGAGGGTAAGAGCTTGCCCATGTCCTGTTGAAAATGACTCGTCTTGTCGTTCAGTGCCTCTGAGATGTATAAATGACCATGGTTTGTCTCTGACAGCATTGCCTACATTGAGTTCAAGACTGAGGCCATTGCAGAGAAGACCCTGGGAGAGGCCCAGGGTGCAGATGTCCAGGGTCGCTCCATTGTGGTTGACTTCACAGGCGACAAGAGCCAGAAGGGAGGCAGGGCGCAAGGTAGGCACTGACAATGTTGGCAATTTAGTTAGTCTTGTCTGGAAGGAAGCATGAGGGCATTGCCTTCATTTGCTTTAGTTTGTATATCTAAAAACATTGGATGGGTTAAAGCAATATGGCTTGGATTCTGCCAAATTGTTTTAAATTATCTAATTTGATCTCTGCCCATCCTAGCTTGATTTTGGACAGGTTTGTGTTGAAATGGGACCTGGCCTGTATTAGGCGAAACTAGAGATTATAAACTTGTTCTCTAATACTCATGTGTTGACTTGGTCTGTGCCGCAGACCTTTCAAAGATGTGCATTTCCCATGACTCTCCCCCTCAGCCGCCCCAGCAGCTGCAAGCAAGACTCTCATCGTGAACAACCTGGCCTACAGTGCAACAGAAGACTCCCTCCAGAGCGCATTCGAAAAGGCTGTTTCAATCAGAGTACCACAGAACAACGGCAGACCCAAAGGGTTAGTCAGAGGGAATTTCATATCATATTTCCATATCTGAAGTTTTGATGTGTAGAATGGCATCTCAAAGATGTCATACCTTCTATGATTTAGACTACACCCCCATGCCTTCTCATGAGCTCCTCTGTCCATTCAGTGAGGTTGTATGGATTTGCATGAGAAGTCGAGCCAAATCAGTCAAACAGGCACCTACCTTGACCTCAGTGGGAGTTGCCCATGACTCAATAGCGCTGATGTGGTCAATTATGAATTTGCAAGACCTTCATTTTGCTTGTTTTTGTTTTGCTTGTTGCCGCTCCAAAGCAGGCATTGCCCATGTCTGATGTAAAGCAAGTTGACTAAATCGAATGATCCACAAACCCCTCTAAGTGTTAAGTTGGGTTCCTCAACCTTTTTTTTTGTCCCTGTCCCAGGTTTGCCTTTGTGGAGTTTGAGAGTGCAGACGAAGCCAAGGAGGCACTGGACACCCTGAACGGCACTGAGATCGAGGGCAGGCAGATCCGGCTAGAGTTCAGCCAGAACAGCGGAGGGAAACCAGACGGAGGCAGGGGAGGCTCTGGTATGTATACCTCAATCCTAGACGCATGTTATAGATGCTAGGTTAGACCAGTGTCTGTTGATGGTAAATCTTCAACTTAGTAGACACAAAAGTAAACTTGAGTAGTTGATTAATTCCAGTTAGTCTTGGCTCCTGTATTTGACATGATTGAATGAATGTTTTTTTTTTCTTTGCCATCAGGTCCCACAAAAACCCTGTTTGTCAGAGGACTTAATGAGGACACCACAGACCAGACGCTCAGAGACTCGTTTGAGGGCGCAGTTGCAGCCAGAATTGTTACAGACCGTGACACAGGCTCGTCGAAAGGGTAAGTGGAGAACACCCAATGCTACCCTTGACAACCCCCAACAACCCACACACTCTTCTCATGAGCTCCTCTCTGTCCGTTCAGTGACGTTGTATGGATTCGCACGAGAAGTAGAGCCAAATCACAGTCAAACAGGCACCTACCTTGACCTAAGTGGGAGTTGCCCATGTCTGATGTGAGACAAAGTGACTCCATTAGAACTGATATGGCCAGTTATGAATTTGTAACATTAATTGTTTGTGGCACAGCTGAGTTGTTTTATTTTATTGACATGATTGTCAGTCACTGAGACCATTCTAAACTAGTTTTCCTAAATGGTTTCCCCCTCCCTGCAGGTTTGGTTTTGTAGACTTTGATAACGAAGATGACTGCAAGGCTGCAAAGAAGGCCATGGAGGATGGCGAGATTGACGGCAACAAGGTGTCCCTGGACTTCGCCAAGCCCAAGGGTGAAAGCGGCGGTTTCCGTGGGGGCGGATTCGGAGGTCGTGGGGGCGGATTCGGAGGTCGTGGGGGCGGTGGCAGAGGGGGCCGTGGTGGAGGAGGATTCGGCAGGGGCGGTGACCGTGGAGGTGGCTTCAGGGGAGGAAGAGGCGGTAGCCGTGGAGGGGGACGTGGCGGTTTCGGAGGTAAGACATATGCTTTTTTGATTCAGTGTTTCATACTGTTAGGGGAAGTTATTGGTAATGGAATGGGTAGAGCTTTTAGCTCTGAAGTTATTAGCTTTCCTGTGTAGCAGCAATTTTTTTGGAACAGATATAATGCAAGCAATTATTTGATGCCCCATGTAGATCACAAAGATGGTGAAGTGCTGATCTGGTCGATTTATCAAATTTTGGAAAGGTGTAACTGACCTTTGTACTCTGAATGTCAACTGCAATCAAACAACTTTAGATAAAATGACTGCATGTATTTTTTTCTCCTTCTAGGTGGAAGAGGGGGTGGTGGATTTGGCGCTAAGCCCCAGGGCAAGAAGATCAAGTTTGATGATTAAAATCCCAGTCTTTTACATTTTTGAACGGACTCTGTTTTCATCGCCGTACCTATACGCTGGCAGAGCCTTTTGGACATTCCAGAAAGTGTCATTGATATAACTGTAAAAGGAGCTCTATGCTCCTGTCCCCTCTTAAACCTCCCGAACAGCATCCTTTTCACCCTCTCAGCTTTGAGAGCTGCCTATGAGTTCTAAAGTGTCCCAACAGCCCACCTGCATTGTGCATCCATATCTATAATTTTGTTTTTCCAAAGGAGTAAAATGGAATGTGTCTGGCAAACCTGTTTGCTGTGAAAAAAAAAAAAAAAAGCCCTGTTGGTTCAGGTACATATTGTACATTCAACAATTTGTATTATTTCATTTTACCTTTTTGTAAAAAGTGCTGTATCCTTATATATGTTATGTTTTTATTTTGTTTTGTTTTAGTTTGCTCTAGGTGCAAAACTTTTACCGTAAATGTGCAAGGCATATTGTAATGGATGAAAGATTAAATCAGGGCCCGTGTCTGTTGGGCGTTTAGAATCTGGTAAATCTGTACTGTCTTGTTTTGGGTGGGGTACAGTCAATGTTGTAGAAGTCACGGAGGATTAAAGGCCTCAAGAATAACGTTTAAAAATGTAACATATGATATTTGTAGTGCATTGACTAATCTTGCCATTTGAGAATGGAAGGGTTTCACAAATGTGAATGATTGAATAAAACTTAAGTTGTGATTTTTTTTTAATGTCTTTTGTCCTCCTTGTCTCTTTGTTAACTTAATAGAATTTATTAAAAAATCCCTACATTTAAATTAATGCTATCTTTAATAAGAGCATAAAGGGACATGTGTAATGCTAGACACAGCTAAATGCTGTGCAACACGGCTGTCGATTAACTATCCCCACAAGGTGGCGGTCTCACAAAGATATTCACACCGGTGTCCGTGTCTGGGCTCTTGAGTGACAGAATCTTCCCTCATAAGATCTAATGGCAATAAATTGTCCAGTATTTAGAGCCAGTTACTCAATCTGTCAGAAAACAGCATTCCAGTTTGACAGGTCAGTCAATAAATGTTATGAATTGGAGAGGAGTCATAAATCACACTGATCAAGAGTGTTGGCCGTTATTAGTGGGCTTGCTTCAATATGATCCGGCATGCTACTCCTACAGCTTTTAAGCTATTCACACCAATCCAACTTGAAACTGCAGAGATAATATAATAATATATGCCATTTAGTTGACGATTTTATCTAAAGTGACTTACATTGCAGTGAATGCATACATTTCAGTATATATGGTCTCAGCAGGAATCAAATCCACAACCTAAGCGTTGTTAGCGCCATGCTCTATCAACTGAGCCAAAGAGATGTGTAACTTGAGTTGCTCACATTTATATACAATTTATATGAACTCATTTTTCAACTCAATTTCAAACTACTACAATACTTAACACTATTCAGCTTTTTGTGTCTCAAAAACTTCTGTCTTTTAACATAGCGGAATGTTGATTTAGGCCAACGTTCTGAGTGCCCCATTGTTACTGCAACTGCTATGGAGCTTTTAGAACCCTTGAATAAAATCAACAGGAGACCTGCAGAACACATTATTTGAATCATTATACAACAATGCACTCTCTTGGCTACCAGTTCTACCCCAAACACTTAACCAACCAACTCTACCCACTCCACTAAACTACCCCAGGTTCATCCTATCTATCTATGGCCTTCTAACATACTATCTATCTAACCTTCTATATTCCCAACCTTATCTCTAACTACCTAGCATCATTCGCTTCCTTTCACCAGTCACTACTATTTCACTCAGTATAATCCATACTGATTAACCTCTTAACTGTATGTATCTATCTATAAATCCCCTCTGTCACCTATCCATTCATCCATCCAACCAACCAACCAACCAACTAACCATCCATCCAAACAACCAAACCATCTTTTATCCTTTATCTCACTTTCTTTCAACTACCCAGAAAATCATCATCAACCATGATAAAAACGTTCTGATAACCATTAAACCTTTAAAACTATTAAGCTTTTTGTAACTCCAAATCTCATCCAGTTAACCAACCAACCGATTCTTTACCCACCCTGCTGAATTACCCCTGGCTCATCCTATGTACTATTTATCCATCTAACATTCTATCCATCCAACCAACCCACCATTCAAACCATCTTTAACTCTAACTTCATCCGCTACCATCATAAGACGATCTTACTATCTATCGAAACATCTTTAAACCTTTTCCGCTAACAAAATAACACTTTGCAAGCCCACAAAGTTTCTTCTGGAAAAAGAGGAACTGAAAAAGAGCATATTGTAACGACCCTGTGTAAGGCCCGTTAGCAGCTCCGCCAAGGGAGTTAACTCTCTTGGTGTTGTGGCTAGCGCGGCCGGTTTGTAAGCGGAACGTTGCGAGTTCGATTCCCGCTTACTTGCTCTGCCCCGCCGTTCGCTACATTGGTGTCAGCAGTGGGATGGCGCCCGTGATAATCTAATGTCTTATTCATTAATGTACTTTGTGCTTTGTGCACTTGCCACCCTCATTGTATTTGAATTGAGTTATTTGTATCATACTGGTATGCTTCAAGGTCTGAGGTAGATAGGTACTGGTTATAGTCTCTCATACCAGTCTCATAAACCTAGGCCACTGGCTGTAGAAAGAGACAAGGCACTGGTCGATGACACTTAGGCATAGCGGACAGCACCATGCTGTCATCCGTGACCCTGCACCTGAACAGGGTGCTTTGTTCCTCTAGGTTCCCGGGCGGGAGGCACCGATGACGGGCTGCGGACAGCCCTCTGAATACCCCCATTTAGGGATCCGTTGCCCCCCTGGCTCGTCAGACCAGACAGTGACAGAGGTCGTGCTAGCTTCTGTCCCTGGCGTTATGTCAGCCATCTAGAATGACTTGTTCTCTTTTGCAGTCATCTCCGAGATTTTACCTTGCCGTGTTGTTTTCCGTGACCTGTTCTCTTTTTCGAAACTTTGGAGCTGATTCAATGGGGCATTGTACACGAAGGAGAGACTGACACTCACTTTGACTCGTTTGTTTGGAGGCTGGTCTAAAAGGGCCCTTTTAAATGGGAGTGTACTGCTCCGAGTCCCATTACAATGCGTCTTTGTCCCGAACATGGTGTTCTATAGCACAGAAGTGCCATAAAGAAGTGCGCCCGTGGCTCGCTCCATTCCTACATGATGCAGACACTATTCTCAGTCTACCCTGACTGAGCAAAATACAATTTTCTGCCTCCCCTTAACTCCTAATAACCAATTACATAATGTAGGACTACTACATGTTTGACAGTAATCTCTTATTTGAGAAAACCTTTCCCCCAGACAAGCCCGAGAAACGAAATAACTAAATCATTGTTATGATTTTAGTGTAGCACTATGAAGAAATAATACTACTACATTGTATTATTAAACTACATTGATGTTTTGGCCATAGTGATGTCGTAGTGAAGATGCTGCACCTCCTGGAGATAATGTTGTGACTGACAGGAATTAGTGTTTTTTGTGCTTTGTTTTCAGGCTTTTGTGATTATCTAACCTTTGTACCATGCCTCTTTGATTACATAGACAGACTTACATACACATTTGTTCATGATACCCTTTTCACACTTATACTGTCAAATATTGACAGTCCAATCAAACTGTTTTGCATTACTGTTACAACTTACCATGAAGCAGACAAAGCTCTCCCACAGACATAAAGCAGACAGAGTATGTTAATAGAATATGTGAATAGATGTGAACAGAAATATGTATACAAATACACTCACCAAGCACTTTATTAGGAAAACCTGTACATCTTCTCATGGTGGAGGTGGTGTAATGGTGTGGGGAATGTTTTCTTGGCACACTTTGGGCCTGTTAATACCAGTCAATCAGAGAGCAAAGGGAGGCCCTACCCAGTATTAGTATAGTGTTCCTAATAAAGTGGTTATATAATATAATAATTATATTATATAATAATATTATAATAATATATAATAAAGTGAGTGTATATCACTTGTACAACCTGTCTTTTACATCCTGAAATGGCATGCAGTCCACATGACCACACTATGTGTGTCTATGTAAATATATTTCCATTAAACAAAAAGAGAAGCTATTTTAAGAAGAGAGAAGCTCTTTTAAAACTTGAAAAACTTGTTTACCTCACTCCACAAAAACTGTCCGCTTCCACTGTATTTACATCTTCCCTCCATCACACTGTCTCTCATCTCCCCATTTGTTATCATTTGCCAAAGAAGAAGAGTTTGTGTCTAGACACATTAACAGAACCTGTTAATGTGTGTATCCATGTCATTGATGCAGTGGAGTCAATTTGTGCCAATTCAGTTCACAAACTCCCACGGAATCTCCTCAAATAGATCACTTTTTCATCAGTCCTACTGTCCCTGACATAGTCTTCTGCTTAACACAACACACTTACGCTACTGCTACTAAAAAATCACTCTGAGGGCTGCTACAGTGCCCTCCATAGGTATTGGAAAGAGGTTTCACCATTTAGAAAGTATAACATTTTTTAAACATACTCCCCTTTTATTTCAGGGCTCCAAAATTATTGGGAAAAATCATATAATGTCCAAATAAAGCACTCATGTTTAGTTTTTGGTCGACAATCCTTGCATGCAATAACTGCCTTTGTTTTGAGGTCGTTTTGCCTTAAATTCCCTCTTCAGCAAATTAAATGTATGTTCAATTGGATTTAAATCTGGAGATTGACTTGGCCACTTTCCACTTTTTGTCATTGAAAAAACTCCCTAGTACAATGGCAGTGTTTTGGGTCATTGCCTTGTATATAATGAAGCGCCGTCCAATGAGATTTGAAGCATTTGCTCTTACTTCAGCAGACAAGATGTTTCTGTACACTTCAGAATTCATTCATTCAATTCATCAGCAGTTACATCATCAATGAAGTGAGCCAGTTTCAGTGGCAGTCATATATGCCCAAGCCATAACACCCCCTCCACCATATTTCCCAGATGAGGTGGTATGTCAGTGATTTTGGCCAGTTCCTTTTTTTCTCCACACTTTACACTTGCTCACTCTGGTACATCTTATATCTCTGTCTCATGTGTCCACACGTCCAGAACTCTGCAGGCTCTTTTTGGGACGTTCTAGCAAACTGTAATCTGGCCATCCAGGTTACACCTGACAGGCAAACAATGATACACACAAATATACACAGAATACATATTGATAACCAAAAATAATTAACCTTATCTTGAACCTTATCTTTCCAACTGTCTTTTTTCTCAGTTTGAATTTACTTTCTGTGAATGTTATGTGTCAGAGCTATGGTGTGGGTAGCATTCATGGCTGTGCATTGTGCAAATGAGATTCCTCTCTCCTGTTATGGCGCAACGTGTGTGGGAGAAATCTAATGCAGGCGTCCAGGACTGAATACATCCCACTGTAGAATTAGCAAGGGACGAGGGGTGTGGGGTTTTCTCCAAGGAGCAAACATTCCCCTCTTGGGCTGGGCCAAAGATGGAACCCAAGCTGCCTTTGAAGTTAATAGAGTGCTGGTGTGAAGGACTCAGCCTTCACAACCTACCCCCGTGCAGAGCTGACATCAAAAGCTCACCCAATTACTGTCAGCAAACAACTGGCTCCCTGTCTGCAGGTCCACGGGCAGAGTGCGTACACAGATGGTCAGCCCCATACCCCATGTACAGTAGCAGCCACCATCCTCATTGTTCCACCTTCATGTCTTTCTTTTTGTAGAAAGGTCACCACACACACACACAGACACAGACACACACGCACACGCATACACGCGCATACACGCGCACACACACACACACACACACACACACACACACACACACACACACACACACACACACACACACACACACACACACACAGGAAACAGCCATAAAGAAACCATTAGTGTTATTATTACTTCCTCTCTGAATCTTTGAAGTGCACTGTACTTTGAAGACAGAGACTTCACAAAATAGTCAGTGGGAACCGTCTTATGGCCATGCAAAATAGCATTTATTATCTGATTGGATATTTTATTTCTCCTTGTCCTTGGATAGAATGTTATGTAACCAAGACTCAAGTCACCTTAAGTGCCATGTGAACTAGAGGTTACAAATATAACACAAGTTCTCTGAAGGAGATGAGGGAGACCCCTCATCTATGGGACACACAAAAATGGGTGCGCTTGCTAGGTCCTATTTACAGTATCAGTCAAAAGTTTGGACACACCTTCTCATTCAATGGTTTTTCTTTATTTTTTTATTATTTTCTACATTGTAGGTTAATATTGAAGACATCAAAACTATGAAGAAACACATATGGCATTATGTAGTAAACAAAAAACAGAATATGTTTTATATTTTCGATTCTTCAAAGTAGCCACCTTTTGCTTTGATGACAGCTTTGCACACTCTTGGCAAGGTGTGTCCAAACTTTTGACTGGTACTGTATAGGATGGGCGGTAGACGGGGTTATCTACCTGCATGTGTGATTGTATAGGGGTCTTCAGCGAATAGGTGAAGAGTGCATGTCCCATAATGAGGGGTCGAACCGAGTCGACTGAAAGAGAACCCAACCCAGATGCTTCTTTTGATCCTTGCTCCAACATGTGCAGCTGTTTGTGCTCCCCTCTACCATTTGAACATCCATACAGTCTGAATCAGATCTGTCACATGTATTTGTTGTTTCTTTATGGCCTGTCTTTTGGGGTTTCGTGGGATGACACTCTATCTTTCTTTCTCTGTTTTCAGTGTCTAACCTGACCCTCAGAGACACTAGACATAATAGAAACTGGATAGGACGAGCAACCAGAGGCTTAGGATGTACAGTAGCTGCTTATATCAACTCCCTTTGAAAGGATAATTGACACAATCTTTTGAATATAAGTGCTGGAGCACTTTTATTTTGGCTTTGAAAATCTTTTTGTTTTTGAGAGCCACTTTGGCATAGTCAGACAAACAATAGAAATATTTTATAATCTTTAGATATTCTAATGGTTTATATATATTGAACACATGGTATTTTTATCCACGTTTAGATATAATTGTGATGTAAAACAAATCAAGTCATTTTGTTATTTGGATTTTGGACCCCTCTTGTGTTACATCTCATGCATATCTTTTGTGAGCAGAAGGAGAAAATAACCTGCTCAAACATCCTGCTTTGCTGGCATTATCAACATAGAGACAGTTTTCTTTTAGCCTTTCTCACAGATAATACCCTTTATGTGGAATCACTCCTGAAACTGTATTCAGCCAATATCCAGTTTCTCTATGGCTTCTTATCTTTGTGCTAGAAGAGGTTATGAACAATAACAGGAATGTAATCGTTTTGTTTTGTGATGGCCTGTTGTCTTTTTGGGTCAACTTAAAGGACAGAACACTGTCCTCCTAATCTATTGACAGTATCACTGTCAGCAGTTTTGTCGGGTTAAATGACACATGATATTAATCAGGAAGACATAACATAAATAATAAGAAATCATACACCAATAATGACTTTGTATAAACATTCTGTGAAAACCAATACAAACCTTAGAACAGATTGTTTTCAAAACCATTGAGGAGATTTAAATATGGGAAAAGTTAATGCTCTACTTTTTTGTTTGATATTTGATTGATATTTTGTATTTAAAACAGTCGTCTAATTTATCATAGGAAGCTAGACAATATAGAGATATAACCTAACCCTAAAGGCGTTACAACTTTGTATCCATACAATATTGATCAAGCACTTAAAGAGCAATGCTACTACAGTATAGTGCTTCATCAATATTGTGTGGATACACACTTGTTGACATTTAAACAGTATTTTGATGCTACAGTGATGTATATGATGATGGTTGTGTAATGTAAAATGTATCCTGTTGGCCGTAGGGGCTGAACATTGAATCAATGAACACTAAACATTATGATCAGATTGTACCTGGTTATGATCTTGGGTACCTGAGGACTACCTCAATGAAAATCCTCTTCAGTGTATGCCATTGTAACAGATATATCAATGTTAAGATGAAATATCATGGAAGCCATTGTCAGGCGACCTTATTTTAATGTTTGTTGTCAATAGCCCAACTAGATGTAACTGATCTTAGACAGCCTTATAAAAAACAATGTAAGGCTCATAGATGAATTTAGATGTTTATTTACAAATATGATTCTATATACATCTTGATTTTTACATGTATATACAGTACATCATCCAAACATAATCACCACCCTCTGTACATAATCACCACATTCTGTACTAAAATCATTGCATATTTCATATTTCATTAATTCCAATACCTTTCCCACATTAAATTAAATATCAAACACCCTCTTCTGTCCCCCTTGTCTCGGGGGCTATTAAATTAACACATCATGTACACGTACCAGCAGTAGTTTATTTGTTTCACAGTTTCAATGTAAACCCTCAACCCAATTCATATCAAGTATATCAGCACATTCATGGACACATACAGAAGGAGTTTGGACATATTTTTAGTTTCCAGTAGTACAGTATTAAAAGTCCAGATCAAGTTTTATTCAAAACAATTCTGTGAACAATCTCACAGAAGTGCAGTGAGTCCTTTAGAAAGGATTTATCTATGTTAGACTATAGGGGTCATGTGTAACTGAACAAATAACATGATGATTTTGAATAAACATAAAAATAAAAATATGCCTTCAAGGCATTGGCGCCTTAACAAATGACTCCATCAGTGAGAAAAAATATATTAAAAAATGGCTACCCATGTAAGAAGAGACTTTTTGACTACATTGGTGAGGTAGAGACACTTTTGTTTCTTCCCATCTTTCGAGGTCCATGTTAACTTCAGTAGCATGGTAAGCCTGGTCAAAATGAAGATGGTGGTCAACATTCAGTATACTGTCAATGGGATGTGGGGCAATGTGGTGCAGTTGGCTGTCCTCTGTCCAGGACATACTGCCATCACCACCACACACCCTTTGGTTGGTGTCTCTGAATTTGCCTGCTGACATCGAGAGTCCTTCAAAATGCCACCAGAATATAAATAATTCAAAAGCAATTCCGCTTAGAAAAATCACCAGTTTATTTCCGCCACTGGAGGATTCCACTCCACGGGAAAATGCGACACAGTTCATAAATAGCAATTCAAATATTGTCCTGGCCCTTCTCCGAAAAAAGGAGAACTTGAATTGGAGTTAACTTCTGACCTCCCCACCCCATACACGCACGTTTCCAACTCTTAACCCCCTGCACCCTCCCAAGAATGAGCTTACTGTACATGTTCTCTGCTCCCTTCCCTAGTGTTCCCACCAGGCTATAAGATCTGCACTTTCTGTGCGCAGACCAGGTTACTGTTGACCAGGTTCCACATGTGCTTGAGGTCTGGGGGAAGCAGCTTGTGCACCACGATCATGCTCTTAAAGAAGCAGGGCTCCTTGTTCAGCTTGCTGTTCTTGTCTTTCACCAGGCCGAAGGTCTTAAAGGCATTGTGTTTGATGGGGGTGACCTGCAGCACCTCCAGACACATGCCTAGAAACACGTCGTCGATAGGGTACAGCTCAAGGTTGTCTGAAGCCCAGTAGAGCCTCCTGGCCAGGGGCCCATCCATGAGGAAACCTCCCCCTCCGGCGTACGGAGGATAGTGTGTCTTGTTGTACAGTGCCTGAGGGATGTAGTACTTGTTGTCCTTCCTGCGAATGGGCTTAGCCTTGAATAGCACATCCCCTACAAAGAGGGTCTTGACGTGGCTGCTGCCCTGCAGGTACTCAATGATGTTGCCCACACTGACGAAGACGTCGTCGTCTCCCTTGAAGATGTAGCGCACGCCAGCGCAGTAGGTGTTGAACCACTTGAGGAAGTGGGTCTCCTTGAGCGTCAGGTTGAAGAAGCTGTCCATAAAGTCCCATTGGAGGATGTCCCCGTAGATGTAGTCCTCGTACTCCAGTAGCTTCTGATGGTTGGCCCTCTCTGCCTCGTTGGACGGCCTTCCCAGGAGGAAGAGTGTCCTCACCTTCTTGCCATCCACCTCCTGCTCCTTGCCCCAGGTCTGTCGGATCATCTCCCGGCGGTCGTGCTGGGTTGCCACGGACTTGATGACCATGAGCAAGTAGGTCTCCCCGGCACACTTCTCCGGGTGGTTGATGAGCATGGGGAAGTAGCGGCAGTGCCGGTACAACAGGAACTGCTTGAAGTTGGCCTCCAGGCCCTTGAACCACTCCTGGGTTGAGAAGTTGAGGTTAGCACTGCAGTTAGTGCTAGTGACATCCCAGGTCCTGGAGCCACCATGCTCTTGAGTGATACTGGGCTCCTCCGTGGAGGCCAGAGCTTGAAGCTCAGGTCTGGGCTTGCGTGACTTCCAAAAGTTGTTGGTCCCTGGGTAGAGGCCCTTATTCTGCTGCAGGGCAGCCGCACCTCCCTCAGAGGCCTGCATGCGAGGCTGCCTCTCAATTTGAAAGGGAGGCCCCGGGCTGATGCTCCCTCTCTGGACCACGGTCAGTGTCACCACAGCCAGGAAGAACATGACACATACCCTCTTGTACACCCTCCACCGATCCCTGGTGTTCATCCTAAGGAGAAACAGACAGAGAAGGACTGTTTTATGCTTTTTAATATGTGTTGATTGACAAAAACTGTGTTGTTCGCCTTCTAGCTAAGATATATTTCAGCATAACGTTTAAATGCCACTGAAATATGATACAAATATAACAATATGAAATATGATACTGTGTGGTAATATGAATAAATGAACTGTTTTGGGTAGTAGTCTTTACCATAATTTAGATTAGAGACAAATCAACACTTTTTAAACCTAGAATGTTATGAACAGAGCTGTCAGGTTTGTCAAGTATTACATAATCTATTACCAAATAGTTTGGTTATTTTAAAGAATAAAGGGAAGTCCTGTAAAAGGAAGTCCAGTCAAATGTAGAATTGTGGAGTTCTGAGTCAAATGTTTTAGATTTTTGTAGCACACGGATGGAAATGTTACCATTCTTGTGCTACAACAATCTCGAATATTTAACTCAGATCTCCACAACAGATACATTTGACGGGACTTTGCATTTGTTTCTCCATGTTCAGAACAAGATGTTCAGTTCAAAAACAAGACAGTGAATCCATACAACTTCTCGGTCCAACTGTTGATGGTACTGAACGTTGAAACTTCGAGTGAGAAAAGGCTATGTGAATATTACTCAAACTTCAAGGTTTTATCATGCCTCGACGGCAAGAACTCGTTTAGTCAAGGAGACCATTGAGTACACTTGAACGGAGTGGAAACCGTTCCATTGGAAACCGCATAAAAGCGGGTAGGCTAATAGTGTTCTTTTTGACAAATATGTTATTTCAAAGGATAGGCTATCAACTGTAAGTAGAATATCGAATAAATCAGAATGTCTCCCTTAATTTGCGAAATAGTGGACTATGCTTTATAACTATTTGAAATTAAATGATTTATTGATCATTATTCTTTTGAGAGACATTACTTGCGGTGACTGATATAATACTGATAGAATTATTTGATTAGATTTGATCCTCCTGCAAGACCATTCTATGTAAACAAGTGAACCTATTACACACAAATAAACATGAAACATTGCATTAATGGTGAACATAATAGTTTGGTTGGTAAAGTAGATAAAGTATATATAAAGTAGCCTATTGCAATAGCGCTGTAATGTATATTATTATTACAGAAACGCAAAGGTGAATTTTATCCATGACATGCGCGCAAGTACGCATCTTATCAAGGTGAACATGTTCTTAAGTCTCTGAAATAATGGCTGTTTCAATAATTCCAATCACGAAACAAAAAACAGTATCTTATAAAAAGAAAATTCACTTACATGTTTTATGCTGAGCGCGTGTCAAAGACCCACCGAGTGCGAGCAGCCTAAGGTCGCTGTTATCAGCTCTGAGACCTGCAAATGGATGGCAAGCGTACGGTCCCTTCAAATATGTGTAAAGTTAGTCCATTCCATGAGCAAGCCAAGTTTAAGGTAGCCTATTTCTTGGGACTGTGTACCCTAATGAAATTAAAACGTTAGTTTGCCTCCGGTGGCCGAAACGGACAATGTTCGGATCAATGCTATCAAGTGGCCACCCCTACATCGCACTGGCCTTTTAAAGCGTGAGAAACGTTACGTATATGCAAATAGAATTGGGAGAATGAACTTCGGGTGCAGTCATTATACGCCCACTAGAACACGCAGTGCACCTACGAAGGCATAATCTCTATTCACTACGATGGATCAAGTAGCCTATATTTCCATCGAACATTGTCCGAACATACATGCGTAATTGTAAGAAACTGAATGTTTCACCTCAATGGAACGGTTTCTCCAATGGCAGCTGGCTTAATTATGTTATTCGTCATACTTATTATTATTATTATTATTATTATTATTTATGAAATAATTAATAATTAATTAACAGCCAATAATCAACAATTGATTATTTATTATTATTATCATTCTTATTATTAATAATAATAATAATAGTAGTGCTACTACTCCTACAACTGTTAAGCTATTGCTAAACTACACCAATCCAAAATGAAATCCTATTCCTGCCTATACCGCCGCGTACACACCCTAAACCGCTTAACCTATTCACTTCAAATCAACTTGTAAATGCCCAAACTTGTGTAACTTGACTTGGCTAACTTTAATCTTAAATTTTTCAATTCATCCATCCATCCAACCAACCAAACCATCTTTAACTTTTGTCCGCTACCATAATAAGACTATCTCACTTTTGTTCAACTTCCCAGCAAATCTACCTTATACCATTCAAACCATATTTACACTTTTTCTACTACCAAAATAAGACTTGGCAAGCCCACAAAGTTTGTTCTGGAATTATTTTTCAAGTTATTATTCCAATGTTTCACAGTGCTACTCCTCTTACAACTTTTAAGGTATTCATACCAATCCAACTGCACTTTTTATAGACTTTTTAACATAGAGGTTACACACCAATCCAACTGTAAAATGTGCTCTGATACCTATTAAACTATATAAACTATTATGCTTTTTGTAACTCCAAAAACTCTCATCTGGTGTTAAGGTCAGAGCTAATGAACCCAGGCGCGGAACAGTCAGCACACGAATATAAAATAATAGGTATTTAATGAGGGAATAGCAGGGTGGAATGGCAAGCAGGGTAGGGCAGGCAGGCAGGTAGGGCAGGTTGGGCAGATAGACTAGGCAGGCAGGGCAGGCGGGTAGTGCAAGCAGGCAGGCAGGCAGGCTGACAGACAGGCAGGTGGATAACCGGGTCGAGGTCCTGGAGCATGAAGAGATAATGATCAGACAGAGTACTAAGACACTAGGACTTCAGAATCAATATGAGACTAAGCGGCCGAGAATGAGCCTAACTTGGAAACCACAAACAATGATCTGGCGAAGAATGGATTAGTCCAAACCATCTTTAAACTTGATCAACTACCAAAATAAGACTTTGCAAGCCCACAAAGTTTCTTCAGGAACATCATCGTAATAATCATTATATAGTTATCATCCTAATAGATTAATGTCATCAACTTCATCTTGAGGTGTATGCGTATTTTTCACTAAGCTAGAAGGCTATGACATTTTAACCTGAAGAAAAGTGCATTTAACCTTGTCAATGCGCTACAACAAGGATTGAGTAACATGCATCTGACGTCAACATGCGTCTCAATGCGTCAATAAGCTGTCCTTAAGCAAATTCTACCGCTCTGTTATGAATGTACAAATATTTATTAATTATACAGGTGCACTTGACTTAACCATGTCATCCATAGTGATTTTAGAGATAATTAACTGTTTGTTTCGCTGGATGTTTTAAACTATGCAATTTAGATGGAGTGTAGGAACAACTGAAGGCCATTTGTATTTTTCAGAATTTGTACACCAGTTCCATAACTGCAAAGCCACTGTAATGTCCTTTTGCACTTTGAAATTCTGGAATGGCACCACAGCACAAATAGCCCAGTGATGGTCAACATACTGATTGTACTGTCCTGACGACACCACAACCGCACTTAACCCCCTTAGAGAGGCAAGTGTTTTCCGTCCTTGTATGGCCTATAGAGTAAGCAAACAAAAACCTGCTTCAAAACAGGAATTTTTCAATCTGAGCCCAGCTGTGATCCAAAATCCCCTCTTCCTCCCCTTCTCTCTCCATTTCCTGGATCCAACCAGCCGTCCTTCTCAGCACCATGTGCATCCTGTAGTTTGCCAGGGGTATTATTCCCTTTTTTCCCCTCCGGATCAGTGGCTGTGCGGTCTCTGGGCCGACCCAGATTGGAGAGGGACACTGTCACCCCCTCCTCTTATAATCACTGGTGTCACTATGACCCCCCCCCCCTCCCCCCCGACCCCCCACGAGCAAGAGTATTGGTTTAGATAAAAATTAGGCAAGTTTCTCATGTCAACCACAGGTGTGTTGGTTTCGAGGGAGATAATATGTCAAATTATTTTGCCCTAATACTGTACATGACCCCCCTATAGCAGTATTTCTTTATACCCCTGTCTTTGCTTACGAGAAGCCTCAGCCTAATACAGTAATTCTCTCCACCACAGCCCCCTTTCACCTTCAATGCGTCCTTTTACAGGAATGAGGAAGTACAGCAGAGCTGGGGGCTTTGAAACACACACTGTTAATAATAAGCAATGGAAACCATTTTGTCAAGGAAGTCTGTGCTAATCCTGTTTGATTTTCCACACCTGAGGGATTGAAAGGGATTGTCATTGGTCAATACACCTCTGTCAACAATTGGTCTGCACTCTCCACTAGTATGGAACAGCCCAGAGGACACCTTTGTCCCTCCCTGGAGAAGTAAGGGGCCCTTCTTGTACTGCTCCATCACCGTAAAAGAATTTACTGCTAGGGAAAAATGTTGCCTGAGGGTAGCTTTACCTCTCTCTTTCTCTTCTCCACCCGTCAAGTGAGGATGTTCCTCAGTGAAAAGGCAGATCGAACAAAAGACAGCATGTGAGCAGCATGTGCTATGAAACCCCTGTCAGCTGTGGCCTTAGGTAAACACCTGCCCCCCTTACCCATTTTAATGGCCCCCCAAGTTTAGTAAATATCGCTCTAAGTTTACCACAAGTCAACTTAAGGACATGGAGTTCTGAATTTCTTTGTAAGCAATTCAAGACTGGAAAATACCGTGGAAGTAATGGATAGCTGATATAGTTTTTTCAAGCTTCACTGATATTCAGGTCATAACCTCCCATTTTTGTGTTTTATGACACTGCTTTTATGACACCCTTTAATACATTTAAAATGTGTCACTTATTAACAGACATGTCCTTGAATTATGGAATCATGCAAAATCAAATGAGTCATTCAGGCTAAACGGGGCTGTGTGTATATATGTGTGTGTATACAGTATGTGTGTGTGTGTGTGTTCCCCATGCTGACGTCATCCATGAGCTGTGCAGGAAGGAGGAGCGGAAGCTACCCAGTGTTGCACACTGATGCAGGCTAGAGTTGTGAGAAACACTGGTTAACCTTTTATCTCTTTCCTGTTCTAGAACTGTCAGCCTTAGACCAACATTAACCGAGACACTAAAAACACACTAAACCACAGCTGGTCTTTACTGTTGAATGCACAGAGTGAAAATGGTTGTGTTTGTGTTCAGGTTTATTGGCTGTTTATGTGCACATTCCTGAGAAGTAGTGGACATCAAAGCTATGTAATCATAGCATTGTTGAAAAGCAGCAACACCATTGCAGGTTTACCTGACACAGAGTAAGAGCAGGGCTGTGTACAGACATTTTGGGGGGCAGGGGCTCAAGCAAAAAATATATACGGTGATACGGTGCTTTACGTGACAAATTGTATTCGGAATGTCGGAAGATGCGACGTTGATTGATTGATTGAGACAAAACCATTTTTGATACGGTGTATTTTTTCGTGGACTATTATACATTTCTCTCTTTATATTTGATAGAATTTAGGGTTAAAGGTAACCCTAACCCAATAACAAATAAAGAAAAAATAAAGTACAATTAACACCAGCCAAAATAGGGCACTTTTTGACTCTGAAGGCAAAAGGACAGGGGCTAAAGCCCCCCTTGGGCCCGATCTGTGCACGTGCCTGAGTAAGAGTTCCAGTGGGGTGGATTTAGAAAATATCCCTATTATCACTATTCGCAATGCAAGTTCTCTCAAGTCTAGACCTCTCATTTGGAGTTATTGATGAGCACAGGCCATGACAAGCACCACAAAAATACCTTAAAGTGGCATCAAAGAAATTAGCCAGGTAATTTTAAAAGTTGAGGAAGAGAAGTGGCAGTTTGGGAGGCTGGATCTTTTTATTTTTTTTTACACTGCTGTGGGTCTCGAAGGGAAGAAAGGGGGGTTAGGGCAGACAGAGACTAAGAAACGTGGCTCTTATCTGGTGTCGTCTTTTATCAGTCCAGTGCATGTTTGTCTACTGATAAACACAGCTGCCAGGGTGTCAGTGAGCCTAATGACATGGAAGATGACCTGCAGAAAATGCTAGTTCTCAGTGTGGGGCACCCTTCAGCTAAAACCCCAAGCTCTCTCACAACAGCAGCAGGGACATCTCAGAATGACCTCCTGTTGGAAAAAACAACACATCTGGAATGTTATGGCCAGATAATGTTGTTTTTCATTGTCCATTTCAGTTCAAATGTACGCAGAATTAGTCAATTATTCTTCAGAATCATCTACTCTCTTGCCTTTGCTAGGTTGTTTTTCATGGACTTCAAGGACTTTTCCATATTCTGCTCTTCACTCTTTTCATTTCCCTGTATCCACACTTTGTTTTGATTTGGAACTCTGTCGCAGTGACTGGTGAGTGATGCCGCTGTGGCTCGCGCCCTCGGGTTACACGGCCACCTGGAGAGTGCGTCACAATGTCATGTGCGGCCCGTTTCCTCACATTGTACTGTGTTGCTTAGGCCTACTACTAACCGTGAGCATGACTGAAAATAAGGTCCCCATGGTGGTCAACATGTAGTGTTTGACCGTTAGCAGTGCCAAAACTAGCTGTGTCATCCTGTCCCGTTTACAGAGCAGTCGCTACAGTACAGTAGGCTATCTGAGCAAGGGTTTGTCTCCCTCTCCAATTGCATGCATACAGCTTTATGGTGTGCACTGACAGTGCACACAAGACCCAAGCATTAGCACAACAATGCAGCATGTTTATTAGTGACTCCATCAGTCTTGGTTAGAGGGTGTCACACAACATAGCTGCCTTTCTTGGCCTGTGTGGCACAAAGCCAGCCTGAGCATGTCGTGGTGGACGGGCCCACTCTCTCACCCACTAACATTGAGGAGAAATGTGATGGCAAATAAAGGAAGGACATTATTCACATTTATGAAAGGAAATGATTCAAATTTGATTTGATTTTATATACCAGGTAAAGATGCAATCCAGTGCATGTTTGTCTTTTAATAAAGTTGAGATGGGGAAATGCAACCACTCTCTATTACTCGAGTGCTCGTCCCCTTCTATACAGATGTGCAGCTGTTGGGTAAGTTGGCGAGGGAGGCGCAGCCCACAACAGGACGTGAGTGCAGGGCTCTCGACGGAACGTGACAGTTTTATAGTTCAGGGCACAAAGGGTCTCTCTGTGGGCAGCGCAGCACCCACCGACCCAGGCGCCAGTGCCCGACTCGTTTCTCAACAGCACAAAGACTAGTGCACGGCACCGTGTGGGCAAGATATGCCAACTAGCCTACTTGTTATGTGGCACATAATAAATGTGAGAGGAGGGGGATTTACGGTGTATTTGTGTAGCCACAAATAATTTCACTGGAGGCCAAGACTCATTGGCTGAATAGTTCTGAGGTAGATTGGAATATAGTGGCAGTCACAATAGGCTACCCCAAAAAATGTGTTACAGACCCATTGCAGTTTCTTTGTCTGCCTGCCTGTGTAATTCGCTGAAGTATAATAGAGGTTTGCTAAAAGACATAAGCACAGTAGGTATATCCAACCTGGGATATGAACTAACAACAGTTATCAGTCAACTCAGCAAACTGTACCAGGCCATAGGTCTACTTCAATCATACTATTCTATTGGGATTCTAACATATACTGCAGAGACACCATATAACACTTCACAAAGTTTATTTCGAGTCATACAAAAATATCACAATTCATGGCTATCATATACATTATCACACTAATAGAGCAAGGTATCACAGAAATGTCATAAAGTAAAGCATTTTTGAGAATGTGCAAATGTTAAAATGCTAGATTAAGACATGTTCAAACTTCACTCAAATTCAAGTTTTGATAGCACACATTGTACATTAGATTTTGTAGGCCTATGTGAATAAAACATCAATACTACAACAATGAATTAATAGCTAAAAATGATGACGAATATACTTAGTCGTCACCATTATTCGTATGTCAGCATGAGGATCTATGTAACATAATACACACTAGCCTGACAAAATTTGTCATCTTTAAAGCCTGTGTCTTCTCTGTAAACAGTACTCAAACATAATGAGAAGTTATGAAAGCGGCTTATTTAAACATAATAGTAAAACAAATAATAAATCAAAATAAAGTCAATACATTCTTTCATAATGTTCATATATGGAGATTTCCCTTCATCGAGAGAAACAATATAGAATATTTACATAAGCAAGCCCGGACCAGAATAATAACCAGATTTTGCCAAACATAAAAAAGCCTTGAAGATAAGTAATTTAATCTCTGGCGCTTTATAATTATCTGTACAAACTATTTCCAAGACAAATGTATTGTATGATATAACTGAAGCTGTATGGATAGTTCGTTTCTTCATGGTCATGGCATAGTCAATAGGGGAAGGAGGATCTGGGACACACAAAACTATGACATTGATTCTTGAAGAATATAACTGAAATGCCTCATGTGCTTACCCCATCAGAAGCCAAAACATAAGCTTGTTTTATTCCATTGTTTGTAAACAATACAATTGTAAACAAACACTGTATAGCTTCAAAACTTGGTTAAAACTAAAATGTTGAACTCATGGATGGTCAGTCCTTGTATCCATAGCTCTGTCTATGAAATTGAGAGTAGTTACATTTCTCCAGCCCCGTCCCTCAACTGTTTACCAAAAAAGTGGCAGGGAACCCACTTTGTTGTTATTTGAATTACAGATTGCACCTTTAAGTAGTTGTAATGATGCCATAAGCATTAGGCCAAGTTAAGTGTTAACCACCTGAGATAAAACATTTAAGTGGAGACTTTTTGGGAAATCGTTGGATACATTTCAAATGGACTTGTATCGACAAATGAAAAAAAGAAAAAATCTCTTAACAACCCTAGATCCTACTACTAAGTCAAAGTAGATACTGGGTTCTGAGATTACTACCTTATTAACCTGAAAAGAAGTATTTCAACACAAGAATTATATACTGCAAGCTATAATATACCTGCTACAGGAGGTACCAATAGTGTGGAGAGGACTCCTGCTCCATGCTTACACAACCCTGGGACACACAATCTAGGTTATCAATAGTTCTATGACATTGTAGTGGTGGGTTGTTTATGATGAAAGTCGAGCTTAAGCACAGTGCCAATATCCCTTTCTAAAGTGACTCAAACACATGGGGGTGAAAAAAGGGATATGGGGGTTAAGAGGTATTTATTGACATTTTATGTTCATAGAGTAGAGGCAGGGGTGGGAATAGGGTGCGTGGGCGGCAGGCGGGGTGCTTGTTGGGCTTATTGACGGAGCCGTGTTATGTTACAGAAGTGCTCTGTTGCTGAGGTTGAAAATGGGCCCACAGAGCCACAATCCTGCACATTGTTTACCCATCCTCCTTCACTCTTCCCTTCTCTCCGTCGGCTCTATTGCCCTGACCCTGATCACAACCTGCAGGATGGAGTTACAGGAAGCTTGGATGCTCCTCAGGAGATAGGCCGCTCCCGTGGTGATAGGTCCTCTTTCACTTCCTTTGCGACTGGCTGCCTGGAAAGGCAGAAAAGGGGTGTGGCAAGATGGAAGGGAGGTGGTAGAAAGAGGTTAGTGGGTTAAAGGGATGGTTTAGCCTGTTTTCATGTTTAGGTGAAATATCATCTGACCCCGAGTTGCTCTCATAGGACAGTAGTGAAAGCTTCTCAGGTTCTCAGGTTCTCCGTTCTTCACTTTGCTACTACAGCAAAGGCTAACAGTTAGTCGTGCCTTCTCCAAAAGACAGAATTCAGCTGTGAATTTGTCGTAAGCCAAGTTTTCACAACGACATTTACATATCCGCTGTTTCCTCGGCGCATGAGAAGACTACGATTACAGCTCAGATGTCTTTCTGTTTCATGGCCAGTGGTAGTTCTGTCACTGTCCTGGCAATGAACATTTGAGGGGAGTTTGAGAGGGGGCTTGTTCGCCTAGTGTGGGAGCTACCATCGGGTCTGTTCGTGCAGTGTACGAAGTCAGCATGAAGACAGCATGACATTGAGAATTTGACTTGCAGTAGAGACCATCGCAACAGTTGGAATTGTCTGTGTGTGAATTGCACAGTGTCCGCCTGGCTTATGTTAACATTGTTGAAATTACATGCCAAAATGTCCTCAGAGAAACTTTTTTTTGACGTGCATACTATTGAAAAAAAGAAAACAATCAGTCTCTATAATGTATGTTCTCAGAAGTGAAATCATTTCCTCTTCGTGGACTCTCATAGCCCATTAGCTTGGGTTTCACCAGATAAGCACTCCCCTCGCAGGAGTGATTACTAGCTGTGAACAAAAAGTAGCCGGTAGCCTGAATGGAATCCAGGAAGTATACTGTATGTGACAACAGAACATTGCATATTATATTACGATAAAAGCATACAGGTTCGTATGAGTATATAGGGTTAGGTTCGTTCAGTATATAGCCAATTGGAATCCTATTGGGGGAGGCACTGCTAATGGTTAGCATTTGCTACGGTAGCAAATTGGAGAATGGAGAACCGGAGAAGCTTTCATTAACTCGGGGTCAGATGATATTTCACCTAAACCTAGGCTGAACCATTCCTTTAAGCATTAGACCAATTAGATTAGATTAAGACATGCAATGTTCGGCAATTTCGCAGCACAAAGGAAATAATTGAGTGATTTGAAAAACCTTGTGTTGGTGTACTGAATTTAGTTTGCCTGTACAGACTTGAGGGGGCAATTATGTCACATCACATCTATCAAGCAACTGGGTCACAGCGAGATGATCCAAGTGTGTTATCACACACTTCCATCTGTTCTGGTCGACATGGCAACACAAGGGGATCTGTCATCGGGGCAGAGACTCTGCCGACACAGGTCGGCAGGATAACACAATGTTTTCCGTCTGTTGAATAAAGCCAGCTCTCATGCCACAAACAAAGCATCCATTAGTCATCATAGCTTACTGGGCAAGTGTGCAAACTCCTCCTTCTGTAGCTTTTAGTGCTACTGTCAGTCAGAGCAATGTTTCCCAAGAACTGGCCCTGGGGGGGCCACTGTTCATGGTGGTTTTCCCTACAACCATCTGGAATGTACTGTGAACTACTGTGAAGACATGTTTTGGCATCAGCCTCCGTCAAGGATGTGCAAAAATACTGTGCCTATGTTGGGTGTGATATCATCTGACTACTGTCCGAAGCTTCTTTTAAAGGACAACAGGAAAGTGATGCTTCAGGACCACATGTGGGAAAACAATGACTGACATCCAAAGGACCACGCTGAATATGATAGGGGGCTTAACAAACGTGCCGACAGGTCTTCACTAGCTTCCACCTCCCCACAGTTCACTAATCAATGTGTACTTTTAGATAGCCTCCCAAGTTGAGCTACAGTAGAACAACTCCGCTATGAGTCTTCTCATGGATTCTTTCCTTCTAAATCAATCCTGTCTTAAATCTACAGCTACAGACCACTCCCAGGCCTAGGTAATGACTGGTAACCCCATCGGAAGATGTGAGGATGTGGGGCTGTGTCCATGCATTAGGGCCCTAACAGCCTTTCCAGTAAGACGTCCAGTGCAAAGACCGGAGGTAATCACCCCTTCCAAATGCAATAAAGACCCAATCAGAGCACAAACCGATCTTATCTCACGACTAAAGAGGCCAGATTGCAGAATCAGAACATTGATCAGGCCATCAGAGCACTATATTTAAGATGTTATGTCAATAAGCTCTATCAAGAAGTTAACTATGAATCTACTGTAGTTTATCCAACAACTGAGAATATTTTTTTGAAAGGTTTTGTGTTTTGACAGCGGAGAAGGACTTCTCCTTTGGTCTACAATATATTTCCTGAAGTATTTCCTGACGCTGCCTTCCGTGTTGTTTGTAACCAAAGACCAGCCTGTGGAAGAGAACACTCTGGGAAACTCACATGACATGAATAGCTTAACAATACCACATGATGTGTTAAGTTTATTCCAAAAAGAGTTCTCTCATCCGAGTATCTTTATTTGATGCTACCGCTTGCTTGCTTTTGTCTCCCTAACTGAATGAGACAGAGAGAGTGAGAGAAGAAAGTGTAAGAACAGAGTATGAAACAGAAGAGGACATACTGTATGGTAGTCTGTCTTCCACCCCTTTCTCCTACGGATGCTGACGAGTTGGGCCGACTGCTCTGCTGGGGCTCAGACTGGGAGAACTGGGGGGCCAGTGGCGGGCCACGACCCCTCCGAGCGCTGCCTGCTGCTGCTGCGTCACTCTCAGGTGAGCGGGAAATCTTGGGCCGGCTTGTAAACCCGGGGACATGTTCACTGCTGAGGACAGGACAAAAAGAACAATGAGCTATCCTTGCTGTCACTCATTCTCCACCACATGATAGATCTGGGTTGACCTGGCCGCAGTCATAACACTAAATAACAGAATTATTTTAGTATTACCCATTGATAAATGTAGGCTATTTATTAATGGTGGATATTATTAACTTGTTATTTCTGCTTCCCAAGCCCCCCCTCAAAGTTGCTTATTAACTCATAAATCTGGTAATAAACTTCATCCAAACCAAATGCTTTTGGGTGTTGAATGTCCAGTGATACTCAGTATTCCCCATAGAAAAATCACATGCATATCCTGTGATGGGTGTATTGAGGCAATTAATAATTCATTGCTGTTATGAATCATGAATGATATGACAAAATACTACAAAATGGACACTTAGTGGAAATTGCCAAATGGCCATTATGGTGGTGTCTCTGAGGCCCTTACAACATCGTAATAGAGCCTTAATGGAGGCTGATAATAACCCTAGACAGAAACATTGCCCCTTATCCAAAAAGTCCATCCAAATTGTACACCTCACCAAAGCCATGAGCCCTATACAGTATCACAAAGGAGCCAAAATGGAATCCTTGCCAAACCACAAGTCTTTTACCATAATGGAGCCAAAATGGAGTCATTGAAATATACTGCGCCTTATGTCTGCAGTAGACACTGTGTCTCTACAACATGAGGTGATGGTGGTGGTGATGATGATGATGATGATGATGATGATGTATGGTATGATTTTAGTGTTATTACATATTCATTTTTTTTTTGTTGTGCTCTTGTTGTGAGCAAGACAAATTCCCTTTGGGGCAATACAGCTTCACACCACTTGAGCCATAATGGAAGCTTAGTGGCACTTGCTGCCTTTTAACTCCCTATGGAGGTGCAGCCATCCTCCATGCAGGGGTGAAGTGAGGCTGAGACTAAAGGCTGTTCCTGGGGAGCAGGGCGCTAAATTAAAGTGCCGTTTCCTCGGCACAATACATGGAGAAGTGAAGTTCCTGTGGGGATTTGGGGAGAAGGACAGAGGAGGAGTAGGGGGGGGGAGTGAATGGGCCTCTTTGTAGACTGCTCGTTTAAAACGCATGACACAGACAGTCTGGCCGTGTTGAGTCACAGAAAAGTGTAGCCCCCTACCCCTGCTCGCTCCCCCCTAACCCCCCACCTTCTGAGACTCTTTCACTCTTTATGCTCTTTGCTTCTATTATTCTCCATCATAATCTGCTTCCACCCGTTACTCTCTCCTACTTGTCTCATTTACGGTCCTCTTTCCACCTCTGACCCTTTCCTCTCTGACCCTCTCCCTCTCTCTCCTATCCTTAGCTGTTCTCCCTCCTGTCTGTGCTGAGGATTACAGAAGGGGAAAGAGACAGAGAGAGAGAGAGAGAGAGAGAATTAAATGAAAGGAGAGATATGGAGACAGGGGGAAAGACAGAGAAAGAGAGAGAGAGGGAGAGCAAAATTGAGCTGAACCTCTCAGACCTGCACATTCCAGTACTGACGTGTCATTCTTAGCCAGGAATGTCACACTCTGTCATGTGGCCCACTCCCCATTAGTCTGACACAGCTGAAGGCGCCACTGTGTGACAGGCCGAAGTGTGTGTGTGTGTGTGTGTGTCTACGTGTGTTTATGTTTGTGTGTGTGTGCGCGCATATGTACATTAAGGTGTATGTAAGTGGACATGCACGCTTTGTTGCGTTTACCTGGCAGAGTGTCCGTTCCTCTCCTCCATCCCCCCTTCTTGGACTCGCCCTTCATACGGCTCGTCCAGCTCGGACTCCTGGGATGACCGGCTGCACTCAGAGTCTGTGTGTGACCCAAGAGAGAGAGAGTGAGTGAGAGTGAGAGAGAAACAGAAAGAGAGAGGGAGAGAGAGAGAGAGAGAGAGAGAGAGAGATGAGAGGCCCCGTCACACACTCCGTTCTTCACACACTCCCAACGACCCTGGCGTCATTAACACACATGTAGCACAGTTCGATACTCTCCAGCACTTGGCTTTCAAGTTGTGGTGTCAAGTGCCCAACGGAGTAGGAACATGTCTTTGTGGGTCTCGCAATGTAATATATCTACATTGCTAGCACTATATAAGATGCACCTTATTACATTTGATAAATATAATTTATCCATTTACGTACATTTGAGAAGTATTCATTTTTTTCACCATTAATATTCTGCATAATTACTTGATTAACTGAACAGTAACATTACTTCACATTGTAAAACTTTGTGTCCGTATATCTGGATACCTCAATAAATTACGAAACCAGTCAAACTTGTGATAAATATGAATGGTAAATGCAAAAAGACTGCAGACATATCACTTAGAACTCAATATCCACTGTTATATTTTGAGTGTATTGTTAGTCAGACTGTTCTCTGTGGAACAGTGCAGTTTTAAGGAACAGTGCAATTTTAAGGAATCGCCCCGGCCTGCGGATGTTGGACATCACATCACAGAAATCAAAACAAACAATGCCATCATGTGGTCTAGGGAAGAGGCAGACGGAAATTAAATTGCCCAGCAAGGAGGTGGGACACTTATTGGAAACAAGACTGTGAGGCGTTAGGTCATCTATTCGTAGCATAGAAAGAAACAACATCATCATATATATATCATCAGTTGAACAAATGGCAACTTGAACAAAATTTCATTCATTTCAATGAATACTATCAAAATAACTGTATGCATTGTAAACATTTATTGACTGGAGGTGGGTGAATAAAACACACACACACACACACACACACACACACACACACACACACACACACACACACACACACAAACACACACACAAACACACACACAAACACAAACACACAAGGCGCAGGTCACCTATGGTGTGGCGGAGGGAGTCCGTGGTGCTGGGCCTGCTGCCGGAGCGGGTGGGGGGGCGGGAGCTGTAGCGGGATGGGGGCAGGCTGTCCTCAGCTCTCTGTCTGCTCAGAGGGTAGTACTCTCCATCTACATGGCCTTCGCTGCCCACTCGGTAATCCCTGCAAAGCAGAGACATGGGCTCCGTCTCAGATTATCCCATTTAGCCTCATATGAGTATCTTTGACCACGCCATCTTTGTATGAGGACCAAGTCAAAAGTAGTGCACTATATCATATAGGGAATAAGGTGGCATTGAAGAGTTCACCACAGAATTGTGAGAAACATCACAACCTGCTGTTGACGATACTAGGACCACAGAGATAGAACAGTATTCTATATCTATGACTCGGACTCAACACTTGACATAAGTGTGATTTAGGAGGATAATGTGATAGCTACACTTGAGGGTCTTCATTAGCTTTTTTCAACATAACGGATTAGGTGTGTGAAGCTGAAAGCGTCTCCCTCACTTGCTTGCCTATGGTTTGAATACAGACTTGTTAAAACCCCAAAAAACAAAACACCTGAAATATCTTCAATATCTTCAGATTATGAGAATGCTTAGAGATACTGGGATTCATTGAAGCCTAGCCTAGAACCGCTGGCCTTTGCCCTGCCCACTCAGTGCGACACTTGACCAGACTTTCTCCTCTTTTCTCCTCCATCACACAGCCTTTTCAAAGCTCTTTAGTCCTGGGAAACGTAAGCTCTTAGGGGTCAAAACAAAGGGCTGGCAGGACACAAGAATGTTTTCCTCAACTCTGCCAGCCATTGTTCACCTCAACTGATTCTGGGAGTCATCAATTGCACACAGAACCTGAGCCCGGAGGACCTAAAAGATGGGGAGTGAGAAATCATGCTCATCCAGTGAGTCTTTGTTCGATTCCTGGACAGGCTTTGCTGACCTTGTTCTGGCATTGATGATTCCCTGACGACTACAATAGATATACTGGCAGTGTAACGTTAGCCAACAGGTGTACGTATGTATTGTTAGAGCGCTACTTCCTTGGCCCGTTGACAATACTTTGTGTACTGGTGTCTTGTTGGTAAATTGTATCTTAGTAGCTGTACTTGTTAGTACTTTGTCTGCCCATTAATATATTCTGCTTGTACTGTGTACCGTTGTTGTACTTTTGTGTCCCTTTTGTACTTGGTGTATTGCTGGTTCAGTACTTTCATTTTGTTTACTTTGTTAGTACTCTGAGAATACTTAGCTAGTGCTTTGTTGGCGCTTAGTACTAATCACCTACGACACTAACATTTTCATAGTTGGAATTGCCACAGTTGTAGTCCCACCCCGTATGATCTCCAGTTTGTTTACATTCTGAAGTTCGGAAGGTGGCAAACTATGGAGACCCTAGTTTCACCAGTTTCCCAACAGGTTCTGGTAACTTAAGCACTCTATGACAATTGTATTTGTAAAAATCGCTATTCAAATCCATTCGATTGTGTAGTTACAGCGAGCTAACTTGGATTACGCTTGCCACCCACCAAATTTGCTAGCCAACTAAAGCACTTGGATGATAAGAATATCACGCCCTTGCAAGCACTGGGGGGGGGGGGGAGAGGAGGCCAAAACCCCATGTTTTAAGCAGAGTTCCTGGAGTAAGCCCTGTTGATGCCTGGAAGTGACTGTGGAAAAGCAATTGGCCTTGGCATACACCGTGTTAGCCCCTCTGTGGAAAACTGGCTAATAGGTACTTGACAGCTTCCATTTTGGTTATTTGTCATTGCTCTTGGGACATCTGTAGGATGACAATAATTCCTAAAGCCCTAAACAGTGGTCTGACGACATTCTTTGTCGTTCTGAGGAAAACCATTCATCATAGTGTAATAATAGCCGTGCCCTACTTTCATGTAATACTTTATCTGTATCGACCATGAGGCAGCATTCATTGCTAAGTGCAACAGCAAGGAACCAGACAGATTCAGTCGCTTTACGCAATATTGATCGTGATCAATCAATGAAGGCAAAGATGACTGGCGGTGAGAGCAGGGTAGGGTTTCTCGACACATCCTCCTCATTGCCCAACAAAACCGGGCCAACAGTTATTGGACAACCTTATCTCCGTCATGACCCATCAAAATAACCCACTTTTGTTTCTCCCCCCTATCCACTTGCCCATCTAAAGTTATGTAGAGCGACCACACAATAGTAAGTTGGTGATATCTGTGGCATATCAGCCCTTTGTTTCCCCAGCACTCTGATAAACGGATAAGCTTCAGTGTCTAGAGACAAAAGGAACTGAACCATTCTTCCATATTCAGTAATCTTGAATATACACTGGTGGATAATTGATTCAGGAAGATTGAAAGACCGCTGAGGTCAGAGAGGTACCCGTTGACATCTTACCATGGCACACACAGACTCATAATCAGGGAATGACGTGTGTTTGAATAGCATTGTCTGTGTGTGTGTGTGTGTGTGTTTGGTGAGCCCGTGCGAATTGTAGCCTCAGTTTCCTGTTCTTAGCTGACAGGAGTGGCACTCACTGGATATTTTCTCTTTTACTGACCCTTCTCTGTAAACGCTAGAGATGGTTGTGCATGAAAATCCCAGTAGATCAGCAGTTTCTGAAATACTCAGACCAGCCCGTCTGGCACCAACAACCATCCCATGTTCAAAGTCACTTAAATCACCTTTCTTCCCCATTCTGATGCTTGGTTTGAACTTCAGCAGGTCGTCTTGACCATGTCTACATGCCTAAATGCATTGAGTTGCCATGTGATTGGCTGATTAGATATTTGCGTTAACGAGCAGTTGAACAGGTGTACCTAATAAAGTGGCTGGTGAGTGTATATTCCTCACACTTCTTACATGTGAGTTAATGTGGGCCAAAGGATTCAGGTATGGGGTGGTCATGGGGTGAGTGTGTGTGTGTGTGTGTGTGTGCATGTGTGTGTGCGCACGCATGTGTGTACGTAACTTACATGGCGTGGGCATTTCGATGTGAGCTGGGGGTCACTGGTCGCTGTAAAGGTTCATCAACACACTGTTCAGCAGGAGTGGCTGACCTCCTCTTAACTCTTGCCATATTGGTCATGATCTAGAAACACACACGCACAGGCAGACAAAATCAGTAAAACATTTACTGGAACCTTTCCATTCAAACCAGCCTATTGTCTAACACAGGGTGGGACAGACCTCACGGGTGGGACAGACCTCACAGCTGGGCAACGTTTGGTGATGGGTGACATAGTGACATGAAAAACCTCTGCAATCCCCAGAGTACCAGATGGAATATCCTTTTCCACACACCGGAAATCAAAGCTAACAAAGGGGGATTCATAATACACCATCCATCACAGGTGTGTGAGCTAGCAAGCCTAACACGGCTGTGTATGCCAACAGTGGCCCTCAAGGGTGGCAAAATGGGTTCTTCTAAAACCTTATTCCAGTGACTCCACTTTAAGTGTGAGAGGTTGCGTGTGTCCCTGTGTGTGTTTATATGTGTTTGTGTATGTGTGTCTACTATTGTGTGTGCAAGCACTCACTCAACACTTTATTAGGAACACCTGTACATCTTCTCATGGTGGAGGTGGTGTACTGGTGTGGGGAATGTTTTCTTGGCACACTTTGGGCCCGTTAATATCAATCAATCATCGCTTGAATGCCACACCCTGTTTGAGTATTTTTGCTGACCATGTGCATCCCTTCATGGCCACAATTTACCCATCTTCTAATGGCTTCTTCCAGCATGACAATGCTGAAAAATCTGCAGGAATTGCGTGATGCAATCATGTCATCATGGACCAGAATCTCAAAGGAATGTTTCCAACATCTTGTGGAATCAATGCCACGAAGAATTGAGGCTGTTTCGAGAGCAAAGGGAAGCCCTACCCAGTATTAGTATAGTGTTCCTCATAAAGTGCTCAGTGAATGTATGTATGTATGTATGTATGTATGTCTTTATCTCACCCCCAGGTACTCGGTGGTCAAGAGACTCTCTCCAGACAGCTCCCTGGGCTGTGGCTGAAGAGCTTCCTCTTTGTCCAGGTCTGTATCCATGGCATCCTCCTGTTAAAACACAGGCCATAATAGAATAGACACAAACTGAGACTAACTGTGCCAACACAAACTATGGCAATGGTACCAATCAATCAATTATTGTAGGTGTCTACTATAGGGCTACATACTAAACTTTACTACATACTACATCACCATAGTGGTGGAGTATGCATAAGCATAGAGATATGCATCAGCTCACTGGTTTTGCTGGGGATTGCCACTGGGGAATGGGGCACACAAATACACACAAATACACACACATACACACACATACACACACATACACACACATACACACTTCCAGAGTATGTCGCACTTCCTGAGGAGTGTCTCTAAGAGACAAGGGCAGACTTAGGCCTACCTCATCATCGTCATCCTCTTCTTCATCATCAGACTCCGGCCCCTCTTCTGTCACCTCCCCTGGAAATGACAAAGCCAACAACATGTATTAAATGTATAGTACTTGTTTAATATTTGTATAGTACATTTCCTCGGGTTGATAACTGACCTGAGTTAAGTTGTTTGATGATGAACTCAATCTGCCTGTTCAGCTCTGGGTTCTCCTCTTTACTGTAGCAGCGCAGGATCTCCTCCATACTCTACACACACACACACACACACACACACACACACACACACACACACACACACACACACACACACACACACACACACACACACACACACACACACACACACACACACACACACACACACACACACACACACACACACACACACACACACACACACACACACACACACACACACACACACACAGCCATAATCAACTCAGTGTCAATATCATTTCAATTCAACTTACAGTACATGGAACTTTCATCATCTCCTAAGCCCCTCTTCACACACAGACAACAGACAGACAGACTCACCATCTCCCTGGCTTCCTCTCGCACAGCAGGAATACACAGGATGCTATAGAGGGCCCCATTCACATATGGCCGAATCTGTGAAAACACACACACGCACACGCACACGCACACGCACAGTTTATACAGCGACTGTGTGTACGAGTGTGTACAAGTTTGTTTTATGGCCTTTTTGTTATGGTTAGTTATGTTTCCAAATAGATTAAATGGATGACAGCAGAAAAGAGGTATGGAACAACCACCTCAGGGCATCTCTGAAAGAACAAGAACAGAATAGGTTCCTACAAGTCCTAAAAGACCATGTATTCATACAAAATAACAAGTTTAATTTCTTTGTTTTCTCGTGATCTCAAGTTATTTGTGTCATTATCTCGAGATAATGAAACTTTGTTATCTTGAGATAATGACATAAATAACTTGAGATATTGAGAAAACGAAGATAGACAAAATAGTCGATATCGCTTTTAAAATCATTGCAGGAAACATATCATTCTGTGTAGCGATGTCAGAGGAGCCATATTGATCACAGCGTCATGATTCTCTTTGGTCAAGGCCTGACACAGTCTGAAACAGCTTTATGCCTTTTCGTGACCACATCGTTTTGTGCCCATTACATTGTTTTCTAGAGATCTCGAGAAAATGATCCTGTTATCTCGGGAAAAGAACACTCTCTTGAAAACAAAGAAAATGTACTCGTTATCACGGGAAAACTGAGTACATTTCTTTTTAGGAATATCATGGCCTTTTAGGGCTTCCGTATAGATGTATATGACTTCATAGGCATTAAGCCTAAACATATTACTGTTAGGATTGTCACTGGTGGGAGGAGATGCAAAGGTTTCAGTTTTCAAGTGGAAATTTAATTTGGTACATGCCAGCAAGCATGCTAGGCAAGCAGACTGTCATGGCAGTAATCTGCTGGGATAGTGCTTGCTGTCTCTGTGCAGATGAACTTACCTCATGGTTCTCATGTCCCAGGAGGTTCGTCAGAACCTTCAGCACGTGTTTGGCGTTCTCAGCACACTTCCTCTTTCCTGCAAAAAAAATAAAATAATAATCACAAAAAAGTCTTAACTGACAATACCAAGACGCACTCTGCTCTCTCAATCTAGTTGATTTAATTGACTTTCTTACAATGACTTTAAAAGAGTATTCAACATTAGGCTAAGGCCAGGAAGCCTATACAAAGCAGGCCCAAGGCAACAGTGACAACAACACACTCCTTTGGGTTGATCAGAAGAGCGGAGGAGGAGGAGAGAAGAAAGAGAACGGCCCTGACCACTGTTAATAGCACATGCTATTTGGTCCATTGGGAAAACTTGTTTTTTGCAAAGCAGCTTGTGTGTAGGCGCACGTCTGTGGTGTAATCAACCACACAACCATGCTACTAGCTGCTCCTGACAGTATATCCCTCTCTCATTCTCATCACTGATGGTCTTATAACTGTTAGCGATGTCATTGGCGTCTGGTGTGGTTTACCAAACAATGGTTATTTCAAAGTCATTTGTATGTACAGTACCTTTGGTGCGCAGACAGAGGTTCATAAGCAGGGCCACAGCATACTCCAGCGTGTAGTCAGACAGGCAGTCAGAGTCCTGTAGCTCGTCCACCAGCCAGCCTATCAGATCGTCCGCTATCATGGCCGACTGCTGACTCCGCCTACCAGCCCGCATAGAGAGACGCAGAGATGTACAATAAATACTGTAAATACGGAATTTGTTAGCATGAACAGTCTTTCTGCAAACATATGCTTTTGACAGATTTGTTTCTAAAACGCTGAATCTCACACCAACATACAGTCATGACATACAGTAGCAGGGTTTGAATTACCCATCGACTTTTGGGGGGCCAAACTAATCTTTGTAGATCTTTTTTTTCGTTTTTTGGGGGGGCCACATGTAAATATCAATTATGTTAAGGTCCTGATTTGTTATGGGGAGGCCCCCCAGTAACTCAAACCCTTGACACTAGAGGAGAGATAAGTTACTCCTCACAATGTGCTGTGGAATCATAGGATGACTGGGGAAATGTAGCTTAAATTGATGAGTCACAGTACAATACCACACTATCTTATGCAAAACATCAACGTATACAACACAATACCATACCAAAAAACACAGTACAATACAACACAACACAGTACAGTACACTGCATGGGTTCTCATAGTTATAATGTGTACTGTACCTGAGGCTGAGTTTCTGCAGGGCTCCTAGCACATTCTCCCTGCTCACAGAGTCCTTCTCCTCCGTCCTGAGAGACTCCATCAGCAGCCTCGACAGAGAGGGGACATGTGACAGGTATACACGACCTGGAACAGGAAACACAACCCAGGGGTCACCGCCGGTGACAATGTGTCCCAGAAACAACCAGAAACCAGAAACAACCGCTAGCTAGCCTCTGCCTACCTGTTAAGACACATGTGTACTGTAGATCTGAAACTAATCCTATTAGAGGGCAGCTAATAGAGGGAGTGACTACCAATTTGCTTACACCTATTGAATCCTTTAAGAATTCCACAAGCGCATTGGAGGTAAGGACAAAGAGGTTAAGGGGCAAGGGGGGGTTTGGGATTGGGTGTACTCTCAGGCCCGGTTCAAAATCAGCCCTTTAGTCAAAATGGCGTAAGGAAGCTCCACTAAACCAAGTGGAACGCTAACTGGAGCTGTTACCATATTGCTTACTATCGTCTATTGTCTATCCAGTGCCTTCAGGTCTGCAGACTCACAGGGGTAGGGGCTAGAGTGTGGGCACCATAGCTCTCATTATCGCCGTCTGTTAAGGAAATACTCAGCATAGGCTGCATCACAAGGTAAGACTTTATATAAGAGTTCAATAAGAGTTCAATTACGGTCCAAAACGTAAAAAATGAGCACCATTTGTATGTTCTACACTACAAGGTCTAGCTGGGAGAAATCATTATCTACTACCTGGGATACTACTAATAGCTTTTTGTTTTTCAGCTGGAGCCCTCAACCTTGAATGCAAAATTCTGAAAATGCATTCAATTACATGAATTCGACCATACAGCATGCTCTGAACATATAGTTCCAGTATACTCAAAGTGATTTAGGCTAATGATGTACTTACCCTCTGTGAGGGAAGCAAAAGCATTGATGAGACGGGCCATATACTGCCTGACTATCTCGTTCTTCGACCTTATCAAGTGAAGCACAGTTTTCTGCCAAGCACAGGACAAAGAGGTTTTAAATGGGGGTATTAACAGGGGAAAATACAGTATGTAGAGATTATGTAGAATCATAGTGAACTCCATATCATTGGCAAGTTACAGAGTATCAAACAAGGCTACAAAATTCATTTCACACAGAGACCCACAGAACAGATATCTGGTAGGCAAGCTTTGCTTTGAGGCCTATATATGTTGTTTTTTAAAAGGTGCAATCTGGAATTCAAACAAAGCTGTCTCCCTGCCACTTTTTCGGTAAACAGCTGAGGGATGGGGCTGGAAAAATGTAACCACTCTCAATTTCATAGACAGAGCTATGGATACTAGGACTGACCATCCTTGAGATCAAAATTATAGTTTAAACCATGCTTTTTTTTTTTTAGATATATAGTGTTTGTTTACAAATAAAACAAGAGTACAACAAGCTTATATTGTGGGTTCTGATGTGGTATGACAGTTGAACTAAGCTCACAAGGCATTTATAAGTTATATTATTCAATCAATGGCTATATCATTAATTTAAAAGTCCAAAAATGTATGTACCAAGCCCAGATTGCCCCTTTTAAGCAGAAATATCGGCCCTAAACATTGCATTTCTTTGGTACAATCAATCAATCATCTCTTCACTCAACTCATTATGGCTAGAATCTTTTTTTGCATTTTTACACAGCATCCATCCCCATAAGTGCCTACTAGTTGGCCAACATAACCTCCATGGGAAGACAGCCAACAGGAGAGCGACTGGGGAGAGGAAAGTGTTCTCTTCTGAAAAGTGGCGCTCTTAAACTATTTGTTCTGAATAAATGGGAGGCAGAATAACTGCCGTGACCCGGCCTGCCACACAAAAACAATAAACAGATCACAAAGAAAAAAGAAGACTTGTTCTCGGGGGCTTCTCCCAAGATCTTCCGAGCCAGTGAATCGTGGATACATGATACAGGCCTCAGCTTCAGCCCTTCCATAAATAACGGAGGTAATTCAAGCCCCAGAGACCTGTGCTACTGACATAGAATCTGAGGATGGGCCGTTTCATATGAGGCCCTTGGTGAGATTAAGATAACATGTTTATTAAAAGAGTGAGAAGTTGTGACTGCCTGTTTTAAATTCAAGTCTTGATTTTTAAAAAAGACAATCAAGGATCCATATCACTGTAGAAAAATAAACTTCTAATGATAGGTTGATTTCCTTTGACCTAACCAAAGGGTTCATGACCTTTTACAATGTCCTTTAAGAAATGAACAGATTTAGAACCCCAGAATTAATCCTGTGTGAGTGGACTCTTCTTAAGCCATTCACTGCGGTGAGAAGCTTCATAAAAGGTCAACAAACTGACCTAAACAATCCTGGGATTTGGTATGTTCAAGGACTGGACTATTTGCCCCCCTGAACTATCATATTTTGTGGGTGTGTGGTAATGGTAATGGGTCTTGAACAGTGATGGCCTATGGATGTGTAACACACCTGTCTGGTATTGTAGCGATCCAAGAGGTCATTGCTGATGTATGCCTGTAGTACTGTGTCCCTCTGTTCACCATGGAGGGAGCGGGTCAGCCTCTGAGAACACACACACACACACACACACACACACACACACACACACACACACACACACACACACACACACACACACACACACACACACACAACAGAACCTTAAAATAAACTCTATAATCGTGGTTGAATTACAAGTTAGACATGGTATTGGCTTGGAACTACTACCTAGAAATTGGCTTACCTCATGTATTGCCCAAATATTAGTTTGACCAGTTATTACAGCTTATGACAACTGTCATAAGGCTGCTATAAAGGCTAGAAGTAGACCAAGGGTGCAGGCTCACTCACCCAGCGCAGGGCCTGTAACAGCAGGGCCTTGAGTCTGTCAGAGCCCCCTAGAAGATCCCTCTTCAGCTTGTCGTAGTCCAGAGAGGGCAGCAGCGGCACCTCTTTAGACCTCCTAGAGGTGAGGGGGAGAACTACAGCTTAGAGGCTGTGTGTGCCTATAGGAAGCCGAGGCTGTCAAACAGCATTTGCAAAACTATGTACTCTTGAAGTGACACTGGAAATGGAAATTCTGGGGGGTAAGCAGAGAATCTGCTATGGTTCCGATTCAGACTTACGGAGGTGCAACAGAGGCTCGTAGCATTGAAGAAGCCTAGGTGAGAGAAGAAGAGAAGTGCCATGACGTTACATTATTGAATTTTGATTTCAAAATCAAACATCCTAATCATCACATGGCTTGGTCATAGCACGATTGTTAATGGTTGCAGTATGGCCCAACAAACTACACTCACCAAACACTTTATTAGGAACACCTGTATGCCTTCTCATGGCGGAGGTGGTGTAACGGTGTGGGGAATGTTTTCTTGGCACACTTTGGGCCCATTAATTGATTGGTTAATACCAATCAAACATCGCTGGAATGCCAATGCTATTTGAATGTTGTTGCTGACCATGTGCATCCCTTCATGGCCACAATTTACCCATCTTCTAATGGCTACTTCCAGCATGATAATGTCACAAAGCAAAAGTTGTCTTAAAATGGTTTCATGAACATGACAATGAGTTCAGTGTTCTTCAGTGGCCTTCCCAGTCACTGGATCTGAATCCAATAGAACACCTTTGGGATGTGGTAGAACGGGAGATTCACAGCTGGAAAGTGCACCTGAAAAATCTGCAGGAATTGCGTGATGCAATCATGTCATCATGGACCAGAATCTCAAAGGAATGTTTCCAACATCTTGTGGAATCAATGCCATGAAGAACTGAGGCTGTTTTGAGAGCAAAGGGAGGTCCTACCCAGTATTAATATAGTGTTCCTAATAAAGAGTTTAGTGAGTGTAGTTTACATTTGTTGGGAGCCTACAGATACTGTAGAGAGAACCCTCACAAAGGTTCACACATACATGACCTATCACTAACTTGGAATGATAACCACTTCTAGATAATCTTTTGATATAGAGAAAAGGCCATTAACATGAATGTAGGATTTCATGCCTTACAGCAAACAACCTGAGTTCTTTCTTCCTCAGGTTCCACATACTTACCCAGATTTCTTCTTCACTTAAATGAACGGTTAGCTTGGGTTAACTACTGGTGGACGGACAGGGAGGGTACATGCGTGGGGGTACGGTTCTGTAACATGCAGAATCCCTGGGCGTACTCTTTGGCAACAGTGCCCATGCAATGAGTGACAGGGAGACCACCCAATCCAATGAGCAGGAAGGAGCACAGAGGGCAGTGGTTAGTGTGCAACAGCCAATCCAATTTTGGTGTCAGCATTGTAGGACACCTGCTTCGTAGATGTGGTATTGGAGGGGAGAGTTGAACTAAGGCTACGGATGGGGTTTCAAAGGAGTAATTAGTGTGTTTAACTCGTTTTTTCCTGAAATCCAACTCCTAAAACTGGATGGTTAGTTTCAGTAAAAGGTCAGGGAAACGATCTGTATCGTCTGAGCTTTGGGCACATTTTTGCTTTGGTGTGTAGAACGTGATATGAGGAAGGACTTCAAATCCTACTTTCTAAACATTTCAGTCCCCTCAAGCATGGTAGCAACAGGTGAACATGTACCGCTGTGACATTTGACAGAGGCTCAGACCGTGACAAGTCACCTCAAGCTACCTCCACCACAGAGAATTTAAAGACAGGTGGGTTAAGGACATACACTTTTCCCATGCCTAGACATGTGTTAGTAGTCCCAAAGCAGACATTACATGGACTGGGAAGACCAGAGTCTTAACTTATGCAATGCAGTAGAAGAGAAAAGACAGAACCTCTCTCTAAAAAATAACTATCATCAAGACTTTTCTTTTACTTTTAGCCATCTTATAAAAGGACATCTAACATATATTGTGTACATACTGGGGTCCAATTCCCACATACAGTTTAAATTTGCATTGCCATCTTACCTATTTTGAGCTTGTCTTCGTTGTGCTCATCTTTTTATGCCTTTAGGGAAAAACGTCTAATTGGCCATTGTTGGTGTTATTTTTCAATGAGAAGGTTTATTATATGTCTCCTAATATAATCCATATATAATTGCATTTGCATGGATTGAGTTTGGGTTTCTCCCCCATGGGCAGGTAAAACACAGAGTGATAGGGTAGAAATCTGTGAGAGCCATCTCTAATATGGGGGAAGACTCTTGATAATTACACCTCAATTATGGTGTTACATTCCAAATAGAGAACAGCGATTCTCTGTGTGGAGGGACATGCTTAACCCTAACTGAAAAAACCATAGCCTTGACCCAAACTGAATAACTAATACAGAAAGAGTGGAATAACACATTTAATAAGATTCAATTAAAAGATTACATCAATAAGATACAGCCGAGTTCCAGTTATTTCTTGAAAATGTGACAAAGGTGTGTGTGTCTCTGTCTCTGGCAACTTCAGCGTGAGAAAAGTGCTTAATAAAAAGTGCATCATTATCTTCATTATCTATCTTTGATCATCATAGGTCAGTTTGGAGTTCTTTAAAAAACACAGTGGGTGGGATGTAGCCTAGTCGTAGAGATGGCTTTTGCCTTCTAAAACGTGGCCAATAAGGAGACGATGGCAACATGGCAGGGGACAAGAGAATGCTTAATGAAGTACGCCCCGGGGATTCATCCCTGGTCAGACAAAGAGGACCATTCTTACAACCAACGAGGACATACATCCCATTATACTAGGGCAATCTAATGGGAACTAGAGAAAAACACTGGAATATAGAGCAAATACAAAAGGGAGGTATGTGAAGGTACAGTCGAGGAGAGGGGGAGAGAGGGGTTGGGAGAGACAGAGGAAGAGACCGGGGCAAGGAGCGAGCAAGACGGGGGTTGGGGGACGACAGAAAAGGATGAAAACTTCTGCAACTTACATATCCGTCATCATAAGGACTCATAGAGTAATATCCCTTTACGGACAGTGTCACACACGCACACACACACACACACACACACACACACACACACACACACACACACACACACACACAAAAAGAAGCCGTTGAGTCAAAAACACACACTAACAGATACACAGGCCAGTTCAAACAAAACAGAGTAGCACATCAACAAGATCACCAAATGGGACAGATTTTAGAGCATTGGGAATTCAGAGGAAATTACACATAGACACAAATGAGTGATTCTGTCTCTGTGTTATACTACGGAACATTACAATGGCGGTTGACAAAGAGGGTAAAAATGCCTTTGGCTGGAGGTATGGTAGGTTTTGTACTGTCGCTAGTCAAAGCCATTCTAATAGGACCTCTCATATGACAAGGCACTTTCTATAAACCTTCCAAAGCAACATATTACGTGAAATAGGACTGAACCGCCTCAGGTAGGGTATCCATGTGCATGTTTGGGATGACATCTTGTGATTTATTGTATGGACACTTTCAGGGGAACACGTGCAGCCTACACAGAAACCTGTACTGAAATTGGAAGCGATCTATTCCTCTATGCTAGAAAGGTTTGTTAAGATGGGCCTAAGAAATGGGACTCACAAATGTAGTTTAAACATTGGAAAAAGACATTTGAAATATTAAAAATCACCATATATGATGATGGTATATTCTGTATATCATGTAATGCTTACAGGTGGAAGTGGAGAGGCTATAATGAGGACACTACATTTCCCAGAATTGTTTTCTCTGAAAACATGCCTGCAATGCTGATGGGAGCTGGAGTGGTTTTTTTCCCATCAGTGAGGTGTATAGAGGAGAGGGGGTTGTGCATGCTTACTCACAGTGCCAGGCCTTGTAAAGTCAATGCTCTGCGCCACACTCTGCCTCATCTGGCTGCTGAAGAGACGCACACAAACACTCTGGAGATACTCCGGGGAGATCTGCAAAACACCACCATCCCCTTGAGCTCCCACAATTGTGTGTGTGTGTGTGTGTGTGTGTGTATGTGTGTGTGTGTCGTGTGTGTGTGTCGTGTGTGCAGGGAGCAGGGTTGTTTGAGTACAGTATATGGGAGCATATGTATGTGGGGTTATCAATATCTGTGTTATGAGTATATAACAGTGGCTTCTGAAAGCCTTCCACATTTTCCACATTATTTAAAATGGCTTACATTTTTTTTTCTCCAATCAATCCACACACAATAACCCATAATGACAAAGCAAAAACACATTTTTAGAGTAGTCAACCATTTGCTATGACACTCTTGAAATTTGCTCAAATGCAAAAATGTCATCAACAAGTCACTCAATAAGTTGAATTGAGTCCATCTTAATGCAAGGATAATAGTTCATGTGATTTTGGAATTAATATCTTTGTTTTTATTGGGTCTCTGATTTGCATAGGAATCAATTACATACTGTGGATCAGGTTGTCATTACAAACTGAGCAAATGGAGAGGAACAGAACTGCTCAGGAATGCTACCCTGAGGCCTGGGGAGGCCTCAGTCACTCTACAAAATCCAGTGGCCAAAAAGAAAAAAATAATATCTCTCACATCCATAATTGTGTTTGCAACAATGAATTCAAGTGATACAGCAAATAAAGTGGCTGGAAATGTGTTTATTTGGTTTTTACTACAAAGCGTAGTAAAATCCAGCACATGAAATGCAGTTTCCGCACCATCTCTCATGTGAAGAATAGTGGTAGCTGCATCATGTTATGGGTGTTGTTTGTCACTGGCAGGGACTGGGGAGTTTGTCAGGATCAAGAGAAAATTCTGACATTTTCTGAGTTAGTAGGTAGTGACATCCTAATCCACACAGTATGTAATTGATTCCTGAGAGTATAAAAACAAAATATATTCATTCCGAAATCACATGAACTATTATCCTTGCACTCAGATGGACTGCATTCAACTTGTTGAGTGACTTGAAGACATTTTTGCATTTGAGCAAATTTGAAGAGTATCATAGCAAAGGGTCTGAATACTTATGTACATGAGGTATTTCTGTATTTCAATTTTAATACATTTGCAAACATTTCTAAAAATGTTTGCAAATGTGTTTTCACTTTGTCATCATGGGGTATTGTGTGTGGATTGATGGCAAAAAAAATCAATGTTTTTGTTAATCCATTTTAAATTGAGTCTATAACAACAACAAAATGTGGAAAAAGTGAAGGGGTCTGAATACTTTCTGAAGCCACTGTATGTGTGTGTATACCGTATGAGACTTGACTTTCATGTCACATGTGTGTGTGTGTGTGTGTGTGTGTGTGTGTGTGTGTGTGTGTGTGTGTGTGGAGTATGCCTTACCATTTTTCCACTGACTGTAGCCTCCAGCGAGTCCACTAGTTCGGCAGTGACTCCTATCAGCTTGTGGTAGTCAGCCTGCATCTTATTAAACCTCTTCATGTAGCTGGCAGCCCTCCTCTCTGCCTCAGCCAGCTGCAGCTGTAACTGCTGCATGGTGTCTAAACACACACACACAAAATAAAAATAAAATAAACACACATTTTCATTGTTGACATTCAATCGTGTCTGTGTTTAGCTCTTTGAATCAAAGCATAATAATCAAGCACTGAAACATGTTTTTGTCAAACAGACAGATTTCTAACTTAACCCTGCACCTACATGTATGCATTTCAGTAGTGAAGGCATAGTGTGTGTGTGTGTGTGTGTGTGTGTGTGTGTGTGTGTGTGTGTGTGTGTGTATATATATATATAAATAGTACCGGGTTAGATAGTTACGGGTGTGTCATTGCCCTTAAAACATATGCCACTCTTTACAAAAGACCTGAGAGAGACAATCACCTTTAGTGCTCCTTCCGCCCTTCTGTGTCAACAATGTTAAAGAAATACACACATATACCCAGATATGAACACTCAAAATTTCAATTTCAATGATGGAATTAAGAGTAAGACAAACACTGCGTCACAGGTGACAGGGTTAACCACCTCCAGTTTGTTTAAAGCTTTGGCGTCCATTGCGACAGCGTACAATTAATAATCTCCCTTGGGTTGGTAAACACAACTATAAATGTCCTTCAGACCGGAACGGTGTGGTTAGGGAACTCTCCCATGTGGGACAGTAAACAGAACTCAGCGCCTTTTCTTTCTGACTGAGCTGCTCTGATAATTATGATTATATAAAATTAATCCTTAGATTTTCATGGCAGGTGGATATGGTTCAACAACATGGGTGTTTCAGATAAAGCTACAATTGTTCTGATGTCATACATATCCATTTCTCACTTGCCCTTAAACCATTAAAGGGTCAGGGCGAGATCAGATGTTGCGCTTAAATGTAGCCATCAAATCTGTTTTTTATTCCCCACTAATCTTGCTGGATATGATACAATCGAGTCTGGGTGACTGTCTGCATCTTAACGATCTCTTTTTCGGTTGCTGAAAGAAAAGCTTTCATTTAAGTCTTGAATATGCGTCTCAGGAGTTGGCCTGTACTTGGAGTGCCTTGAATCGAGGGTCATTCTTCTCTGGTTGTTTTTCCACTCACTGATTTATTATTTAGAGCCAATTTCTCTCCCTTTGTCTCTCTAGAATGGGCTACAGGACTTCTACTTAGCAGTCATCACTGACATAGCCTTAGTAAGCAATCTCAGTGAGGATTGCAAAGCACTCTCTGAATACAGAACCTTAGAAAGCTGCCTCACCACTGGTTACTTGGCAGGGTCACAGGGTTACTGCTCAAACAATGATGGATATGAGGGATAATGAAATATGACAACTGGCAACAAAATCAGATCTCAGCCCTGACGCTCATGGTTTTGAGAACATTTTACAGCATAACTACATAAGGTGCTTGTAACTGCTTATAACACCATTAAGTAGGTCTTTAGACAGAGCATACATAGCAAGTGTTCCCCATCAGTGTTCCAGACATCTAAAGTTCCTTAGAAATGCAATAAAGGCCTATTTCTATGTAATGGCTAAAACATTGGTATTGTCTTCTACATCTGTTCAAAAAGATACATATAACAACAACAGCCTTGGAGTGTTTGAGGCTTTCAATGTCACAGACAGGAACTTCTCCAGCTTTCTCTTCAACTCTGGCATCCAGGAATCCTAAATGTACAGTACATAAAACGGGCGATTAGTGATCAAATGCTGCATACATTGAGGGATATGGGTGTAACCCTATCCTGACTCCCAATAGCAAAACAGTATATTAATTGTTACAGTACAAATGTCTGATGTTGCTATCAATATCACTGAAGGTAACTTTCCGGGAGAATAGAGTCAGGGGTGGAAAGGGGAAGAAAGCACCTCAAAGAGATCTCTGAATGAGGGATGCACCATGGGGTTGGGCACAAAGGGGAGGGCGTAATAGGGCAGGAACTCTGTTGTCTGGCTCAGTGCTGCCCCCCGGGTCTCCAGGTAGTGCCTGAAGTGTGTGATCCTCTCCTCAAACTCTGCTCGGTCCTGCATAATAAACGCAAGAAAGAACCCCAAGATTATTGCAATGGTTCAAACCTTTGCAAACACTTTGCAATTGTTCTGGGCAAAATCATAAACCATTGGGAGCACTCAAGAGAGCTTCTCCTAAGAACCCACTGTGAGTGGTCTGCTTGAATACATGGGGCACTGAGGACATCTGTTGGCTAAAGATGACGATGATACAGAGATTATTAGGAAGATACAGTACTATGTACATATACAAAGTCAGGTTCATTGCAACAGCACAGCTGGACATGGTAAAACTAGCAGGAAGGCGATCAAAGGTCTGAGTCACATACTGTAACAAAAGTAAGTTTGATAGGCATACGTACTTGTCTACCAAGGTGGTTTTTCAATGGGTAGATGGTGAAGTGGATATGAAGGTAAAACTCAAGTTTCTGAGCGAGAGCGTCAAAGTCCCTGACATCTGAAGGAATGTACTCTATCCAAAGCTCAAAGAATACCTTGAGGTCACCATCGTCAAATGAGGTGAGCAGGTCTTTCTGTAGAAAAACAGGTGGGTCAGCAGCACACTCGCAAATAAACTGTGATTACCAGTGGTATCAGTGACTTAAATAAACACCATATGGTATACTAATATACCATACCTGGATAATAAGTGTTTTAGAATCCCTTAGAGTGTTGCCTTGAAGCTTTGGAACAAGTTTTCCTTTGCTTTTGCACTCCTTCTCAAAGTGCCGAACCGTTTCTTCAAATTCACCAAACTTCAGATACTGGCAAAAAAGAGATGCAATAAGCAAAGCACAACAGACTCCATTATAGCTGAATACTGTATATAGAATCCCAGTAGAATAGCATCAGCATCATTGATTATGTGCATAGGCCTCCTCATTACATTTGTATGAGTTGGTATAACAATTCTGTCCTAACCTCCTTGATCATCCCCAGAAAATCTGCTTCATTGGCCAAGATGTCCCCCATCTCCACTTGTTCCCTGGAATTCATGTGAACGCTCAACTAAAATAAAAGGCAATTATTCATCATCTGAGACACTCAGTGGCCCTCGTTGATACATCATGCACTCTAAACGTTAGCTACATATGTAGCCAATAAGAATGCAGTGAGTTTGCTAGTTCACACAGAGCAATATACGACGGGAACAGATGGGGCTATGAGTTTGCTGACTTTAAAACATGCATACAAGTTAGCTCTGGTCCAGGTCGTCCGTGCGACATCTTGCCTGGACCAGGCAGAGCTAGCATACAGTGTTTTTTTTTGCATTTGGATATCATGGTTAGCAAACTAGCAACGACAAGCGTTTGAAGTCTCACAATTATGGCCATTATGGCTGTTTCAGTGTTTCAATGTGGAAAGCAAACTGGGCAAAATTAGCTATTTTGCTAGCTTGCTAGAAATGTTACCTTATTAACCAAAACGTATGGCACAACCTTACCTTTTTTACAATGCAATCTGCTTCAAAATATCACTTCATATCGTAACTAATATAGAACTCTTAATTCGTATAGATTTTTACATGCATCTCGCATAATAGCAACGTTATGCATAAAAACAAATCGACTAGCACTTTAGCTAGCAACCATCAACAATACGGAAGACGCCTAAAACCCTTAGCAACCAAACGGTTGTAAAATATAGGCTGGAAAGTGGGGACAAGTGTCGTAAAGGGAATCAATCAACTGACAGGGAACATATTTTATCCACAATTTATAAAAAGCAATATGATAGAACAGGAAATGTTACACAAAACTGTGTTTACATATTTAACGTAGTCCAGCCATGAAAGAGGTAGGCTACTACCATTTGCACCACAATTGTGCCAAACAAGGATGCTGATGCCACCTCGTGTACATTTGAGAAATTACAGAAAAGAGGCTGAAATGTTTCGGTTTGCAAAACTAAAACTTCGGCTAAAACGCAAATATTTAATGTATTTTATCCAATTATAGCAGCTTGATTAAACCATTCGTCGCCATAAATATCAAGTATTGAGAAGATGAAGACAAAAAGCGCAAAGATTTAACAAAGACATTTCACAACAGCTCCACACGTTACCCACTTCCGATTTATTTGGAATTACACGGAAGTAAATATAGAGTTCGAATGGAAGAGGTCGAGCACATTTTCCTAGCGCGGTACGGTTGACTTTTTTTCTAGCAATGAATGAAATTTGAATGATCCATCTAGATTATTCAGAACAATTTAGTCACGGATCGACTCTTTCCCACAACTATAGCAAAGGAAACGTTAAAAAGATTTAAATAATATTCACTTAAATTGAGGTAAGTGGTGAGAAATACGGCCAGACCCAACTTACTTGGTAGCTAGCTAGCTTGCATTTTTTTAAGTCAACAATAGAACTAATTATGAACGGCATCATCATCAGATTGTTGGTGTCTCAGCTAATATAGCCAGCTGTGTGTCTAATTTCTCGACTGTCAAACTAACGCAGGACACACACACACACACACACACACACACACACACACACACACACACACACACACACACACACACACACACACACACAAATGTACTTGTTGTAAGTCGCTTTGGGTAAAAGCGCCTGCTAAATGTAAAAAATGTAATGTAAATGGATTGATAATGATAATACTTGAACATGAGCAAGTGGTCACACCACACACAGATGGCCAGCTCGCTCTACCTCTGTTGCATGGGAGTTGGAAGTATTAAGAACTCTCTGTGCTTCTTTGACCAGGGTGTTACACCAGGAGAGACATGGCTGGTATTCTGTTTGAGGACATCTTTGACGTGAAGGACATTGACCCTGATGGAATGAAATTTGACAGAGGTGAGAGTTGTTTGTCATAGATCTTGGTAGGCAATGAGAACAGTCTGTCGCTTATTTGAAATGTGAAAGAAATCTGTCGGTATGCAATGTTACCTCTCTCTCTATATATATATATATATATATATATATACACATACACACATACACACACACAGTACCAGTCAAAAGTTTGGACACACCTTCTCATTCAATGGTTTTTCTTTATTTTTTTGTGTGTTGGTCTGTTACAGTTTCTCGTCTACACTGTGAAAGTGAGTCGTTCAAGATGGACCTTATCCTGGATGTGAACATTCAGATCTACCCTGTTGAACTTGGTAAGAAGCACGTCTGTCTGTTTGTGCTGTCTGTCATGTTGTTTATGGAACAAGATTAAGTGTTTCTGTAGCAGCCTGTTTTGATTTCTTATGTATGTTCCTCTCTCTGTCTAGGTGACAAGTTCAGATTGGTAATAGCCAGCACTCTATATGAAGATGGAACTCCAGATGATGGGGAATACAATCCACAAGATGATCGTCCATCCAGGTAGCTGCTATTCTGAATGAATCATGGACTATGTTGATGGCTTGGAATGTTTGAATTTGATCATATTCTTCTGCTTTTCTTTGCAGGGCGGACCAATTTGACTATGTGATGTACGGCAAGGTGTACAAAATTGAGGGTGATGAGACCTCAACGGAAGCAGCTACACGTCTGTGAGTGACATAACCCGTGAATGATACTCATCCCAAAAAAGTTGATTTAGTCAGAATAGGACAGTGGAAGAATGTACTCATCAGTTAACAAAATTCAAAAGAACACACAGCTCTAAGTCTGAGCTCTGTCTAGATTTTCTATCACATTGCGTTCTGAAGTATTACATTTCCGGGCACCCTATGCTTTTGTTCAAATTCCATTTAAGTGTTTGTGTGTGTGTGTGTGTGTGTGTGTGTGTGTGTGTGTGTGTTTGTTTCCCCTCAGCTCTGCCTATGTGTCATACGGAGGTCTTCTGATGAGGTTACAAGGGGATGCAAATAATCTGCATGGGTTTGAAGTGGACTCCAGAGTCTATTTGCTCATGAAGAAACTTGCCTTCTAAACCCCACTGTACCCTCAACGGTTCCTTTGTCCACCTCGCCCATGATGCCTTACTGAACTGAAGACGGCTAGACTCAGATTCTGGATGTAAAGTATGGAGGGGATGTCCATCTCTAAGGATGCTCCAGAAGACATAGAATATGTATTTCTCATTCTTAGTTAATAGTTTCTCCGAAAGAGATGGACTAGAGACAGTAATACAAAGGCACCACAGCAAGTTCCTTCTGCTGCAAAATCATGTAAATAAAGATGTTTGTTTTTAAAAAAAAATATTTGTATGAGTTGGTGATATGTATGACTTTCACTGATGTTGAGCAGTACTATAGTCTTGTGGGCAGCAATATTGCCTGTTTTCTTTTGTTTGTTTTTCTGATGCCATTTATTGTAGGAGAGCCCATATCTGGCCTGGGTTCAGTTACTTATTAAAAAGACAATGATGAAAACCAGTAGATATTGCAGTCCTTGGATTTCTTAACATCCTCTTCCAGTCATCGTGCCTGGAGTCATCATTCTATGTTTGCTTGCATTGCAGTAAACAATGTGGATGCTCTGCAGACAGAAATTGAATTAAATGTTTCCCTGAAAGAGGCAGTGTGCGACATAATTGAAGTCATAGGACCGGGTGGCTGTGATGCGAGCTCTTGGAATAGGAGGACAGAATCACAGGATTTTAACCCATTACTGGATAGTTGTGTATGCAACTTCTCACAGATGTCGTGTACTGTAGGCCTTCCCTTTTCTCACCTGATCAAGCTGTAGGCTGACCTGGTAATGCATTCACAATGATTGTAATAGTGCTGGAAAGGACAATGTGAAAAGAAAATATCCAAGCCAGCACAAATGTGGTTGAATGAAATAGTGTTGTCTTGTAAGAATAGTCATGTTGCTGAGACATTTGTATAAATCACAAATAAGCCGTAGAATAAAAAACTGCCTTTGACCTACATGTTCTCATCTAAGTAGAATCTATTGTGTCGACAGGGTGTGACTTCTATTTATCTGCAGTGAGGTGTGTTTAAAATATGTATTTTATATGGACTGGGAAGAAGGACACATGGTAGGTTTGGACTAGGTTTAGATAATACTTCGCTATTGCTTTCTTAGAGGATAAAACAAAATACTGTACGAAGTCTTATACTTACAGATTTGTTTTGTTATTCTATTATTCTTATGCTAAGAGTCTTATGTAGGGAAAGGGTGGGGTGAGGGTGTATAGCCTGGAACTTATCTGTAATGTTACAGGTTGAAACATTTTCATAAGCCTCCTCTCCTATATGACTGCCGGAAGTGATTGTCGCTGAAATTGCGTGATGCGAAACGATCGTTGTATATATCCTACGGTCACTAACTAATCTGCAGCGCTTCCCCGTCCACCGGCAGCCGCACAAGAGATCTCTATCATTGCTTTATTTTCACAAATCGGATGACAACACTGGATTTTCTGGTAATGTTTGAACTGCTACGACAGCGGCAAAATAGTCATTAGCCCTATTTGAAGAGTGGTGAGTTCAAGAATTACCTGCTCAACGAGTGCGTCGTTGCAGATTTTATACATGGGACAGTGAATTGAAGTCATATCAGAACCGAATTGTTTTGGTCCGCCGAGGGGATGCTTGCTACAATTTTGTTATTTTAAGGAAAAACATGTATCATTAGTGTTTTATTTCTCAACGACAAGGAAAACCCTAGCAAAAATGATCCTGCAATGGAATGTAATTGGACGCACTATCCCCTGGATTATCCTGCCCAGTCCAGACTGCTTGGAATGACGCTCAAGATTACAATTTGATAGCTGAATAATGATTACCATATTAGAAAATATAACTGGACATATGAAATAGGAGGCACAATGGACTATCGACGAAAAAAGAAGCTGACATACTTCACAATTGGACTGATCTTTCTTTTAAGTGGCATCGAATATGGTAAATCTGATTTATTGTACATATTGTAAATAGCGGGATTCAATGACTGACACACGGGCCAAAACTACCGTCAGTACCACCACTGAACTGGGAGCTCAGCTGTCAGTTAGAGAATACCTGTAGGCCTATCTAGTAGACATAGTATTTATCAGAGGTTGCTAATGTTGACAGAGTGCAGAGGTCAAAACGAATCATTAAAGGACCAAACATGGGGTTTGTAAGGTCCCATTGACTCCCTCACCTTTTTTCTTCTCTCATACTACTCATTAACTAATTTCTGCTGGCTTCATGTCACCTGATCTTATGAAGTTCTGGTTCAGGATGCACACTGTCAGTGCTATGCATCATCACCTGTCTGTACTGTAGATTTCGATTAGAATATTTTCGCGAACCACAAAGCAAATTAATGCTACCCGCGGGCCTATAACTTGGATCTAGTTTGCATTATTTCGTAAAAAATAGCTGGGCCAACGCAATTAACATTGTCTCACGTAAGCTATTGCCTCAGACGTGATATTTTATGCCAATAATGACTTAATCTCGAGATCAATGCCCTTGATGGGGAGGGATAGCACCAACTTGAGTTTGACAGGTTTTCACCAAGCAACTCTACAATCCAGGAGAGACTCACTTGCCAACTCATGAAATAATGTAGGAGCCATGGAAACAGTGGACATTGTAACACACACACACACACACACACACACACACACAAACACAGTCAACTCCATCGTTGACCAGCATTTCGCAACAATGAAACCAGTGAGTTGTCCGACATTTTATGACAACCAGTTTAAATCCCGAGTATGTAGTCATACAACTTGTAATTGGTCAGCAATGTCCTTTGTATCTATGGGGTTGGTATGTAGTCTACTCACCATTGAGAAATTGGCCTATACAGCATTCAAGTTCACAGTTTTACCTATTTTCTCACCCTCTGTCTGATTTGAACAAAGTTGATGCAGGTGTTTATTTCAAGACTTGGTACATTAACTACATTAGCACTGGTGGCTACACTAGTTAGCTGTGTAGTCAACACAGTGTGATCACCACTGATCTAATATAAGACATGGATGCCAGTGGAACATTGGTGATTAGCAGTGGCCCATTTGGCAGGCTTCCTTATTCAATCCTTGGGCTGGTGTCCTATGAACCTGAATCACCTGCAATGCTGTTGATGATAATGACTCAGTTTCCTTAGGTTTGGGCCTGGAGTTTCAATGCTGAGAAACTAAAAGAAAATGGTGTCTGTTTCTCTGCTTTTATCATGTGATATTTTGTATAACTATTATGCAAATGCTGTAATGCACATACTGTACCATAACCCTTAACCCATTATCAAAGTTGTTTCTAAGTAGGCCTGCCCTACACAGATTTATACCCTATGTTATTTAATTCCTATCATTCTCTGTTTTTAATCAGAATCTATTAGGTTGTTGCTGAAATTGAAACCCAATTGATTTAACCAGAGCACATAAATTATAATTGAGGGCTCAGAACAAAGACTTATAAGAACACTTAACAGTATCACATTAAAGTATGATCTCTGTGGCTCTGAATTCACCGGGTTAGATAAAATTATGAGTGAGCTTAACTTCATTGATTATTTCATGGCAGTATTTCCAGCTGTAACATGGTTTCTTGGTACAAAATGAGGTAAAAAGTGTGATTTCTTCAGAGCCACAGGTCATGCTAATACTGTATATTACATCCTCTCTCTCCCCTTGTTGTCCTAGCTGTAATCTTGCCCACGATATGGAGGTACCTACAGACCCTGGGGGCGGCGCCCTACTTTCTTGGTCTGGGCCTATCAGCGTTCAGTCTGAGTGGGCTCCTCTCCGGACCACTGTTTGGCCATTGGTCCGATAAGACCCAAACCACCAAGAAGATCATCCTGTTCGCCAACGTCTTTGAGATAGTTGGTAATAGCATTCTCCAGTTGCAAGATAACATGATGGGATATCAGTAGAGCCCAGAACATTTTCTGACCAAGAAAAACTGGGCCCCAGATTTGAGTGCAAACAATGTGTATGAACAATTTGACCTAATCAGCCCTTGGCAATTTTCAGTTGCTGTAATGTTTTTGTATCCTATTAACTAACTGGACATTTGTCTCTCTCTTTCTTTCTTTCTTTCTTTCTTTCTTTCTTTCTTTCTTTCTATTCTCTCTCTCTCACACACACACTAGGTAATTTAATGTATTTCATGGGTTACTCAAAATGGCTTTTGCTCTCCAGCAGGCTAGTGGCAGGTAAGGATACTGAAATAATGAAATAACAATGTTGGGGTTGTGCAGCATGCCATTCATTTGCTTGAATGAGTGAACCTAATGTGTTTGAATGATAATCACATGCACTATCTTACCATATCTATCTTACCATATCTATTTATGTTGTAAATTATGTGGTATTGTATGAACACCATGTTATAGTATTGTGACTGACCTGTGATTTGTCAACTCCCATAGGTATTGGTACAGGTGCTGGCTCATCCATCTTTGGATTCCTGACCCGGAGCACAGCCCCAGAGGATCGCTCCACTGTCTTTGCAGCGGTCATGGCATGCCGACAGGCTGGCCTTCTGATTGGTCAGTGCTGTCTTCTTCCTGTGCCATTGCATAACCTGTGGCCACTTGCTCTGGGTCGAAGCTAAGTAGGATGCTGTGGATGACACTAACCTTAACCCTTACCATTACCATTACCTTTACCCTGACCCTAAGCCTGATCCTGACTCTAACCCTAACACTACCCTTGGCCCTTACCTTAACAGTTTTAAAATCTCAACTTCAATTGGGTGACATCAGTGCTGGGCCGCCCCAAGCACCCCAGTTAGCATCTACCCTTGCTCTTTGTGATGCTCTGTATGTTTGTAACAGAATGTTTCAGAAACGGTTTCTTTCTTTGTAAATGTGTGTGTCATCATTATGTCATCCTCTCACACAGGTCCTGCATTTAACATCTTCCTGAGGCTCTGTGACTTCCGGTTGGGTCCATTTGTGGTCAATAAGTACACTGCACCTGGGGTAAGACCTAAGAACTGAAGGCAAATAATCAGATTGAATTGCATTGTTCATGGAGAATGATTTTCCCTCTGATTACGTTGTTCTCAGGTCATAGTGACATTGTTTTGTCTGATTTCAGGAGATGGCCTGTGGTAGACTTTTCTTGCTTATTTATTGAGACTCAACACATGGTCTGCACATTTCTCTTCCCTATTCTCTCCCTTTCACTTTCCTCCTCAGCTCTTCATGTGCTTGCTGTGGATCCTCCTTCAGCTAGCCGTAGTCTTCATGTACTGGGACATACCACCCCAGGAGACAGGGGAGCACGTGGGGGAGAGCATAGGGGAGGGAGACAGGGTGGTGGGTGAGGTGGACGAGGGAGAAGAAGGGGAGGACGAGGGCAAGCCCCTAATGGGACGGCACGAGCTCCTGGGGTCCTACGGCTCCCTCGTCACACCCGACCCGCCCAGACCCCACCCACCCATCTCCAACGGCAACTTGCCGCACCTCTCCCCTCCCCCCTCCCCCCCGCCAGAGTTAGAGAACGCCTCCAGCCCCCTCAAGAAGTTCAGTATGAGCCGAGGTGGGTGGTGGTGGTCTGGCCGGTTGGTAGTGTTTGAGAAACGCAAAGGAATGTAAAAAATGTACAGCACGTTCAAACATGTTTACATGTCTTATAGGTTGTTAGTGTATGGGGAGGTGTTGGTGTGCGCATTGTATAATAAGTTAAAGGTATGTGATTGTTGTTTTTTAATTCCTGTTTGATTCACAATTTCTCTCTCTCTCTCCCTCTTTCTTTCTGCAGAGTTTCTGAGAGAAGAGGTGGTTGTGCTATTGACTGCTCAGTTTATCACACTCTTTAATCAGACAGCTCTGGAGGTGAGCTCCCCACAAAATAGAGTGCAATGGAGTCAGGAATTATTCTAAGTTTAAAATAAGGGAACTCTGTGACATCATGGTTTTGGGTCTGTAACAACTTGTCTTCATTCTCTGACCCATCACAGACCATGGTGACACCGCTGACCCAGAAGTACTTTAACTTTGGGGAGCTGGAGAACAGCGTGATGTACTGCATCTGCGGGGTGGAGGTAATCGCTGGCTTCCTGTTTGTGCGCTGGCTGAGCAAACGCGTGGCTGAGAGGGTGGTCCTGGCCGTTGGCCTCATCCTCTGTAACATCTCCTGTGTGTGGTGCCTCATCTTCCTGGCCAACCCTCAGGGTGAGAAAGAACAACACTGACGAATGGCTGTCCACACGGCAGCCATTTTGTCTTTTTACATAGGCTTGAGTATTGTAGCAAGGTTGAAAAATGTGTGTAACGTTAAAGAAAGTAGCAAAGACCACATACAACAACTGCATCTCTCTCTCTCTCTCTCTCTCTCTCTCTCTCTTTCTCTCTCTCTCAGGTGGGTTCCCTTGGCAGTTAGCAGAGTTCATTATCGGGGTGTTCCTGCAGGTCTTGGGGCTCCCCTTTGTGGCTGTGGCGCAGGTGTCCCTCTTCTCCAAAGTCACTGCAGAGAAGACCCAAGGTAAGACATAAGCGCCATCTAGTGGACATCGTAGAGCACTACACCTTGTCATGGGGTGGCAGGGAGGGATCCAGCTGTAGAGGTCTAAGCCCGGTGTACTGTCCGAAGGGGCTGCCGTGTCTACTGGTTGTCATAGTTTGCCTTTCGTCAGTTACTAGTTTAGAGTAAATCTTGCCAATATGATTTTTATAATTGATATTAATACCAAATATGAATAGTTATATAGTATTTCTGTGTCCCTGTGGGGTTTTGATGTCCATAACTTTCTTCCTGTGTGTTATTCCTCTCTGCTTTAGGATTCAGTCAGGGAGTTCGTCGCTCCGTGGGGGGTCTAGCTACCATCTTGGGCCCTTTATGGGCGGGGGGGCTGACTGACAACCTCTATGTCATGCTCGGGGTGATGATGGCTCTATTGGCACTGCTCACTGTGAGTAGTGTGTATGTGCATATTTGTTTGTCTACATCTTACATCAGATAGACAAAAACATAAGTTTACCTGGTATGTCCCAGATATTGACACTGACCAGAATAATCAGTTGATCTATGGTTGTCTGAACATTGCTCTAACGTTGAGGTCTCTGTCTCTCAGATCATGTTGTTCTTCTCCTATGATCGCCTGGTGGAACCGAGTGTGGTGGAACATGCAGACAGCTCTGAGGATTGAACATATGGACCGTAGCTGACATGCAAGGGATGTGAAAGGTATGGTTGTCATATTTGTTGTCATATTTCAGATCACTTTTTGCCAGTCATCCTGATACTTATTTGCTATTCAATTTAGTTTAATCATATGATGAGTTAATGAACCAGGTGACGTTGCCTTTATGGATATATAAATATTGTCAAGTTTATTAAAGGGATGCTGTTCTCTTTCTCTGCTAGTGTGAAGTGAGTGGCTCCCGTGGCTCCCGTGGCTGCACCATCTCCCTCTTGGCTCACTGTGGGGCCAGGGGGACCAAAGACTGAGGCGAAGATAAACAAAACAACAAAAACACACCTCACAGCTCCATTTGTGCTTCCTCCTGCTATGATGAGTTCAATTGCCACACACACACACACACACACACACACACACACACACACACACACACACTGTACGAGACTGTACAAGATGAATGTACTTTTCTGGTATATTTCCCATGGAAATATAGTTTTGTATGACAAACGGAAGATTTGCACGCTGAAAATATGGCGTGCGTTATGCACACTAAACACAACTGTATAAAGGTGTGTTCTGTATGAGGTCTGCTCATAACCTTCTTAAATCACTAACACTTTTCATATGATTAAAAACACTGACAGAACCATATGTTTTCACATGCTGTTGTATTATTAGTCAGGTTTTTATAGAATGTGAACAGATCATCTGTTTTGAATTCTAATTAATAATTAAAGTATTTGTGGTAATACCTCATCCTGTCCTTGCTATTTTGGCTGAAATGCGTCATTGTTGGATAGAGGCTCTTGGCCGGAGATACATCGCCTGTAAAAGGAGGCTAGTTTATGTGGAGTTACTGCCTGGAACTACTGGAGCTGAACAAGCAGCCAAAATAAAGGAAAGATATCTTTCGGAAAATTACGGTCTTTTCAAAGAGGGACAGTTAGGGAAAATGCTGGATCACTAATGACCATATTGATATATGATTTACTTTTAGGTTATACTGTTAAGGTGGTTTTGTAACTTACTTGTAAAGATTAATTCAATATCATGCCCTTGCAAGTTGCTATTAGCTACATTTTTTTTTTGCAATTGAGATCATTTATTTATTATTTATTTGTAATTTTGTCAGTACCTAACATGTTCAATAACCACATAGTTAATTCTGTTCCCATACATGAGCAAACCATTTTTATTCAACATCATGTTCTTGTTTTGTCAAAGAAACACTTAATAAACTTTATAACCCCCATATATATTTTTTGTGTTTTCTGTCTTTTTTTGTGTGTTATTTCTGTGTGTAAATTCAAAGGTGCATATGGTCGAAGACTTAATCATATCATAAATCAATAATTTGGTCAGTATTTCTCTGTCCTCAAATTTCCACTGCTCATTTCATGCAGTTATTTCTGGAAATAAGTTATTGGAGAATTTAAAATGTATATTGGATTTTTTTTCTTTTTTTTCCGTTAATTATTATCAAATATAGATTATGCAGAAATTAATATGAAATTATATATATATACCATTTATCTGACATTTTTATCCAAAGCGACTTACATTGCAGTGAGTGCATACATTTCAGTATATATGGTCCCAGCGGGAATCAAACCCACAACCTAAGCGTTGTTAGCGCCATGCTCTACCAACTGAGCCACAGAGGACCAAATTAAATGTTTACATATCCCACAAAGATAGAAACACCCAAAATGTTTAAATGAAAGTGATCAAGGTACAGGACAATGCAAGCTCTATAAATACTGTGATGACATAAAAAACAAAATTCTTCTAAAACACATTGTTGAGACAGGCTTACCTGAGCACGGAGGTATGGGTAATGAGACAGGCTTACCTGAGCACGGAGGTATGGGTAATGAGACAGGCTTACCTGAGCACGGAGGTATGGGTAATGCACCAATGTTTGAAAGTCTCTGCATTCAGAAATTATACTCTAAATATTTCAAAAACAAGTTTCAGTTTTCGTTTGATAGTTCAGTCATGGAAAGGACCATAAGCACGACATGGCACTTTTATAGATTTATATACAGTGGGGGAAATAATTATTTGATCCCCTGCTGATTTTGTTAGTTTGCCCGATTACAAAGAAATGAGCGGTCTATAATTTTTATGGTACTTTTATTTTAACAAATAGAGACAGAATATCAACAAAGAAGTCCAGAAAAAACACATTATATAAAGTTATAAATTCATTTGCATTTGTTCGAAGGAAATAAGTATTTGATCCCCAAGCAAAACATGACTTAGTACTTGGTGGAGAAACCCTTGCTGGCAAGCACAGAAGTCAGACATTTCTTATAGTTGGTCACCAGGTTTGCACACATCTCAGGAGGGATTTTGGTCCACTCCTCTTTACAGATCCTCTCCAAATCCTGAAGGTTTCAAGGCTTTTGCTTGGCAACTCGAAGCTTCAGCTCCCTCCACAAATTTTCTATAGGATTAAGGTCTGGAGACTAGCTAGGCCACTCCATGACCTTAGTGTGCTTCTTCTTGAGCCACACATTTGTTGCCTTGGCTGTATGTTTTGGGTCATTGTCATGCTGGAAGACCCATCCACGACCCATCCTCAGTGCTCTGGCTGAGGGAAGGAGGTTCTCGTCCAAGATCTTACGGTACAGGGCCCGTCCATTGGCCCCTCAATGCAGTGAAGTCGTCCTGTACCCTTAGCAGAGAAACAACCCCAAAGCATAATGTTTCCACCTCCGTGTTTGACGGTGGGGATGGTGTTCTTGGGATTGTAGCATTCAGCATTTCTCTCCCTCCAAACACGAAGAGTCGAATTTATGCCAAAGAGTTCAATTTTGGTCTCATCTGACCACATCACCTTCTCCCAAGCCTTCTCTGAATCATTTAGGTGTTCATTGGCAAACTTCAGATGGGCCTGTACATGTGCCTTCTTGAGCAGGGGGACCTTGCGGGCACTGCAGGATTTCAATCCGTTACGGTGTAGTGTGTTACCAATGGTTTTCTTGGTGACTGTGGTCCCAGCTGCCTTGAGATCATTACCAAGCTCCTCCCGTGTAGTTCTGGGCTGATCCCTCACCCTTCTCATGATCATCCTTACCCCACGAGGCAAGATCTTGCATGGAGCTCCAGGTCGAGGGCGATTGATGGTTATTTTGTATTTCTTCCATTTTCTAATAATTGCACCAACAGTTGTCTCCTTCTCACCAAGCTTCTTGCTGATGGTCTTGTAGCCCATTCCAGCCTTGTGCAGGTCTACAACTCTTACCCTGATGTCCTTTGAATGTTCTTTGGTCTTGCCCATGGTGGTGGAGAGGTTGGAATGGAAGAGATTGATTCTATTGACAGGTGTCTTTTATACCCATAACAAGCAGAGATTAGGAGTACTTTTCCTAAAGTGACAGGACTAATCTGTGTGCCTCATGGGCATATAACCGGTCTGTATGAGCCAGAATTCTTGCTGGTTTGTAGGGGATCAAATACTTATTTCCTTCGATCAAATGCAAATGAATTTATAACTTTATATAATGTGTTTTTTCTGGACTTCTTTGTTGATATTCTGTCTCTATTTGTTAAAATAAAAGTACCATAAAAATTATAGACCGCTCATTTCTTTGTAATCGGGCAAACTAACAAAATCAGCAGGGGATCAAATAATTATTTCCCCCACTGTATACTTGAAATTGTAAAAAATACATAATTTGGAATAACTTCTCATCTTCTCTAACTCCACAAAAAATAACTGCATGGTATGATGGAATGTTTAAAAAGGTTAAAGGAAATCCAGGTAATGTGTCCACGTGTGCACTGTTGAAATAGAACTGTATAGAACTCTGTACTGTATTAATGAAAATATTATATAATAAACTGCCAGATTCTATTATACAGACCTCTTGAAAATAAAACATTTCCACATGCAAAATCTGAAAAGGCAATTGTGCAATTTAAAAAAAAAAGATTGCTAAATAAAAGTATACCTCTTGTAAAGACATTTCAAAATGAATTTAAAATAGAATGTGCTTTCCCTTTGTATATTTTCCTAATTTATATTAAGTTTTATTAAATGCCAAAAATGTAAGAAAAAAATATTGCGTTTTGTCAGCTAGTCTGGCTTTTGTGGCACAATGAATACGTATAAGTGTATGGAGGATGAGAAAACATACATAATGTATTTGTAATATAAATGAACTGAAAACATTTTTTTTATTGATATCAACATATGAATATAATTAATGTTGTATTGATATGTTCATATTTATGTTTTTATTTGTTTACTCATACTGTAGTTCTGCATTTGCAATGTAGGTACTACAGGTATGAATAATAACTCTATTGCACGATGTAATGTATTTGCACACTATAAACAGTATTTGATCAAACAGTTTGTTATTTGTATTGGTATAAGTTGAACATTTATATAACTATACATTCTCACAGAAATTACAATGGTAGAATATTTTGGTGAGTCTATTTATCAAAATATTTTTTTTTAATAATAATTAATGATAAAGGGTAATTAAACATGAACAATACAAATGTAATACTGCCATAGCAAAGATACCTTTTAAATGTATGAATTCCATGAATGAATTTAATCCTCACAGCAAGAGACAAAATCTAAACTTAAAAAAATATATATTACCACGAGTAAGGGCAACATTTCTTAATTAAAGGAGCTCTTTCATACCATAATCAAGCGTTGCTTGTCTATGGTATGTTTGTAGAGATGGTGAAACTAATAATAATATATACAGTAGTTATCAAATATACCTTTTAGAATAACTTCAGCATTTAGAACCCTAATGTGAAGTCATTTCCAATGATAGAATAGATTAGAATAGAATACCAGAGGATGGGATAGAAAGTAATACAATGCAATACAATACTATAACAATACAATAACTATTTTCCTATGGGGAACTTGATGTGTGGAAATCGGATTAGACAGGACAATACAATAAATATGTAATAACACAATACACAAGGTACATGACAAACAGAGATAACAGAGATACAGTTTAGATGACAGATACAATGTTCAATGTTCAATCAGTGTTTATTTAAAAGGATCATTATCCACTATGCACTATGACCACTGACTCTCCCACACACACACTCACCAACATGCTGCTATATTTACTTTTCATATTGACTCTATATTATCTACTGCAGGTAAATATCAAAAACATTTTGCACTACAAATACAGATTACATTATTAAAACTGCAAAAACATTTATATTTATATCATGCAATTTAGTTAGGGTGTATTTTAGCATTTAGGATGTTTTATTCTATATTGTATATTGTGTATAACGTTGTTTAGGCCCTGTGTGAACCAATCATGTCATTGCTCTGCTCTGCTCTTTGTCCTTCCTGAGAGGTAACGAGCATGTTTGTTATACAAAAGCATTACACAATTTCTTGATCAATATGAAAACACAAAGGCTAATCTTCGACAACAAAATAACTTACTCTGTTGTTGATGAATAGTCATTGCTAGTCATTGCTCTTTTGCATTTATTATTTCTGTTGTGAATAACTATGGTTGCTGTGTACGTAGGAATGCTGCACATAAGCATACTGGCTAAAGGGTATTTAATTTTTCACACAATATCTGCAATGGCTAAGGTTGGCCGCAAAGTTTCAATAATTGAAGGTGAATATAGTGGTCCCACTTGTTGTCCGCTGATTAGAGAATCGAACCAGCAGGGGTCACTGTGAACCCTGTATTCCCACGTTAGTGGTCGATATTGTAACCCATTGAGAACTGGGAAGAGCTAATAAGCGGGCGGGGCCAAAGGGGTGCGGTTTCTGAAGACCCCTTCGTCTACGAAGTGACGTTTCGGCGAAGGGCGGGCCGACTTTCGGCGGCCTCTCGGTGAACCCAGTTCCTCGCCGGGGGGGGTGACAAGGGGGATGGAAATATGGCAGAGTGCCAATGAAAGGAATATTTTGTTGTACTTTTACTGTACCAACCCCACGCCTGCAGGAGCAGTCTGACTGAACAGTGACCCACCGATTGGGGTCAGAAGTTTAGAACACGTCACATGACACGGCTGAGGTAATAGTGGGTGGGTCTGGGTTTCTGACCCCCCGCCCCCACAACAAAACACTGAAAACACGTTACGAGACGTAAACAGCAGGCAATTATGGCACAGTACAGCTATGATACTGGATGTGTGAACTTTTGGTGAACTCTGAGCTTTTCACCAACAGGGAGGGCAATAGGGTGAGTGGGGGCGGCGATGCATCTGGAGGTGGCCCAAATATGCACAAAGACGAGAGAGGGGGGCACTAGATTAGATTTTTTTTGCAAGCTCATCCCCAGGAAAGACCAATTGACCGTGTGAGTTGGGGTGGGGTCATGTGGTGGGCAGCAAGCGAGGAATCTGGAGGATGTGCGGTGTGCGATGTGGGCATTGCGTGACAATGCTGCCTAGTATAGCATAGTGTTGCGTTCAGCACCCGAGCACTGCAGAGAGCCATGTTCTGTTCATAGGTATATCACCATATTTCACTCGTTTCACATGTTTCCCCTCCTCCTACTCCCTATTAACAGTAAATATGACCCCTCTCCAGTTTGGGAGACAACACAATGATCTGGGAGTTATTCACCTCAACCCCTTCATGATAAGACCGTTACATAGGAATATAGTAATTCAGAAAAAATTAAAGTTGATGAAAGAGCTTTTCTATGAACCTGTGTGTCGTCAGGACGAATTACATTTTGAGAGTTTGTGATGGTGTCAGGGAATTATCTTAATCTTTTAAGAGACCTCGCTCTGCAGCTGCAGTCAAATCAAAATGGTGGCACTTGGGAAAAGTCGGTGAGTGTCTGTGCACGGGAAGCACTCAAATCCTTTTTTTAATAATAATAATAGAGTGTGATGAGATGGAGCTTGCGTGAGAAGGAAGTGCTTGAGTGGTGGAAGTAATGAGGAGGATAAGCATAGTAAACTTCACTGATGACTCTGCTGTAGAAAAAGCACAGTAGCGAAAGGCAAATGCCACATTACGTTTAGATAGTTTAGATGTCTTTTGATGGGATAAAAGGTTATCTGACGAAAACAATTCTGTTTCTTTATTTTCAGTCCAGTTCAATGCCTAGTCAACCCTTATGTTCGCTAATCACCTCATTGGGTACTTGACATTTGAAGAACTTTTACGTGTTGTTGTCCTGCCAGTAGAACAGGGTCATTCTGTTTCCAACTGAATGAATGATAAAGTCCACTGGCCCAGACACCCAGGGCTGTGTTCCTATCGCTAGGCACTATCGCACAGATGGCCCTGTCTTTTCAAATGGGCCACGGTTCAGTCCTCTCGCAGCAAGAGACTAAATCAACGTTTGGACATTTCCCCCCAAAAAACTTTTATAAGTATTTCAACTACTTGCTCCTGTTTTTGCACTGTGCCATCCTTGCTGACCCCAGCCCCCCCTCACCCCCTTCACCCTCTACCCCCAACCATTCTACCGTAACCGGCTTACTAGGCATCCCAACAGGTGGTGTTGCCAAAGCGCCGGCAATGGTGGGATCTCCTCTCCGACAATAACACATAGGGATCAGGGATGGTTATGTCACCCTCCACCCTTCTTTTAAAAAAAAGGAAATAAAATCCTCTCCAGAGTACACAGTATACCCCCCCAATCCCCTCTGCCTGGCCTTAACCTTGTCCCCCACCCACCGACCCCCACCCTCTAGCCCAACCAAGGCACAGGGATTACTGCCCCATCTGTATCACCAGCGCGAGGCCGCGCTAAGCCGATGGGAGCCCTGCTCAGTGAGGCACCACGATTGTTAACCCTGATTAACTTGATGTGGCGCTCGGTGGAGAAACAGTGTGAAAATCAAGCGCATGGCGTGACCCAGTGCCCTGCCAGTGAACCGAGAGAAATTGGGCAAAGGGAGGTGGAGGGAGAGGGAGTGTGTGTGAGTGTGTGATAGAGAGATCGCTAGGGGGAGAAACAGAGAGGAAAGAGAAAAATAGGCAGAGCGAGAGAGGCAGTTTGTGGTCGCACGTAAAACGAAAAGGGACAGGGACATGCACAGAAGTAATATCCTCATTTGACTGTTTTATTGCAGAAAGGGGACTGTTTGCTGTCAGCATTAATAAAGATGTAAATGGTAAAACACACATTTGTATGATTTTCAAGGCCACTGTTACGTTGGGAAACAATATGGTGCATCTAGAGGATGTAAAAGATAATATTAAATAATCAATCATATCTGAACACTGGTTGACAATGGTATGACTTCCTGCGCAGAGGGAATAATAGAATGGGAACTGGAGTAGAAAAGAAATTAAAATAATGTATATTAATATATTTTTTTTTTCACTTACTTTCATTAATCTATTCATATGTTGTCATCTGGGAATGAAGTCAAAAATCATCAAGTATACCTTAATGCCAACTGCCTTTCAGGGCAAATGAAAGATGCACAAAAAGGCATTCCTTACATCCCTTATACAGTATCTAATATACAAAGAATCAAATAAAAAGACACATTACATATACTTCTTTATATTATATTATATTATATTATATAGAAGAATTATGTATTTATGTGTGAGAGTATGGCTGATCTGTAATGTTGCGACCATTTCGTGCACATTTACCATTCCCCTAAAAAGACCACGGCACGATCTCTGGATTTGGCTGCTCTGCTAACAACCTTCTGCTGTCTCCCTATCCTCCCTAAAAATGCTAACATGGAATTCCACTCTCCTTTTTAAAGATTATGTATTCATATTTTTATTTTCCACTAACTGGCACAAACAGGTTAGACTGCACTTCAGCACCAGGCTGTTCCCCAAGTCATGTTTTATTCTATTTTTTATATGAATTGGACTCAAAATTCATAACTCTCATTCATGACTATCCTTTCATGCATTCTACATTCTACAGAACACCCCAAAGTCAAAAATATCTTCTTTTCTTTTTCAGAAGGGAACAGAAAACGCCCATCTTGAGATTCACACACAAAACATGCATTGACGTCAATGGTATACATCTGTAATTCAGTGTTCCCATTGAGTTCAAAGTCTGCATAAGTAGGCCTAGTTCAGACAGAACTAATAGCCTTACAAGAATGTATAAACCAAAGCCATAAAAATACAGAAAATTATGGATTAAACCATCTCAATAGAAACAACGCCATTGATACCTGCGACATCCACGACAAAGTGATAGTAATAACATGTTGAACCCTTACACCACCCCAGCCCCTCCCTCCCTCACCCCTCTCTCAAGTACTTTCTCCTTTGACCCATAAATTAAGCTGCTTTTGGCATTATAAGTTGAGAAGCAGCTTTGCCGACCTGCGGTGGCAAATCTCTCTTAATCAAACCACTGCTTTCTGTGGTCTCTCCCTCTCTGTCTCTTAATGCTTGGGTGCCTCCTCCTTCACTGAACCATTACACTGTATCCTTTTTTCTTTCTTATTTTTTCAGCTCTGTAGCAAATTCAGAAAATACTGAATAATAAAGGCAAATACTTCATAGAAGAATGTTACACTCCACCCTCAAAGTTAAATGATACATAAAGAGAGAGGTAGAGGTAGATGTAGAGAGAGAGAGAGAGAGAGAGAGAGAGAGAGAGAGAGATTCTTACAGATTCCTGAGAGAGATTCCTGAGAGATAGTCACAGCTCAGAACCTCACACCAATCTGACTCTAAACATTTAGTTTTATACCCAGACTTCCAACCATTGTATTTAAATTAGGAGCTGTTTGCAAGGGAACCAATCAGAATTCATCCTATCAGTCCTATACTGATTACACCACAATTTTGACATCTTCCAGCACGGAGAGATCACAGCCAACTGTCCCATTGGGGTAAAGGTCAGTTGAAGATAGGGGGGCAGCATTGAGGACTATTGTCTCATCGAGGGAAGGGTCATTTGAAGATAGTGGGCCAGCATTGACAGTGCCTCCATTCAGCCTGCCTCATGAACACAGCAGAGGTGAAAGGCATCGAGTTTGTACATGAGAAAAGTCTTGTTGAGTGGTCAGTGATGGCATCACACTTCCAGTCCAGTGTGTGGTTAGAATTCTGGTCATAATGGTCACCCACTGTGCTTGTTCAGGAGATGTCCCTTATCGAATGGAGTAGACACTGTCCTTGACATGCAAAGGTCCCCTAGGAAACAACTTTCTGCAAGCTTTCCCATAGGAAAGGAGAAACATGTCACTGCATGTTAAAATAAAAATTAGCTACCCCTTCCTGAGAGAAAGAGATCACCTTGTAAACAAACAAAGAACAAACAAGTTTGGACAGCTAGTCTGCCCTTGCAATGAAATACCAAATCAGCCATATGTGACTGCAACCATTTGAATGTTTTATTATCAGCAATGTTGCAGTGGGAAATGTAGGCTCAAAGAACATTTGAAATGTTATAACACGTGGACCCGAATCAGGTTCACGTCATGTCAGGAAGGTCTTATTAATGTTGCCTTTAATAAAACCTTCCTTGGGAAAAGGATATGTTTTTTGACACTCTGTTGGTTTATGGAAGCCGCGATTGGTAAAATTTAAAACAATTCTTACTGGTCCAGGAAGATTGTGGACTCATCCAGGTTGTTGGACTAGCAGCACACGGAACAACACAGTACATACCTTCCTTTTGTCTAAAATAGTTTGGGTTGAAGTACACCTGGTGGTGAAGTAAGATTAAAAGGTTTAATGATAAACAGTCAACAATGTTGAAACAATATAGCGCCTAGGAACAATTCTGGAGGCATGGCGTGATAACATTCAAAGTATCAAAAGAAGAATTAAAAATCTAAAGAAGATGATACATGCAAAAAGGTGCAAAAAGGTGCAAAAAGGTGCAAAAATGTCGTTTAAACAGATGTAACAAAGGTTATGTGTCATTAAGTTACATAAACATATATGTTGGCTAAATTGATTTGTCATGTTCACTGCAGATAGGATCAGGATCAATTACAAATTGTATTGCAGAAATGTAGTCCTAGCTTCACTCCAGGCAGGCCATGCAAATACTATGTTAAGTTTAACATTAGGCCATCACCCTTCAGACCCTTCGCTTCTGTGAAACATGGTCAGATATAGACTCACAAAACACTTTATTAGGAACACTATACTAATACTGGGTAGGACCTCCCTTTGCTCTCAAAACAGCCTCAATTCTTTGTGGCATTGATTCTACAAGATGTTGGAAACATTCCTTTGAGATTCTGGTCCATAATGACATGATTGCATCATGCAATTCCTGCAGATTTTTCAGGTGCACTTTCAAGCTGTGAATCTCCCGTACTACCACATCTCAAAGGTGTTCTATTGGATTCAGATCCGGTGACTGGGAAGGCCACTGAAGAACACTGAACTTATTGTCATGTTCATGAAACCAGTTTGAGACGACTTTTGCTTTGTGACATGGTACATTATCATGCTGAAAGTAGCCATTAGAAGATGGGTAAATTGTGGCCATGAAGGGATGCACATGGTCAGCAACAATACTCAAATAGGCTGTGGCATTCAAGCGATGATTGATTGGTATTAACGGGGCCAAAGTGTGCCAAGAAAACATTCCCCACACCATTACACCACCTCCACCATGAGAAGGTGTACAGGTGTTCCTAATAAAGTGTTTTGTGAGTGTAGCTGCAATGACACAGAGTCACCACTGGTCTGTCTGAAGAGATAGATAACAAGCTGCAACAGAATTGAATGTCTGTGCAGGCTAATACAAAAAACACAAAGATGAGTCAACTTTATGAATATGAAAACTTGCATTTTCATATTGCCTAACATCAGATGCCAACATATGTGTTAACAACATAATAAACAGGAAACAGAATATGCCGCATGTGCGATCTAAAGCCACTTAATAAAAAAACTCAGAGATACCCTGAAAAAGTCTATGTACGGCAGTGTCAATACACCTACTCCTGTAGATAAACTTGAATTACCAAATGCACTATGTATATTTAATAGACTGACAGTACTTGCCCCTCTGTGTTACTCTAGAGGCCATTGGTCCGGCTTTGAGTAACATCATCTGGAAAGCATAAGACTTAATCATATGGCATCTGCACATGGGTTTCTAAACATTACCTGTGAAGAAAAGCATGCTATATGTTAGCTTGTCACACAGTCATCTGTGGATATGATGACACTGTACGTGATATGATCCGTCATGGCACAGCAGGACAACACAAAACAAACCACAATGAATGGAACTAGCCAGCACAAGCATTTGAAATAGAGACATGTCGAAAAGCAGGGCCTATTGACAAACACGACTGGCAAACTGATGTTAATGGGAGAGATCCATTATTCCCCTCAACGCTAGCATGCAATGTGAGTAATTAGGATACAGTGTTACACGAGAACCACACTAGCTGCACGCGTCAACATGTGAGCGATGCAAAATTCTTTAACACTCCCATTCTTTAATTTATCATTTCATCCACACCGCCCACGTGCGTCTGCGAGCACCTATTTTCGTCTGTGTCTCAAATAGAAACTGGTTCTGGGATAATGGTAGTGTCTCAAATAGAAACTGATAGTGTCTCAAATAGAAACTGGTTCTGTTTGAGACGCCCCACGCCCCACGCCAAGCACTAACCCTAACTCACTCATCGGCGCATGCGCATGCGCACGGCCGGTCTGGTTTCCATTCCTACAATAATTTCTATCATGCCATTTAGAAAAAAGTACGACATTTGAAGTGTAGGTGAAAAACTACTGAACACATGTTTTATAAGGTGACCTTTAGGCTTGATACGATAAGTGTAAGGCATCCAACATAACAAATTGGTTTGGTCTCATGAATGTTCTATCTGTTACAGCCATAAGAGACATTAGCATCCCAGCAGCCACTGCCAGAGAGAGGGAGAGACACACAGAGAGACAGACAGAGAGAGGAGGGGGGGGTGGGCTGGAGATAGGGCAGACCGATGGACAGAAAAACAGTGGGATTGATACAGGGTAGCAGGGATAAGCTTGGATAGACAAGGGAGGACAGCAAGAGAAAGAGACATGGCGGAGGAGGGGGGATAGAATGTGTTAGGTGGGGTGCAGGAGGTCTAGAGAAGGTCCTGGGATGTGTTAGCATTGTGAGGCAGTGACCCGGGATTAAGTGCTGTGGACAGTAGCAGTTTGATTTGATCAGGCAGTGCTGTGTAAGCTCATTAAATCCAATTAGGCGAAGGGTACAGAGGGGGGGGCGGTTGAAATCGGGCCAAGCCGCTCCTGGGAGAGATTGAGGGCCTAGCAAGCGGCGAGCCCGTTGCTCTGAACCCCTGACCTTGCTGCAGGACGGAGGGGGCCAAATGACACCCTCCCTCCTTCTCTTCCTCTCCTCCACTGTCCCCTTTCAGCCTCGACCACCCTCTTGCTCTCTCTCTCTCTCTCTCTCTCTCTCTCTCTCTCTCTTTCTCTCAAGAATCTTGAATCTTGAATCTCTGTTGCTAAGGTAAAAATTGATTTTAAGGGTAGGGATCTCGGAGACACCCAACGACACTGAGGGGTGACCAAAAGGGTACTAACACTATTCGACCCCACTCAGTGCTTTGTCATGCCAATTAAAGTTTTAGGGGATGATCACATAGAAACAATAGGCAGAGTATTGCTCTCAAGTGGTGTAAACACTCCGGCCACGCCGGTGCCGTGCGAAACAGACGCCGTTCCATTGTACAACGTGACAATCAGTTGTGACCTTCCTGTACCCCCCCAATGTACATTTTTACAGAAAGTTTTTGCCCCATGCCCTAACCTCCCATGTTCAGTATATTCTAATTATCATGTCCCATGCTCCCCACACTGTGTATTCTTCTTTTCACGTCAGACTTCAGATTTCATGCTTTATGATGTTATTATGTTTTCTAAAACAATGAAGGCAATGTTTGAAGGCACAAACAAATGGGGACATATTGCGTGTGACTTTGAAAACTTGAAAAGATGTGTCAGAACTTAAAAAATGGTCTGGAATTTCTGGAGTTTTTTACTGGGAGAGATCCTCGTGATGGCATCACATGTGAGTTCCTTCTTCACAATCTCTCCTGACTGTCGATAATGAACAGCCACATCTAAGCTTTGTTTAGTATACTGAGTGGATTATCACAATACTACCCTCTGGGTTTAGACTTAAGCAGAACAATAATTGGCCTTGTATGAACTCATACATTTCCATTGAGGATGCAATGATTAATTTGCATGACAAATCAATGAGTGTTATGTTAGGTGTTATGTATACTCAGCTATCAGAACATTACTAAGAATAGGGATACAAAAAGAAATGCTAAATAAAACAGAGGACATTCACCCTTGATAATATGTGAAAATACTGAAGAAAACAGAAAATAGAAACAAGTTGCAATTATTCATGCACATCATTGGACTACCTTGATGTGTTATGAAATACACACTTCAGAGTCAATAAGTCACAAGCTAGAAACAATTTAGAGACATGCATTTTTTTTTAAATATGCGTTAATTAGTTTTTCAACCTTTCAAGAATGATCACATTTTATTCACCCTGATGTTCAACTCTGCATAATCTAGTCACAGCTTGTGTCCTCTCTGCAACATGTCCATATCTGGAAATATAAAAAAGGGCTACTTTTTACCTTTTCTCTGTCATGTTCACACTTAGCTGAAATTCCTTTCCTGGGACATTTGTTTTGCCTTTTATATTTTCTATAACATATTGTATTTGACTATCTGACAATATGTACATGTAATATGCATATCTCATTAAATAGTACAGTGCTGTAACATTTAAAAAATGATTATGTCTTGATGTGATAATTTGTCTCATTCTTTATTGAGCCTAAATCTTGATATGTTTATGATAGATTATGGATTACAATTACATCTCTTGAATGTAACGATTTTGGGGGATTTGCACAATACACAATAACAACAAATGACAAAATGAAAACCAAGAACACTTGATTATGAAAATGAGGCATAAATACCATTATAGTAGATTCAAATTGTATTTGTACCATATTTGAATGAAAGTATTCAACCAACATTTACAGTACAAGTGCAGTCATAAACATTACACCTACAGCAGCAGTTGTATCCATTGCAAATCTCCTCTCTTCTAAAAAGTTGGAGCATGTAACTGTTGTCTTAGTTTTCTGATACACAATTATTGTTGGTTATATCTGATTGCATTTTAGAAAGTAATGATTATTAAGATATCCTAACCAGATTCTTACTTTTTCACTATTAGTTCTTGTTCTTGGAATTTGAAAACAAACAATAAACAATATTCCCCATCCTTGCACATTTTTGGGTGGGTTTACAATACGATTAGAAAGTAGTAATAATCTGTTCCAGGTATTGCTAGTTTCTGCATTAAAAAATAAAGGAGTATATTTCAATATGATTTTACATTGGAAAACTGACTATATAATCAATGCTTGTGTGATTGCAATTATCTCTCTATTCATATTAGAAACCCCTGAAGGTTCCACCACACCAAAAGCACAAAATAAGTAAAATAAAATTTTCAAGATCAAAATTATTGATCCAATCATCCACTCATATCTGGCACCGTGTGCGGTAGAAAATAGGCCGAAATAATTGTATATCCATAACAAAGTCAGAATTGAATCAAAGAAAGTTGCCCTCTTTAGTTTTATACAGTTCTGGAGTTAAAGAGAGACATGTTCACATTACAAGTAAAGCATGGGTCAAGAGAAGGACTTCCTTTAAACTGAATAATCTGGAGAATCCTGTGAATAAGCAGCCAACACAATAGTAAGTGCATGTTCTGATATTATGCCTGATATCCTCAGCCACATCAAGATAATGCACTTCCCACTGAATGTAGGACTGGGAGACGGCATGCGGGGCTTTCAAGTAGGTCTGTAAATATTTGATAGTGAATTTTGTCAAAAGCTGGAGTGGAACTAGGTTAAGAAACCCACTGGGGTCAAGTGAGCTGAGGTTGGTAATTCATTAAGAGTTAATGTTTCTGTAACCGTTTCTGGGTTCACAACCTCAGCAGGAAAGATGATTTTCAGAGTAATTTGTGTCTTCAGCTGTGTCAGACCTTGCAGTAGAGAGATTTGAGTGATTTTGACCATTTTAGCCTTGTAACTCTTAGGCTCCAATTCAATCACTTGCAGATAGCGGGTTTCCATGATCATGCAAAAAAATATGCTTCTTCTTGTGAGGCTCTAATAAATGTATGGATTTATGTCCTCAACACATGTTGTTTACAGTGTGAAACTAAAACAATGCATTTCAAATGTACAAATGTAATGTTTTAAATGTGTGCTGTGCTACATAAGAAGAATCATATTTGCTTTAGTTTCCGGGGCCCACTACCAGCAATTGGTTGAATTGGGGCCTTAGTACCCAAATGGGTTCCCAAAAATATCTTTCACTTTTGTATTAAGTAAGCCGAGGATGTCTGCTTTTGTTGGATAATGATCATATTTCATATACAGTTGGCAAACATGTTCTAAAAAATATCTGTAAACAAATGAAAGCAGACAAAACTGTGATAATACTGCTCATAAATCAAATAACAGGATTTGTTGCCTTAAAATTCTCATTAGTTTAAAAGGGCCTATGCAATTTAATCTCTTTTTGTCTCTATTTTTGACATTTACAACCAGGTTAATAATATTTTTTCCCACACTTTTTAAAGAAAACACTATATCAGAATTAGTTAGTTCGATTGTTAATGTTTATAAAAATACAGTTTAAATCCTAAAATGTGTGTCATTTAGGGAAATTGCATTATGAGTGAATACTATTGTCTTTATTTTTGGGATGCAAACATATCTGCCATAAACCTTGCCAATAAACCATGAACTATCTCCCTGTAATTCCTGTAGATAAATGAGTCTTACCCAATCACAAAGGCTCCCCATATAGATTATGAGACTAAATTCTGTTGAGCTAGAATAGTTACTTAGAAATTAATGCAAATCAATGTAAATCAATTTACAATTACATTTATTGTGTTGTGCTCGCTTTTGTCACTAAAATCTATTACAATGTAGTCCTATAGAACAGTAGGGATTTAATATAATACAGTACACACCCTACTGTGATTATTAATATTGGCATATTAACAAATGGAATAAACTTTGACATATACTGAATGCATCAAAATATGCCTTGATTCTGTTTTCTGTCTTTTGGAATGTTGCATGTAAGAAAGGGAAAAGAATATCCGGTCAACTGACTTTTTTTCTCAAAAGGAATGTGAGGCTTCAATGCAAAATCACATAAATAATGCCAACCTAAGCTGATGCGGGTCTGATATGATCAGCACAGTACAATACAGTTTGTCTTGTACATTTTTATGTTCTTTGGCAGTTGTTTGATGTAGTAATTTCAGAAGGTTTGATAAAGTACTGCAATTGAATCAAAGGTCTGCATGTTCTACCGAACAAGATGGCCTTAGATTCTCAGTAATTAAATTACAGTATTGAATGATTTGACCATACTTTCCAATGTCTTCACATTCTCCATTCTTGACATTCAATGACCTAAATATGAAGCAACTGCAGGCTAGCTCTTGTAATGTTGTCGTCATGAGATTTAACCATCCCCATGGCAGCCATGTTAGGTCTCAGTCCTATCCCTAGCTCGCCCCTGACAGTGTGGGTGGAAAGTTACTTTAATTGAATCCTACAGCAAGATAGTCAAGCCTTCCATGCGACCAGTGGCTTTGTGTATGACAGCCTGTCTCTATCACCATCTGAGTAAAAGACAGCATTTAAAAGGGTCTACATTATTTATTAAACACTGACAGGAAGAGTTGGCTATATAAGTATGTATTGCATACATAATTGTACTCTCCACAATTACAGTATTAAAATACAAGCTACTCTCATAAGCTTTTTATCGGTACTGTACATTTCAGAGTAGCAATCTCTCCATTAAGCAGGAGGGTGATTTTACTGCACCCGTGTTTCCTTCAGAAGATGTTAGTGCAAACACAGAGCGAGGACCTGAAATGTCATGCTCACATGGCTGAACTTTTCACCCTGAGTTTTCCTTGTCGGAGGCTTAGAAGAGGCCTGTTCTAAAGATGGCTGCTGGTAGTGAAATCACTGAATGAGGGATCAGATATGTGAGGCCTGAGGTTGAGGCTGTGACTTCAGTTGCTAAGCAAAGAGGTTGTAGCTCTCCACCTACAGAAAGCCTGGTGCCCCAATTATATCCCCATGTGCTCTTATCTCTGTGTCCCCCCAGGGAGAGAGTCACCCCTGCCCCTTTCTTGCCCTCTCATTCTGCCCAATTAACTGTCATGGTCCCCTCATTTTGCTGGCACACATGGCATTTCATAAACCACAAACAAAGCCTGTCAAACTCCTTAGAACTCTCAGTGATTTGCTTGTCCAAGGTTACACGAACTATTTCAAAAGGGCATGTTCTGTTCTTGAAACGGATGTACATGTATATTTCAATATATTATTTCTAATAACATTCCAACAAACACTTTTTAATGTGAAGATACTAAAAGCAAAACATTTTAAAAATGACAACAGACATGCGGTCACATACGTATGTTTTTCAGGCAACAATCTTCAGTTCCTCCTCACAATAATTTTTGTCCTCTGTCAACCCGAAAATGTATTAAATGGCTGACATTTATGCTCTGTAATTGTATGTATTGAATGTTATTAAAAGACCTGACATGGAAGATGCCAACTCCACCATTGGCACTGAGTTGGCACAAAGCCAAGTCTCCCTAAAGAGGCGTCCTACAGAGACGTATTTCAAACCAATCCTATTTGTACATCCACTGTGGAGTGAACAAGGGATTGGGTAAATAGACAGCTCCAAAAACAGTGCTGTAATTGTGTGTGCGAAGATGGCTTTGGGGGCTATGGTCCATATTTTTAAATAGCCCTGTGTCTTTCCTGTGCATCATGCTGTATGTATGGAGCATGTTGAGAGGCACTCCAGCCCTGCTGTGGTCTCCTTCCCCCTAACATCCCCACTGCTGCAGGTCATTTATGTATGTCATGTGTAGGAAAACAATAATAAATACTGACAAATAGGCTTGTCCATTTTCCAGTTCCACAGAGCATGAATAATCCTGGGAAGCCGTGTGGGAAGACCGAGTGTGTGAGTTAGGGAGAAGTAGAGAGCCACACAACGTGTTCCTTCATCAGCAACCACAAGTGGTGTGTCACTGATCACCTCAATGGAACCATAAGAATGTACCGTAATATTCATCTTCTATATGGGTCATTTGGTTGAACACTGAACATTGTTTATAAATGTAAGTGTTCATCAAAGCTACAGATAGTTAGTAACACAGTCATCACATATTTTTGGCCTTCATTACTGATTGAACTACACTGCTGTAGTTTAATTGGATTCTTTGTTCTCAGTGTCCCAATAATATTAATATTTAAGCTTCTCAAAACTGCTTTGCAATTAGAAATATTTACAGTGAATACATTCGTCATGATATTATAGAGAGGTCTGCATTTCAAAATACAAACACCAAAATATGAAGATGAAGTATTTTATTGATTTTGTATTATGAAGTATATTAAATTAGAAATGTGGAACTCCCCTGACATCAGTTTAGTGAAATAATTGTTGGCACAGTCATGCTTGTCTTTTAAATGTGTCTTTGTATTTAAGAAACATTTATAAACAAAAGCTTTGAAAATGGAATTGTCATCTACATTTTTTTTATAGTATTACTACTTTTTTTGCCCAAATCAATTTGAAAGCATTCATGATGGGGCTATGTAATGGACTGTAGTAATGATGCATACATGAGGGTTACATTGTAGGATTTATTTTTAATGAAATGTTCTTTTTACCACTCGGAATACAATCTGTTATTATTTACCTAAATCACTGGATTTAAAATGTGTTGATTGAAAATATATTATCTTGCTGTGTCTATATTATCGTGCTGTGTGAGTTTTGGATTTGGAAATTCTAAGTTGTAGTGCACTTAAAGTATGTCTGAAACATTGATGCGTAGATTAAATTCATAAATATGTAACCAGGAATTAATATGAATATTAATTCAACTGTTCACGCATGAAAAGATGCAGCCACGCTCAAGGTTGTGTCATCTGAAATAATGGTGTTTCATGAAATATCACGAAAAAGCATGCAACAAGATAAATACAAAGGTGAAAGATATTTTTGGGAAATAACACAAGTAAAATATTTCTTGGCCATAGCTCTATCTTAAATTACTATTATATTCAAATAAGATATAGGTGGCATTGCCAGTCCTGTGACCAAATCAATAGTAATAATAAATAGTAATAAACAAAATGAATAATTTAATTAACATGAACATGATACATGAACATGAATGAATTCAGGATTAGTCATCATGTTGTAGCATTTCATAACACTGACCAAAAGTCAGTAAGAATGTAACAAAACATGCTAGCAACAATTTGAATAGGCAAATTGAGGTTGAACATGTTATATACATATTTCATTCTATTCTTCATTCAATCCTTACATAGTAGATGTGACAAAAATGTCTGTTTAGAATGTTCATTTGAAAATGGTCTTCATAAAACATATGAATCCCCAAAGGGTTGTTCTACAGAGTTTCACAATACAAATGCTAAATAGAAACAACTGTAGATGGCTTTTTTATTTTATAAAATATGTTTTGCTAAATATTATGCCTTTGTATTAATTACTGTACATCAGCATGTTATTATAATCTTTCAACTGTTTGTCATAAAATGTATATATAAAATAATCAGAAATTATTATAATTTTATTAGGGTTAGGGTTAGGGTTATAAAAGGATAACAAAACATGTAATCAACAACTAGCAAGAGGCCTAGAAAAAAAAAATCACATTAATTGAGTAAATCAGGAGAGGCTTCAGCTGACATGAAAGGTTACTCAGTCAACTTTGTCTGGGGGCTTGAGAAACCTAAGCAGCTTTTTAGCGTGAATGATTACTCCCTCTGATACGCATACTAAGCTGTGACTGAACATGCCTCCGATGGCCTTGTTTTTTTTTAGTAGTGTCAAAAGGTCTTACAACTAGAATGTCCTCTATTTTGTTTGCGTGCTACATAAGGATTACAAAGGAACCACAAAACAACAGGCTGCAATTTCTGTGTGATCCTCTTACAGTGATAGAAGAAAAGTCTATATGTTTTGGTCTTTCTTTGTGTATGCAGATGACATATAAACAAGTAATGGGAGGTGTGTATTTCAGCATACTATATCACATATCCTGTCATATGATGATGGCAATGTAGTTGACTAGTGAATAATACTAGAAATAAAACGTCACGTTTTCATTGATAGATTCCCTTAGTTTATCACAGTAACCTTGGTTGTTGTCAGGCTACCAAGGACAGAGAGCTGTTCTAACAGTAGTGTGTCAGTAACTTGTTTGTGTGTTAGCCATGCTCTGCTGGACACACTGGTCACTGGACCATAGCACTGGTCAGTGGATTTAGATACCCTGTCTGATGAACTGACCTTTCATGCCTGCAACGTATGAGCTTTGTTCTCATGCTCTGCTGGCCGTCTCACCTCTGAAAAGGTCATCTGACATCATCATTGGGATGATCTTCCCCGGTCTTTTTTTGTCTTACCTCTTCTACCTGGTTACTCTTCAGAGTTTAGACATAGTCAGTGCGGCAACAGGTGAGCATGCAGGCAAGCGGTATCTGTGAACATTTTAGTGCATGTGGTAAAACAGCACAGAGCCCTTGGCTAACCCTGGCAGCTTTCAAAGGCAAGCATTTGCATATCGTGCTAGCATTAGCATTTCTGCCACATCCAGACAGAGAGTATAATCGCGCTCATAAAAACACTATTACACATACACAAGTCCACAGCTCCATATACTCTCACATGTTACCCGATGAACCGGGTTCATTGCCAACGTTCCCCCTGATTACCCCAAGTCTGTTCGAAATGCTGTAGGTCAACACATCACACACAATCTGTGTCCTTACCATCACAGAAAAATAAGCTTAACTGTCAAGACAGTGACGATAATGTTTTAGTACTACGCTGCCCACTATAGAGAGGAAAAGAGTTAGAAGTGGATTTGGGGTTGGTGTTGGGGGTCTGCTTGCTGTTATGTGTATCTTCCACTAGGGGCCAGTATGTCACCTGGTTTTGGAGGCTAGGTGCGTGCTAGGACGGAACTGTTGTCAGTGAGAGACAGAGCGAGAGAGAGAGAGAGAGCGAGAGAGAGAGAGAGAGCGCGAGAGAGAGCGAGAGAGAGAGATGACCCTGTGATGAACTGCAAATCTGGAGAGATCCCAGCAGGACTGTGCTGTGTAGTTAAATGCCACCCTTAACCTGGCAATTGAAAAACAAATCGCGGGGGTGCATATGGGTGTGTGTGTGTGTGTGTTGCAAGCTAAGTATGTAAGGGCATGAGCATAGGCACAGGGTGCCTGCCTACTCATGTTTTGCCAGCATCCTCAATCCATCCGTCCGGCCTAGTTTAGCGTCCCTCAGTCAAACCCCTACACACCCAGAACGCTGAACGGTGGTCCGTTTCAAATGAACAAGACCCAGAGAACGTTTTCCTTGCAGATTCAATTAGGCCTATTTAAACCTCCTCCGCCAGATCCTTTCTCAAAACAATCCCCTGGCTGGCCCTCCACTTTCTTGACTTTCTCTCCCTCCCTTTCTCTTTCCTCCCCCTCCTCCTCCTCCTCCATCTCTTTTTCACTTCCTAACACAAGCCAGGACTGGGAGGCACACATGATTAGGCGGTGGCTAATTGGTATCAGATCCGCAGGTTTGGACCAAGAACCGTGGTGGGCTTGAGCCAAGCGTGCGCACATACAAACACACACACACACACACACACACACACACACACACACACACACACACACACACACACACACACACACACACAAATTCACAACTCCCAGGCCTTTTGGGTTTCGTCTTACAGAAACACAGGCCTTTCACGTTCACGCACTCTCCTCTCCAGCGGGCCCAGACAAACTCCACACAGCAGCTTTCATCGTCCTGCCAAACTGTGATCAGAGGCTTTCAGTATGGACACCCTTCATGGTTTGTTAGCACCTTGACAGGGAGAGAAAATATGTGAGGTCACTGCAGCGTGGTGGACACGGAATCGCCTGCCGGGGGAGGTGGGGGTGGTAGTCCTTTTGCCTGGCTGTGTGCCTCTATCCCCCCAATCCCCCCCCAAACCTCACACACATTCCACACACACACTTGTCACAATTAATACACCCTGTCAGCGCACTGCGTGTTTTCGTGTTTATTTTGCGAGGGCTTTCTCGATTGGCCTTGAGACGTCACCAAATTTGTTTTGGCATGGCACACCTGGGTGTTTTCGACTTATCACAGTGACGCAATTTGAAGTGGAGACGGCAACGTCGTGCGAACATCACGGCGAAGTGAGGCAAGGAGTAAAAGAGGAGACACCTGCACATTTGCGTAACATGCTCCCCCCCCGCCCCCCCCCCCCACCCCCCCCGCCCCCCAGGGCATTTCTGAGTGCTTTTTCATTCTGTCCCACCATCAGATAACAAAGCAATATGAATCAAAGCTTTTTGATTGGAGGGGAAAATTGCTTGGCGCCTATGGCATGATGCCGAGGAGGGTGAAAAAAAACCATTTGCCCTTAAAAATGTATAAACATTTCTGTTTGATTTTGACGATAAGCTAACTATCTTACTCTTTAATTA
>NC_139660.1:14830158-14852658 GCF_951799395.1 Argentina silus | reverse complement strand
TTTAGATACTGGGAGATTTATGTGTTTATGGGAGGGCTTTCAATTGACTTACAGTAATATCAGTAATAGATAGAGAGAGCAGAGAGATATTAACATTTTTATCTGTTCTGGGAGTCCATTGAGAAATGTGTGTGTGTGTGTGTGTGTGTGTGTGTGTGTGTGTGTGTGTGTGTGTGTATGTGTGTGTGCGTGTGTTTTATCAACACCTCCACTGTATACGTCTCCAACTCCATCTCCATCAAATGCGCATCACATGGTGATTCTCCATGCATGCTCCATTTAATGTGCAATTGTATGCGACCCAAGATCATTCCTGTAATAGCTAGCTAGCCAGTCACATTGATCAGTCATGACAAGCATAATCTGTTTTCACGGTACTGGCTCCAGCCACAGTATAGGCCTCATCACGCTCAATGGTACACCCACAGGAGCAGACACATCACTAATACTTCAGAGGAGCACCAAAAGGTTTGCTGTAACATAAAGTACAGTAGGCCAGTGTTTAATACGAGCACACCGACATCGCAGCAGGGTATACCTCAATGGCGCTGCTGCAGCAGACACATGGTGTGAAGTGCTGCCGAAAGCCACCACAAGGTGGTCACAAGAGCTGTGAACAATGTTTGAAAAGAGAATGGTTTACCTTGTCAGCTTGCCTTATCAGATAGATCAAAATCAAGTTTATTATCGCAGCTCATGAATTGCAGAGATGAAGAGTGGAAAAAGTTGAAATATCAAATATGTTTACGAGGACCAAGCAATGGGACCAACTCCTATCTATTCTCATACTGTCATCACACATTCTCTCTCAGTGCAGAGAAATGGGTAAATGTTTTACCGCAGTCTGACATGAATGAGCGCAAGTTGGCTTTAATAATCTAATGTATTGATTACAGGATGGTTGTAGGAATTTTCATATGGGACAGGAGTAAGGATGTTGGGTTTCAGTGGGATTGAGACTGGATAGAAAAGTAGCCAACAGTTGTCATCATTAAAACGGTCATAATAGGGTGCAAACACATTTTCAGCAAGGGCAGCCTTCTCTCATTCACAAAATGTAATAATAATAATAATAATAATAATAATAATAATAATAATAATAATGATAATGATAATAATAATAATGCATTTATTCTGTATAGTGCTTTTTGAGGGATCGTTTGAAGGGGGAGAGCGTGCTGGATATATTTTCATGCTTTTGTTTGTTATTCGGAAACTATTTGAGCTTGTTGTAAGCGGAAATCAAGCAAGCGCACACAGACATTTAATTTCCCTTTCACCTTCCCTCACAGATTTGTTAATGATGGCCAGTAACTGGACACAATGCTGGTTTGTGCTGTTATTAGATTTTTTTTCTTGATTACATTCCGGTTGATGGGAGAATAACATAGTGGTTAGTGCGAGTGAAAAGCATAAAATGATTGGGTCATCATTGGTGGTTGTTTTGTTGAGGTGAATGACCTGAAATAAAACTCAGTGGTACTCCTGCAACATCGTCACACTGGTGGCCAACTTCTAAACTCCGGCGTCCTGTACAATAAACCACTAACGATGCAATTCACAGTTTCAGAGCGTTTGACCTCTGATAAAGGTGGTTAGTGCAAACACGAAAACACAGAGACTAATATTGAATTTGTGATAGCCTACAGATCTACAGTAAACTAAAAGTAGTTGATGGGTTGATGTCATTCACTCAGGAAGTCATCATTGTCTTTGGTCATCATGAAAGGAGAGGCCATTTTTCCATTGTCCATTGTAATGATGCTATAGATCCATGATTTACTTTTCGCTTGGTTTCTCTTTTTCTACACAATTGGTATCCATGTGCATTTGTTAAATGGTTAATTTAGTTTTGGATGACAGCACTCTAGCAGCACTCCCATTTCCAACAGATTGCATAAATATCATGTTACTCCACACTGCAAAGAGTATGTGCTGTTGAAAATGGCTTTTAATTGTTTTGTCTAAAACTAGGAAAACAGGAAAATGTTCGCACACACACCCACACACACATACACACACACACACACACACACACACACACACACACACACACACACACACACACACACACACACACACACAGAGCTATCCAGTAACACTCAGGGCAACAAAGACTGCAATACTGTACGTAAAGGAATCACAGATTGGAGAAGACAGCTGTTGCTCTTCTCCTAAATGTTTGATATGCAAAAGTGTAAAAGGTCAGCTCCTCTCCCCCCCTCTGTTGACAGTGCCGAGTTGTAATCATTATTCCACACCATCGCCCCTGAGGGCTGCCGTCATCTACCCACACAACCAGAGGCTCCCATTGGAATCAGTGAGGAGCGGCAGATGGAGCAGATTGCAGAATGTAAACCTGTCACTTATGAGCGACTATCACCGCCGTTCAAACCCCACAGACTGACAGTGTTTAGCACCAACAAGCAGCTGTCAATGCCAAGCCTGAACAAACGATTTACGACCCAAAATGAACTAGGAGTAAACAAGAAAAGATAGATGGTGGGTTTAGAGGATGGATGAAACGTGTGTCTGGTGTGAATACAAGTGATGTAGAGAGGAAACTTTGGCTCTTTGTTTTCTTGGCAAGGTTGAATCTAAAGGTGTGGGGTAGCTTATGGCATACACCTAATGATGATTATGTATGTACAGTTAATCAGGAAATTATATGATTAATTAATCACAATTAGTTGGGTATATACAGAGCATTCAGTATTACCTGTGAGTGCTGAGACCAAATGAACCCATCCTCCTATTGGATGTACCCTCATTTAAATCTGTTATCATAATTCCCAGTGTGGTGATCTGACAGAGGATCATATGAGATAACTACCATAACCCTCTTATCTGATGAAATATTCCAATTTAAATGTTTATATCAATACTGTACCTATTCTGAGAAATAGAAATCTCAAAATGTTTAATGACCTCTTGACACGGAAATGATGTACTGTAGCTTGGTATTGTGGCATCCACTTTTACCACTGTCTAACAGACTCCTCTACTTGGGTCCTTTCCTCCAAGCCCAACCTGTTTCATAATCTGGAGCTCGAAAACATGACTCATACCGCTTTAATTTAAAAAGGGGGGATACTGTTACTATTCCAGAAAAAAAGAGGAATCACTGCCCGATTCTCTGAGTAGCTTTCATTTGCTGATTTTACATTTGAATGCCCTCAACTGAGTGTTAGGCTAAAGGAACACTTAACTGTAGACTCTGCCAATAGAAAACTCAGTAATCATGAAGTAACCTGGCAAAATAGGCCAGTTTCAAACCAGCCCCTGAGACTGTAACCGTAGAGCTAATTTCTCCCTGGTTTCTTGCTGCGCTGGCGGGGAAGCGCATGGGTGACTCCAGTGAACTCCCTTTCTCTGTCTCTCTCTCTTAGTCTCTCTCAGTCTATCTCTCTCCCTTTCTCCATCCCTCCCTCCCTCTCTCTTTGTCTGAACTGTGTCCAGTTTTCTGAGACGAGCTGGCTCCTTATATACAGAGAGTGGGGTGAGGGTCAGGCAGCATTTCTGAGATATAGCAGAAATATATGAGTTGCTAGTCATTTCCTCTGCACTAGATTCCCCTATCAGGAGCAACTTGTTGACAAATGTTGCCGGGAGACATGGACCAGCGCTGCTGTGTACATCAGGGTTGTTTCTGTGTATTCAAATAAAATCCTATCCTATTCTTCCTTTCTTCCACAGTTGTCCCCCCCCCCCCCCCCGTGCCTTTCTCTTTACATTTTCCTACACCTATTCTCAGAAAAGTCAAGAGAGTTTATGTTCTTTGCATCCCAGCATATGGCACTGTTTATTTTCCAAATCCATCTCGCCCTTTGAAGTGATCCGATTAGATTGAATTTGGCCATTATTTGTTCAATTAAGTGATATCTGTGATATGAAGTTAAAAACGTGCACGCAGCAGAGTAGGAGCCTTGATTCAGTTTGCAGCCATGGAGGTAGTAGTAGTGTGCCACGGTGGAACCGGATATGGCCCACGGCTTGAATAATTGGAGCCATTCATTAAGCCCGAACCAAAGCCAGATTGTGTCAACTCCCTTGATCTGAATTTAACAGAAAGAGAGAGACCCCCCCCCCTCCCCTGCTCATTCCAACGTCCAACTGAGATCCAAGGACTTGCACTGAACCCTGCTCAAAGAGCCTCACCTTAATTACTCCATTGTTTCAGCACAGCCCAGCATGCATCTCTCAGCAAAGGGCTTCATGGGAGTTACTCAGAACTGTCACCTGGGGCGAACTTTTTCCTTACTTGCCGGGATTTCTTTTTAGCCTGTTTCTCTGTAGACATATTTCTCCTTCTTTTGATCCCGCTGACAGACAGAGAGACAGACAGACAGACTGACATACAGATTCTATCTAAAAACCTCTGTTATTCCTGAATAGGGAAATCAATGAAAAGGATAGCAGATGGGAGGGTGGATATGTACAGTATAACCATTGCTCTGTGACGACCAAGACTGATGCTTAGCCAGGCCTGCCAAATATATGAGAGTGGCCTCATAGAATCAGACCACTCTCAAGCTCTCTATAACTGTTGAGCTGAGTGTCAACCTCTCACTGTCAGAGAGAAACACAGAATATCTCCCTTCTGGATCTGCTAACAGGTTTAACAAGGCTGCTGCAGACTAAGGAACTCTGAAAATTTGAAATTTGAGGGCGCAGAAAAAAGGACGCTTTTGTCTTGTGCCTCAATAAAACTGTAATTACGTCAAGAGATTCAGGGATTTCCGCAGTCCTTTGAACTTGGTAATGTGATATAATTTTCTCTCGAAATCAAATATAAGCTAAGAAGTGTACTATAGAATTGGGCGGATATTGATGACATTTGAGATTAGGCACGGCCAATTATGCTCATGAATGCTTTAATGACTTGGCCGGCACCACTACATCGACTGTGCCATTAAGGCAAACCCGCAGTCAAAGATCACTGACAGAGATACCATTCAATCTATCACTCAGTCATGTACTCTGGGGTCGGTTCCTGGCTATACATTACAGAGCCAGAGACAGAGTCTCTAACTAACCCTAACTTTGATCCCCAGTTCCTTCACCTCATCCTTACCAATAGGGGGAGCTGCAGTATTTCTAATGAAGGAGTGAGGAGCTTTGAGGTGAAATGGGATTTATTCTATCAAATCACAGCCCTAAGCAGAACACCTTTCAATTATGACTTCTGCTCAAGTGTGCTTAGATGGAGTTCAATATGCACTCATGATTGACTCATGAGTGTAATATTCCCATGGATGAATCACATAACGTATGAACATCCAGGATACTTACATACATAGGGATTGCATTGGACTTTCATTAACCCAAGGTATTAAAAAGAGATTCTAAAACTTTTCACACCATCAAAGTTCTGATATATAATCATTTTAGACTTGCTTTTTGGATGACATACAATTTCATTTTATTAAATTTAATGAGATGTAATAAATTCATTTATTATGTCTTGATCACATTAATGGCTATGGACAGTTAAATTCTTAATTTCCCATATATTACATTATAAATTGAAGAGATGGATCATCAAATCAATTAGTAATGATAAAGATAACATTGCAAAATGATGACTTTTGACCAATTACAGGGTGGATGTACTCCTTAATGCAATGAATTAATGATCTGAAAATATGGTTTCAGATTACGTGCTTGATACTGTGGCCAATAGAGCCTCAGTAAATAAGAATGTATAATGCTTAGACTTGAATGTAGGCTAGAGTGATTTAAGTAACCCAAGATGCCCACGGTCATCCATGCACATTTTCTAGTTGGGAAAAGCAGCTGAATTCACAGTTGTTAGTTGTTGTTGATAACACCATATTTAACTTGATCATGCTTCAGGAATATTAAGTTAGAATTTGAATCCATGTTGGCAGATTGCACTCAGGCTCTCCTTGGCATATACGGGTAAGACTAGAAGCACAGCCACTTCACCAAAGCTGCACTCACACCTTTGTGACTCAACTAGTCAGTGCTGTGGTACGTCGACCGAGTGTCACAATGTTGTGAGGAGAAGCGACAACCACGTCTTTCGCCACGCACTCCTGTCTCTCTTTGGACCGCTTGTTCTCTCCTCCTATGTGCCGTAGCAGGGCCTTTTACCATCCTCCATTTCTCAATCTCACAGCTTTATTCCCCCGATGCCACACTCTTTCAACCCGCCACTAGAACTGTGATATAAATCCTCTCTCTCCAAACACCCCCCTCCCACCCCTATGCACCCCCCTGCCGTTCAGTGCCAGTAAAAGCCCTATTAACCCCTTGCCAGGTTCTATATTGCCTTTGAATAATTGAAGGTACCACCTGCCACAGTAAAAAAAGCACTTTAATAATGGATAGGGATATGACTTCTTTTAAGGTGGAAGAGCCTGTTGAATTATTCAGAATGAAAATCGTAGTAAAGACACCTGTTGCGTTCAAGTGTCTTCCCAGCAGCACCTTGCTCTTTAAGACACTTCAGGTCCTTCTTGCCAGTGAGAGCCAGTGCTACACACACACATACACACACACACACACACACACACACACACACACACACACACACACACACACACACACACACAAATGCTCTCACGCTTGAATATTGCAAGCACAGCACATACAGACATATAATTAAATACTTAAGCACATGCTTATACATCATTATTGCTACACCTCAGGGAAGCATAATCTCTTAATGCTGATATTTGTGTTACAAAACATCGCCCCAACTCTAACCCACCATATATATCCTGGTGTGATTTCCAATCCCTGAAAATGTGAGAACAATTCACCTTTTTAAAAATGAATTATGACCATATCCATTTCAATCCAGATTCATATTTCCCTCTACAACATGATTCTGCCATTCACAGGGGGCAAAATGTTCTGCTGTAGCTAACTCAAATTAGAAAAGTATTACATGGCTGGAGTGAACTTAGAGTTATACAGTTTAGAGTTTGCGAGAAAACTGTTCAGAGTTTTCCCTGAGAAAAAAGCAGTGACATTTTTAAATAAGCCTCTGGAATGAAACATAAAAAGGAAACGGCCTGTCACAGTTGAGATGTTTCTATCCAAAACTTGACAAATTTGATAAAGGTAGTCGGAGGGGACGGATGAGAAAATAAATGTCTGGGAGAGCTTGGTCGTTTGTTTCCCTCTGCACGGCAGACAGGAGATCTACTTCTGGGGTCACAGTGACTGCCGACAGCACACCTGGCACCAGAGATACCGTCATTGCTTATCCAGAGAACAGAGATGCGTGTGTGTGTGTGTGTGTGTGTGTGTGTGTGTGTGTGTGTGTGTGTGAGTAAGTGTGTTCGTGTTTGTTTGATAGTCACGATGAACGAGAAAGAGAGGCAGAATAAAGTTTACAAAATGGCTTGTCAAAAAGAAAAAGTGGAGGCGACAAAAAAGGAATTGCAGGATAACTGAAAAGTGGCTTTTGCTCAACAGTCTTGATCTAGCCACTTCTGTCTGCATGGCCCCTGGATGCGGTCAACACTTCTCATTTTATCTTCACTATTACACACTCAGTGGTCTCTCAGTCCATTGGACCCACTTCCTTCTAATAGTCTAAAACAGGAAGCACTTTTCCAGAGTTGTGTGTGTTGTTTTGTCTCTCATCACCCTACTCCATCCTGTGAGCAGGGCCTGAGCCCAGCTGCTTGGATCCCACTTCTGCCACGATCTGCAGCTCCAGCTCAGGCGTCACAGATGTCAGAGGACAGTTTAATGCAAAAGGGTGAATATTTCATAAGAGACTTTCGAGTCGCTGTGAAAGGTCTCCCTCCCCCCAGGGGCCTACCATGAATAACAACTAAATGGTGACAGGGGGAAGGTGAGTGGGTGAAAGCATCAAATAGGTATTGATTAGCAGGAATTACATGAATACGTATTGCCACCGCAGAAAAAATCTAGGTATTTGAGTAATGAATACATTCATTTGATCCATTATCCATTTGACCCTGCTGGTGTCAGTTATATAGCAGCTACAGTATGCAGATTATGTTATTGTATACAGACTGTGAACAGGTGTGCTGGCTTTGCAGGTATACTGTGTGGGTAAAGTTGTATTGGTCGAGTTGCATTGGTATACTGATTTTCTCTGTGACCTGCATTGTGAAAAACAGGACCTTTCTCTGTTTATACAGCCGGTTCTAGGACTTCACACTTGTTCTCATTCATAATGAATAGCAGCAGACCTGCAATATTAATAAGCCTCAGACCTCCAGGCACGCTGGGTTTATTTAAGGATCCAGATTAGGAGGTGGGTGGAGGTGACAGGATCTCCTTTGTGTGAATAGCTAGGGTTGGGCTCCATGGCATTTTAAGTTCACTTTGACACCCTCCATGTTGAGAGGACCACTCTATATCCAGCATCACCAGAGAATATAGCATGCACTGAGCTGACAAAAAAAAGCACTACCCTGCAATACCCCATGTGTCCTGAAAGGGACATTCCCTTCAATTCAGGGACATGATTGGCAGGTTCTTCATGAATACTGCTCTTCAATGATGTCTGAAGGCCTTTTTTGTCTGAGTGATGGCAGACTTGGAGGAGACACGAGAACATTAGTTGCTATCAGGAACGTCAGGGAACTTGTGACTTCAAAGGGCTGATCGGGAACATTTTTTGCCTGTACAATTTCTCAGCAGTATGCAGTGCATTTATGGTAAATCGTTTAAGATAAGGGATTTAAAAGTACCAAAAGAGTTTTGAGCATCTGGCAAAGTACCTTTTTGTAAACATATTGATGTTGCTCTTGCTTAGAAGTGAAATTTCTAGGTGAGTGCGTTTGTAGAGAATTGGAAATGGATTGCCAATAATCGTACATAAGTCTTACAAAAAATACCAGACAAAGCAGTTCAAAAACAGGAACCAGTGAATATTAGTCTTGTAATAAAGAAAAGCAAAGTATGACTATTTTGTATGACTGTATATGGCTGTGTGTATGCTCAGAGTAAGTGACCTGTGTGCCCAATTTGCATGTGCAGACATTGTTTAAAATTGAGGCAAAGTTGCCATCTTTACCTTAATATTTCTAATAGACTATGAGAAATAATCCAATGGGAGTTTTGAATACTGCGTCTACTGTTTCCATGATATGCAATGCATTTTCAGACTGTTTACAAAATTTCTGATTGAAAACCAAAAACTGATCTCAATACCATGTTAAAAACAAGCTACAATAAAAATCATGCTGTAGAGTATACTGAGTTATAAGGCATTTTTTTCTCACACTTCTATCACTGCTTGCTCAATCAAATTGGGGCCCAAAGTCTTCACAAATAGTGCACAGAACATGCTACGTTTAATGGAGACTTCTACAGTTGATTTTGATGCAATAATCTAATCAAGTCTTTTTTTTTTTCAAAAGGGAATAGTCTTCCAAACAGGGAGAAAGAGGAGTTGGTTACAGCTCAGGATATTTGACCCATCCAAAGCTATACTGTCATGACCTCTGATGGAGTATAATTTTAGATATTGCACTGATCCAAAAAGGCAGTCTTCCAAATCAGAATTTCATGTTTTGCCTGACTGACCTTGATTGGCCAAATGTGATGATTTAGTTTTGGGGGTCAAGGATAATAATGGCAAGTACATCACTCCTGAGGAGTCCCTGAATTCCAGAGTGGTGTTGTCAAGTGCTGTTACCAAGAGCCAAAATCTGCTTTTTAACACGCATAAAACCACGCGTCAACAATCGTCTGCGCTTTTTAAACAAGTCAATGCTGGCAAACCTCAAGACACTGTGTCATCACCAATAAATGAGACCAACAATCAAATCCAATTATCACTGAATTTAACAAAACGAGGGCATGTTGTTTTGAGATTGTGGTGCATGGTCCTCATCCAGAAATTAGCTCTTTTTTATATCTCAACTGGATGTTCATGTTGGCCTGGGTTAGCACTGCTGCCAGAGAGTATTGGTTCCAGAGATTAGACCACACTGACGTCATGGCCTTTTCATTTAGACAACTTCTTTTATTAGCTTTAGTCCATTAGCAAGCGACTTTCCCAAGATGTTACGTGCACTTGAGTTTGGCTATTACACAAATATGCCACATGTTTCCCAGTTAAAAGGGAGAGTGAAAAGCTAAATGTTAAATTTTGTCCCTCCAATACACCAGGCTTCTTCATTCCTAACACTTAATATGGTAGATTTTTAAGTGACTTGCATCTTTTGTATTTGTCAAACTGTGGGTTTAAAATAGTCTGTACACATTTTTAACACACCCAACACATTACACATCCAACAGCTGCCCCAACCCCTAGACAAAATTAGGCTTTACAATTGACCAAAGGCCTATGATAACCTTGCAAACAATTATGAAAACAAATTAACAAAAGTGTTTGACATTGTCCAAAAAAAGCACAATATTGGATTCTACCCTGGGGCAATGTTGTGGTCATGACCTTAAGGGCTCAGTGAAATATAATTACATTTGACATTTGTATGCCTTCCAATGTCACGTGAATAGGTACATGTCTCTCTGATAAAGTGCGCAATTCAAAATGTGTGATTCTCAGCTTTGACAGAAATTGCTGTAATGAACATATTTTTGTACACTAACCCAACCATTCCTGGAAATTTGGCTGGCATGATAAAGCTAGACAGTCCGGTGCCCAGAGTGCTAAAAAGTACCATGCAGAGTGAGAGGAGCTGAAGGTCAAACAGCACATCATAGAGAGGAGAGGAAAAAAAGAGGAATAATTATCTTGATCTTGAAAAAGGGTTCATTTTAAGAATCAAAGAGATGTGAAAGAGTCAGGAACAAACTACAATTATTGACACGATGTGATATTGAAAGCCATTGTCTAACATAAATGTCCAGGTTCAATTGCTACCAATCGAGCTGACTTGCTGATTAGCTAAGTGCTTACATCTGGTTAGTTAATCCAGGGAGACAAAAGATAGCAGGGAGAACAATGGATGATGCCCATCAACTGCGTGGGAAATGTAATTTATTTGCAACCTAAAAGGCGCAACCATTGGTCAACCTCAAACAGAAGGTGATCAATGCACATTATTGTAAAATGTTTGCAGATAGAAACACATTTAGTAATAAGGTGTCTTCTGTCCCAGATGTGAAATGAAATTGTCTTGAAAAATATGCTATAATTGTCACAATCAGCAGTATATCATGTGAAATTATAAGATTAGACAAAAATAAATATGACAAACTCAGTCATGATACCTCATTTAATTCACAAATTGACAGCTACATTATATAACTTAGGCTACTGCCCTGCAAGGCCATAAATGAGGATAATTCACTGCAATGAAGTAGGCCAGTTCTGGCCAACGAGAACGGCAGGTTTATTTCAATGTAAATATTTTTCATAATTATCTTAAATTGAAATTTGTATTCAATGAAATAGTTGAAAAAATTGACAGAGGCTTTTTTTTAAAGACTTATGTTGAGAGGCACCTCTGATCAAAAAGCAATGTATGTATTCTATGCCTGGACACAAAATGATTGGGTGTTAATGTACAGTTCCAAAACAAAGTGGATCCTTCATCCCTATTCTTTCGGATCGATGACTGGTGAAGAGTTCATTATCCTCGACAAATCCATACTCAGTCACATCTTCACCCCTTCTTCTCCTCTTCTCCCTCCCGCTCTGCCTTTTAATTGGCCTTCAGTCATCAGTCATCGCTGGCACGATATTTTCTTCTCGCCGCCGTTCCAGTCTAATGACATGAAAGCTAATTTTACACCCTCCAATCGTTCCATTTAATTACTGACTGTCCAAAGTCCTCTGGCTCAATCAATAACGACTGTGTTGAATGGAGAGAAATCTCTGGAATAAAGGTTCTCCACTGATAGAGTGGTGTGTTTTGAAGATTCTTCACTGAATAAGAGTATGTGGAAAAACATCTGACTCTAGTTTGGGACAATCATTCACACAGCCATATTAGCCACTGTATCATCTTCTCCACAAATATTAGCTAGGTTTATACAACTTTTTATACAATTTTTTTTTCAGTTTAACAAGCATCACTGATATACTGTACCTTGAGTACAACCTCCTTCTAGGTGATGAGTATGCAGGGTATTAGGTGGCAATTATTGGTCCAGTGTGTTCAGAGAGGATTAGTGATATTGTAGGTTAGGGGTAACACTTTACATTAAGTTGCATCTATACCTGTGTAGTAACATTGTAAAAACTGTAGCAATAACATTGTATTACTGTAACATTGGGTAAACGTGTAGCTAAGTGACCCCATCAATGTACAGTGAAGTATTCAGGGATTTTGTGGTAGAAAAAAAAGGTGGGTAAACACTAGACACCGGAGAAAACGTAAATATTTCATCACTGAATGTATTGTAATAGTTTGGTGGTTAGGACTGTGTTAAAAATAATTAGTAAATGCTAAGAGATAAGAGATGAAACCCTGGGTTATGGGATGATATGGACATGCAGAGGGTGGACAGTGGTGGAGGACAACTGAATTTGGGTGGATGGCTGGCGAAAGGGTTACGATAAGGACAAATAGAAGGTACGGATATGACACATGGTACACACCATGCAGTAGATGGATAGTGATGGGATTATGACGATGATATGCAGAGGGAAGAGATGTGGGTATGATGAAGACCAGTGAAAGGTGGAGGGGAGGATGATGAGTTATGGTGAGCACCAATGGGAGGTGTGAGGCGGCGAGCAATGGTGTAGCTGAGTGGCTGTGGCAGCGCTAATGGTAAGTGAGAGGTAATTAGAAATAAAAGACTTCTGTGCAGCACTCCATCCGCTGAACAGAGCCCAGCCACGCCACCGCCTCATTTATCTTCATCTGGTTAGCAGGGGCAGGACAAACAGAAAGCACCCCCTCCATCTCTCTTTCCCCTCTCTCGCTTTCTGTTTCTATCTTTCTCCCTCCATATCCCTCTCTCCTGACTGTCCTTTCCTTCCTCTCTGAGACTTTCCCTCCATATTCCTACCCTCTACCACGGACCTCAGGTCTGTCTCAGCCGATGTCAGGTTTTTAATTTCTCTACCCCTTTTTTCTTTATTTTTCACTCAAAATTTTACACAAAATTCCCTTCTCTGTTCTGTCTGCACATTGCAATGTTATTTTAATTTTTACCTTATCATTCTATTCTGCTCTTCCTCGTTCCTACAGTTTGAAACTCTCCCTGGCACTTCGTCAATTATCATCATCATCATCATCATCATCATCATCATCATCATCATCAGCAGCAGCAGCTCTACCATTTTCCAAACAGAGGAATGAGGAAGCAAGGAGGCAGATATAGCAGGGCAGCAAGTTGAAGGATGAGTAGTTTGGGGAAAGCAGAAAAGAATAGATGAGGAGCTATAAATCAAGACTCTAGGAGTTGGAAAGACTGTAGCAGTTAGTAAAAAGACGAATGGTGTGTTTAGAGTTGAGGACATCTTTCCAGCTGGTATGAATATGCATTTTCTGTGCTGTTACACTGTAAATGCAATCTCCTCTTAACAACCTCTAAAGAGGACCTACTGCCTCACAGAATGAGCAATGTCAAGAATCATTTTAAAGGGCACACATTTTCATGAAAAGATTTTAACGCATTGGTCTCCATAATTTTCAGTGTGGTACAGAAAGTCATTAATAATAAGTGGCCCGCAACATTATGTCAGATCTCTGGCAGTACAACTGAGGGGACACAATCCATATCAATAATTGGCTCAAACGGGTGACAAAGCGAGCAGAAAACAAGAAATCCCAGACACTGGCACAAACACTTCAGGGGCTGACACGTAAACAGAACTAATTTGTGAGGCAAGGTAATTTGTATCACTCATGACTCGCGGCAGTCAGGGAGGAAGGGGAAACAGATATACAGAGGTACACCAATTTATCACTCTATGTCTCTTTCTTCCTTGTGCCCCTGTTTCCATTTTAGATCTGGGCTGGTACAAGTATACGAGACACAGAAAGGTCATATTCAGAGTTCAATATTTGGGTATATGGAACTTTTGACTGATTCTGCATCAAGGGTAACCTATTAACACTGCAAACTAAAATGTACACTCACAGAGCACTATACTAATACTGGGTAGGGCTTCCCTTTGCTCTCAATGCCTCAATTCTTTGTGGCATTGATTCCACAAGGTGTTGGAAACATTCCTTTGGGATTCTGGTTCATGATGACCTGATTGCATCGCGCAATTCCTGCAGATTTTTCAGGTGCACTTTCAAGCTGTGAATCTCCCGTTCTACCACATCCCAAAATTGCTGGATTCAGACCCGGTGACTGGGAAGGCCACTGAAGAACACTGAACTGAATAGTAGCTATTAGAAGATGAAGGTAAATTGTGGCCATGAAGGGATGCACATGGTCAGCAACAATACTCAAATAGGCTGTGGTATTCAAGCGATGATAGATTGGTATTAACGGGCCCAAAGTGTGGCAAGAAAACATTCCCCACACCATTACACCACCTCCACCATGAGAAGGTGTACAGGTGTTCCAAATAATAATTAATTATGAATAAATAATTTCTAGTGCCACAAAAGTCTTACATACTTCTACTTCATTAGAGAGAACACATATGCCAATAAAGCCTAATTATTACTTTGCCTGTACATATGAGTTTGAATGTGCTTTTACAGTATGTGGTTCTACAGACATTGATTTAATTTCAGTGTGTGGGTGTTGTTTATGCGTCTTCTGTGTGGTCTTCCTTGCCTGAGCAATTCGACCCACATGCTGGGATGTTTCCCCCACAACAGATTATCTTCAGTCTGATGGTAGCTACAGCTGTCCTTTTAGTGGTTATCCTTCATTGAAATGAATGAGAGCAGCATTCAGAATTGATTAAAGCTAAAGCTAGGTGAAACTATATGACAGGCCACCTCTATGGTTGTCAGCTCTCACATGAAGGACCAGGATGAGGAGATAAAAATACTTAGACACTTAACCCTCACTGTTGACATTTCATTTAGGAGGACATGAGGCTTGGCCTATCACACACACACACACACACACACACACACACACACACACACACAAACACATGCATGCACACATGCACACGCAGACACATGACACTGTCATACACACAGTCCCCCAAACACAAATGGAAAGCTACTTTTTGACCTGACCACTATACTGTCTTCTGTTTCACCATATTTGCAATTCTGAGCACTCAGGCTCAAGCGGCCACAGGTTTTTGACAGCAACCGCAAGGAGTGAATTTGTCAAATGGTGGAACGTCAAATTCTATTTGTATGAGCGGACCTCTCTTGTGCACATTAATCAACTACCATATCATATCCTAATAGCCTCTGTAAATGTGTTCATTTCTTATGGCAGGCATTAATTCAGGAAACGACCAAAAGTAATCTATATTTCATCATCATGTGAAGGATCAAAGATATTAATAGCACTATTTCACATAAGGTCTTTGGACCTCATAAAAAATCCGAATGAGAAACTTACGGCAATAGACTTATAGTACATAACCCTCGCAAACTTCTGTACCAGATTTTCCTTTTCCTGCTTTTCGTAACCAAAGTCAGGTGGCTCCAACTATTTGCATACCTGCACTTTCAGCAAACAGCGGTCCACATAAATAATGCTATAGCACTGTGGAAAGCCAATGAAATACAGGACTGACTCACAACTGCAGAGTAAGCACAGATGGCCCTCGGATCAACACAGTAAGAGCACCGGTTTGTTCCAACCAGAGGAGACCGACAGTAACTGGCATCTGTAGACTCTTCATCAAATGGATTGACTTAACAAAATAATACCATACTACTTTAAAAACAAAGGTCATTTAACTTGATCTATTGTGTTATAATGCCTTTATTACACTGCTATTCATGAAACTTCAGTCAATAATCTATAAATGAAGTCTTTTTAAGCTTTTCATGAGCAGCACTTTATAAACACTGCAGGAACGCCTGCAGAACACACCATTTACCTTTTGTTTTCTGTCCGAATTAGACGGAATTCCACTTAAAAAGTTAACTTCTCATGGACTGTACAGAACTTATGTTATACGTATTCACCCCACATTTACCCATGAAACCACACACAGTGCAATACTCAAAGATCAATTGGATGTTTTCGAAGACAGTGGTCATAAACCACCAACTCTAATGCCATTGCGCTGCAGTAGAGGAGGTGTGAATTTACCGCCCAGTCTCTCTGAAATACTTGTATTGGACGGGTTGGGATGGGTGTTGGGACATGGCTGCGTGATTCATATGGATCCGGCTTCAGATTCAATGTCTGGGGGATTTTTGTGATGCTCCCCCAAGGATAAAGCATTCTTCAGCTCTAATAAAAATACGTAAATGAATTGCGATGTTGTCACCTAGGAATAATTGCCCCATCAAATACATTATCCAGACTCCATTAAAATGACGGGTTGTAATTAACTGTTGTGCCGCTGGGATGGGGAAAGGGGAGACCCTGGTACAGCACCTCCCAAACACTGCTGTCTGGCTTGAAGACTTTACCAGATGGCAGTCAATAATTAAACAACAGGAGGATTAGAGGTCAGATTTGGTTTCAATCGATCTAGATTACAGAGGAAAATTGTGAATTTTAGCATATTAAAACACCAGTCTAAATAGTCTAAATATTTTCAAACTAAAGTAAATTGATCTGAACTAAACAAGATAATGCAAAACAAACACATATTTCCCTTACGAGAGCTGTATATGCTGCCCAGAGAAGACTCCAGATGGGCCAATCAGCTGATGTCTTCAGCACAGGCCCGGTGTCTTATTGTAGCTGTGACGTTCTTTGTCTGGGGGCACAGTCCTCTTTCAGTGTGTGGTGATTTATGACACTGTGCCACAGTCATAATCTCTGTGTTTCTTCACTTGGTTTGATCCCAGTTCCACTGTCCCGGCCTCTCACGTCCATATTTCGGGCCCATCTCCCATCCTCCACACAGTAAACCGAGGAGATTCATCATTATTACAGGAGCGACAGGTCTATTACCTCCAGAGACTAAGAGGAAAACAAGAAAATGAAAGAAACTTTTCCAAAGGAGGCATTTCAGAATACTGAAGTAAGAGACTGCATGACCATACTTTTTAACTTTCTGTTTTGTAATCTGTGTAGAGATGTATTGATAACATTTGACCAATCCCTTGATCTTACAGGGCTGGTTGAAGCTAATTTATTTAGGTTGGCATGTGGGAGGTAAATGTGGTGCCAAGACATGAGATAGTGTCAAGAGGACATTCATTAAAAGATATATTGTTGTTTTTGGAGAAGCATTTCATCAATGTACTCCATGCTTTTAATTGTCAAAACATAATCAAGAAAGTAATAACAATAGCTCACTTAAAATACATACTCTAGACCAGGGGTGCCCAATACATCGATTACGATCGCCCGGTCGATCGCGAGAGTAGTGCTGGTCGATCGCGTGACATTAAAAACAACGGACATTCGTGTTTCAGCACGGTACGAGGCAATTGAGCCAGTGTGAGTGCGCCACTTGATTGACGTACAATGCGGCCAGTCTGAGATCGCTTCTCTTCTACGGGTCAAGTGTCACCATGCATTCGCATGTATATATTTCGCAATATATATTTAGCATTTTTTAATGTAGGTAGATCATTTTGACCTGGTCATTTTGAAAGTAGCTCGCAAGCCGAAAAAGTGTGGGCACCCCTGCTCTAGACCATATGTGTTAGTCGCTAGCTAGTGCACAGTTAGGAAATATTTTGATCTACAAAGCCATTGTTACAGTATAAGAGAGCACCAGACAACATTTCAGGTAAAGGTACTGTAAGGGTACTGTAAGATTCTCTGACCCCCCCTCCCTCTTTTTTTAATCTCCCCTTGTATAGTCCTTCCTCCCTCCCCCTTCCTCACCCTCCCTGCCCCTTTCTCCCCCTCCCAGTGTGTCATCTCTTCCTTATCTCTCTGAACACGTGTGGGGGATGCTACTATTCCCGCCATATACTGTACCACCCTGATACATTCGTCCCTGTGCAGAGCCAGCATCAGATAATGCATGCTATTGCAAAGGTTTGTTTCCCGCTCTCCTTGTATCAGATATATAGAAACAGGCTTTGCATACTATCTCATTGCCTTCTGATTAGATATATTCCATACGGTAAGGCCTTTGTATTCTAGGTAAGTGCACAATTTAGTTTTGCCTTTGTTTTTTCCAGAACTTGTTCTGTATTTTGAGTATGCAGTGCGATTGAGACGCGATAGTTTGGTCCAAGGTTACCGGAGCACAAAGTCCCCTTTCGATAAGCTCAGCTGTTTACAAAGTTAAAATGGAGAAAATAAACTTTAAATGGAGTGTCGGAGAAAACTACTTTAACTTTGGTATCTATGCCTATCGACCCTCAGATCTTTGGCTTTGTTGTTATCGTCTGAATATTGCTGGCCTGCTTGACATGCTACCAAGTTACTGTACTACAGTATCAGCATAAGTCATAACGGAAGCCGTATGCAGCATGTCAGCACACAAACAAGACTCGGGTAATGCACCGCCGGGATAGGATCGAAACAGCTTGTCTGGCTAGGGAATGCAACACCTGAGCACTGAGATGGCCGCCGATGGGAACCATCATCCATGTGAGAGATCTCCAGCAAATGGGTGAATCTTTGTGTGTAATGTTCTATCCTCGGCAGGGCTGCAGATGCGTGACACAAGCCAATGCGGGAGATAAGGGCTCAAGAAGGAGGGCCGTGTGACTGTAGATAAGCTGCAGAGGGAGAGAGAGGAGAGAGGAGGGATGTGAGCAGAAAAGATTGAGAAAATGAACGGGGTAAATGTAATGGTACTTAGGATAACACAGTAAAGATAGGGCAGCCGTGTCTCTCACAGGCACATAAAAACAACATTCCATTGCAGAGCTTGATATTTACTGGGAGCAGTGTTATCCTCTTACCTCTTAAGAAGCTATTAATTTGTCCGAGTCCACTCTTGAATGTAACCAGTGAATTTCAGTGAATTGAAATGACTGCCTTTTTCATTGGATACAAAGACTCTGTTGTAAGATAAGTCGACAGTATATGGAGACATTACCCATCATTAGCCTATCCTATTCCTGTTCATGCAGTCTACTGTCTCCCCACTCCATCACTAACCCAGGGCCCCAGGCACATCTCTCTACCCTTGACTGCTGTTTACCCCTTTCCCCTCCAATCTCTACTGGCTCAGCTCAGGCCCTCAGGACCCTCCAAGGCTGTCTAAGGACACAATGCCATGGGGGAGCCATACAGCCAATCACTTCAAATATCCCTGACATTTCCCCTTACCCTCCCTCCCTCCCTCCCTCCCTCCCTCCTGTCTATCCTGTCTTTCTTACCCTCCACTCCTCCCTTCACCTCCGGGACCAACTCTGTCTTTAACCTCTGCCTCTTGTCCCCTTCTCTCTTTCACGACTCCCCTCTTCCTTATTTGTTACAGTTCCCATTCTCCCCCTTTGTTGTTCTCTCCAAATGCTCAGTCAACCAGGTAGTTGTATACGGGATAATCCATGTACTGCACTATGGCTTCTTGCTCTGGTAAACCTTACTGAAGTTTAGTGACCTGAAACTGGGCCAGTGGACCTTTACTGTATGTGGACCTACATACTGTGAAAGAGTGGTCCCTGTCTGTGAGGGAGATCTGGCGTTTTGTCCTTCACACAGCTCCTCCTATCTCCTCTGACCTGCTGCTGCTGTGCTTGAAAAACATCACGCTTCACGCCAGACACTGAACCATCACTCCACTTCCAGAGCTCACCGTCCACTGACCCCAGTAGCCTGGAGGCTTGAGGCTGTAGTAGCCTGGAGGCTTGACCTTTTTGGGAGACCGGGAACCGTCAACTCTAGGACGTGTTTCCCTCCAGTGCCATGTCTGTGTACTGTAACACCCCCACCGATGTGACCATAACCCTGCCTGGCAGCGACTCTGGGGCCCCCCTGCTCATTAGGGTATTGAGAAACAATGACCTTCACAACAGAGCAGACCCTCACAATGAGCTCATAGTGGCCTCTGAGGAAATCCTAATGAACTTGGCATGGCTGAGTGGCTTCAAAGAAGAAGAAGAAGGCTAAAAAGTGGTCATGGAAGATTTAGCCAGTGTGGTTGACCACTTTAGAGCACTTTGGGCGATCATTAACTCAGCCAGCCGCTACCATCTTATTCTCTCACACATCCCAGGTCAGTGAATTGGAGAACCGGTGCCCCTGAGGCTACCATGGAAGGCCTTGGAACAAAGGCGACTCAGTCAATGTTTGCTGAAGTACAGTAGACCTCCACAAACTGCTGATAATATACTCAGACTGTTCCAATGGTCATTGGGATTGAGCTAAAGAAGTGAAAAGCAGCGCCACAAAGGCTTAAGCTGGAGAGATATGAGCCGCGATTATCCGTATGGCCATTGGCAAACATGTCTGAAATCCAAGCTGAGGGTGAAGTTGGACATGACGCTGGATCAAAGGTGCCTTTGCGATGGCGGTGTGGACTCCGCGCCCGAGGCGGTGGCAGGTATGTTGGGAATGCATGTATAGCCTGTGTGCCTGGTGAAGTGCACACTAGAGCGTGACCTGGCTTTGTGATAGGATCGCCTTCTTCTGGTGAGTAATTGTGCTACAGGAGGAGAGAAGGAAGAGAGGAGCGGTAGAGAACAGAAACCTCACTGAAACTTATCAGAATTCTGAGAAGATATATATATATATATATATCTTCTTCTTCTATATATATATATATATATATATATATATATATATATATATATATATATCTTCTCAGAATTCTGATAAGTTTCAGTGACACATACCTGTCTAGCAAACATAATCTCACAGACCCATCACTTTAACATCCAACTGACCGACTGACTTTAAGACCACAATGATGTCATGCTGTTGATGGCAAACACTTGGCCATCTACTTGTACAGTACTTCTATACAACCATTCAAGTTATGTGCCCGGCTATGTGCTATGTGTAAATACTAACTAATTAAAGTATGTGCATGTGTGTTGTGTGTATGTGTGATATTAATATTTAACACTGCCCTGCATCTCAAGGGTAGACCTGGTGGGAACTGGACTAGAAAACACTAAATACACACACACACACACACACACACACACACACACACACACACACACACACACACACACACACACACACACACACACACACACACACACACACACGGCATCCTGCTCCTCAGTCTGAGCGGTGTAATTATTAATCAGGGAACACCCATGGCTCAACCCCAATGGCCCGCAGCCTACCGCTACAGGGCCACATTAGGCATTCACCAGCGCTTCCATGCACTCCGGCCTCCTCTCTCACCCACTTACCTGTCTACCAACAGCACCTGTTCCATCTATCCGGGACCCAGATCAGTATGCTGATCACACTCCTGTTCTCAAAGTCCCCACGCAAGGTGCTGAAAGAGAGAGAGAGAGACAGAGAGAGAGAGAGAGAGAGAGGGGGAGGGGGGGGGACGGAAAAAAGAGCGAGCTTGTTTACAGCTCTCCTCTGGGCCCGGTTAAAGAGGGAATTTGCCTCCAATCTAATCTCCATCTAATATCGCCGGGGTGGCCATTCGCCTAAATAATGTTGCATAGCTCCAGTGCCCATATGGCCTGAGGGGATGGCTCATTGTTTTATTACAGATAAAGCAATCTGGACTCCTTCCGCTGGCTCTGGTAATGGCCCCCTCCCTGTTTTCTTATTGCTGGCTGTCTCATTCATCCACCCACAATCAGGGGGGCGGAACACCACTCACAGAGAAGGGGGAAGGAGAACGTTCATTAGTCATTTTTATGGCAAATGGGAGGTTTTTTTTCATTCAGAATGAGTCATTCTGAATAGACCAACATAAAATTATGTCACATGAACAGGTAATAAGTTAACATTTAATTATGGAGAAAACTGCTGCTTTCACATGTTAATGTGGAGCCGCTGTATGGATACAAACAGTCAGCAGTTAATTAACTTAACGGACAGTAGCCCACCCAGACTTATAGCAACCCCACCTCCATTTAGATTGTGCAGGGACAGCTTCCCACGTAATCTCCCATTGGTTAATATCTCATTATGAGATATGTGTCCTGTCATCCCATTTGCCAATACATTTACCTTACGTTGGAGAGTATGAGTAGGCTGTGCTCCCAAAAGCACTTATTTAGACACAGTACCTTTCGACCACAGCTCAGCCTATTCACTTCTCCTGAGTCCTGCCTCTCCAAGATACCTTACCTTGAGTCTAAGGTAGCTAAGGAGAGAATGGAGGGAGGGGAAGAGGGGGAGGTACAGAGTAAGGGGAGGCTGAGAGATACTTTGGAATGCCGCTCAGGTTTTCAATTGGTGCGCGGTGGGGCCTCTTTGGGATGACTGAGTGTCTGGGCGATCTGGCGGGAAAGCTAACCAAAATAAGAGGATGGGATGGTTTGCCGTGGTACTGGGGGAGGAAGAGGGTGATGGATGACGGTTGTTAGATACAGTAATTGTGTTCAGGTAATTGCCCCCCCCCCTTCCCCCTCCCCCCTCCCTTGCTATAATACCCTGCAAGCCTCTCGT
>NC_139660.1:14672658-14825158 GCF_951799395.1 Argentina silus | reverse complement strand
GGAAAAAGTGAAGGGGTCTGAATACTTTCCAAATGCACTGTATGAAGGGGGCTGGCTCACTGTGGAGCACAGCAGTCAAAGAAAATGGCTTGAAGTAATGGCTATTGTAGGGCCTGGAGAAGACTTTCATAGGCCAACCAGATTCATAAAACAGGAGGGATTGGACTATTTATTCTGCGATGGACAGGTTACAGTACATGGGAACTGTTTAGAATGGCATTTACAGTGTCATGAAAATCACAGGCTCATCCATGTATCTTTAATAGAAAGATCTTGATGTACAGATCATAATGAATGTACTGCAATTAAATGCTGTGTGACTTTAACAAGGGCTAAACTATATATACCATCTACCATCCGTTGTTACGAATCAGAGCTAGTGAACCCAAATGCAGAACACAGTCTGGAGTGTTCTCAGAACAGAGTCTGGACACAGGTATAAAATAATAGAGTATTTAATGAAGGAATAGGAGGAAGGGGAAGGCAGGGTAGACTGGGCACGCAGGTAATCAGACAGGCAGAGGTTGGGCAGGCAGACGGGTAATCAGACAGGCAGAGATCGAGACACGGGTAGAAAGTTCTAGGGGAGGCAGATAATCCGACAGGGGTTAGGCAGAAGCACAGTCCAGAAAAACACTTGTAGATCCGAAACCAGGAATCAACAGACTAGAAATGCTGGGACGTATAGGTAGGAAGTACTATGACGAACTGGCGGGGAATGAATGAAAAACCGGAGTATAAATCACAGAAGGGTGATAAGGAGACGAGCCGCAGGTGTGTAGATGATGATGGTACCATTAATAGCCACGCCCACACCAAACACCCAGGCTGGGAAGAGGGAGAGAGACTGACACTGACTAGGTGGAAGTGGAGGGTGTGACATCCATTGCTGACCTCTGTCATGTAAATGATGACAAATTGCCTCATCAGACTATGGGCTACTGATATTTTAGCATCCTTTTAGTAAATGCCCAGCTGTAGCGCATTATGCTAACTTAATGTTTCCAAATCAGGAGCCACTTTTCAGTTAGGTCAGACAACTGCACACACTGTGTGTGTGTGTGTGTGTGTGTGTGTGTGTGTGTGTGTGGCCGGGCACATTTTGATGTGCCTCTTTGCCTGGTGGCTGTGTGGGAGCTCTTTTCCTAAGTGATGAGGCTGGGGTCTAAAAAGAGCAGCAGGAGCAGCAGGAGAGCTGGAGGTAAATTGGAACAAATAAGTGCGTGGCGTGCTTAGTTTCTGATTAACAGCGCTTTAACTGCCCATTAGCCACCGCCAAAGTGCTCCCATCGCAACAAAATTACTCTGATGCCAATCTGCAATTACTCCCCTCTTATAGCCCATGAGAACACTGCACTGTTTGTGTTTTGTTAACAGCTTACAGTCACACTCACACACACACACACACACACACACACACACACACACACACACACACACACACACACACACACACACGCACACACACACACACACACACACACACACACACGCAAATGAAGTTGATTGGCCACTGTGTTACATCGTTCATGTGTCTTCCTCATGGGACTAATGGAGAACATTGCGGGACATGTCCTAAATGGTCTGTCTGTGTTTTCACAGGAAAACAGCCATTGCAGTCACAGCAGGAATGGTCTGTTTGTAGCACACTGTGTCCATATGTAATTTTTATAATAGCACTTTTATTACTGTGGCTCCTCCTCCCAAAACAAATTTGGAATACAAATTCAGTGATTGCAGACAGGGCTTTTATTTTCAATGATTTCTCAATAAAGTGAAAATGAGATGCTTTTAGATTAAACACTTTTTAAAAATGTTGAATTGTAAACTCAAATCGCTTCCGGAATTGACTGAATTTAAATTAAATTGAATTAAATTAAATCTCAACCCTGACTTTGAAGACTGGGCTATAATATGACTTGAGATATCATTCCCTCCCTTCCGTCTGCCATCTCTCTTGGACTGCTTGAATGTGTCATGTTCATAACCATGTTTTAGAACACCCTCCTAGCATCTACAGTACATGCTTTTTACAACATGCCAACAGCTCATTACATGTGTGGGCTGTTACAACTATACTCTGATTTACACCCACCCCCTAAATATTCACATGAATAAATAGATAAACATGAATTAATAAACATTCAGTGCACCGTCAACTTGTGTGTTTAACTGTTCTGGACTGCTTGGACTGTTTTGGACTGTGATACTGGTCACTGTAGAATATTGATAAGCAGAAAGTAATTTGCTTTGCGGGTGATACTCCCCCCCCCCCTTTTTTTTTGGGGCATTGGACATCAAAACTGTTGTTTTTCCTATTACGTCTGCCTGCACTCACCCACTTTAGCAGTAGAATCCTCTTAGCCAAACATGACAGAACAACCAGCGGTCCCCAACATGCAGGAGGAGAGGAGACAGGTAGATCCTGCCAGGGCATTGGCATTGGCATCGCCATCCGTGGCTTATAGCTCTGCTCGTCTCCACATTATCAGGACTGACACACATGCGGAGAGCTGCACCTGCTCTGCCCAGCTGTGGCAACCCTGGGAGCCACCTCTGCCAGGCAAGCCCCCAACACCTGGTACACTCCATTGCTACTCCAGAGAAAAACGGCAAACACTGAGAGTGTATTTGATGTTGTTGGACCAGAATCCACAGACAGATAGCAGGAGAGGATGGAGGTGTGTGGGCTGTTACTGGCAGTGAGAGATGGGTGGGGTCGTTATCATTTGATTTGAGGCTATTCAAAGCAGCCACTATGCTTTGTCAGTGACATACAGGTAGAAACATTGTTATGCATATAAGATGCAAATGTAATGCTTAAGGCCACAACAGCCATATTACATACCTGGAAGAGGTCACATCAGGGATGACATGATTCACTTTGACATGCATATTCAAAACACGCACGCACGCACGCACGCACGCACGCACGCACGCACGCACGCACGCACACACACACGCACACACACTTACTAGACATCTCTTAAAGCAGTTCTGTGTGAGAAACAAATGACATTCAATCTGAATGTAATTCTTCCAGCCGGTGATTGCTTGCATGCTTGAAGTGCTTCCCCCTCAGGTGTTTTCTAACAGGGGCCTAATGACAGGGGAGAGTGCTAGGGGAGAATAAGGATACAATGCAGAGCCCCTGTTAGCAGGTACACCACACAAAGGGATTAGGGAGATTGATCCCGGCTTTGTTGTGTTGTCATTTGGAGAGATTACTGGCAGCCATTTTATTATGTGGGGCGATTGGATGGAAATGTGTTCTCAATTGGCTTTTCTTTGGGGTGTTTGTGTGTGTGTGTTTGTAAAGACAGAGTGTCTGTATATCTGTGTGTATGTATGCATGTGTGTATGGTTTGGATGCTGTGCATTGTATTGAGCTGAATAGCAGATATCAGATGACCCTTAACCAGATAGAACAAAACTGAGACAAACTATGCTCACATTACCCTTTAACTGACCGTAGGGCAGAAAGTGAAATACTGTGCATCTGTTCAATGCACACACTACTGCTACATTCACCTTTCTCAACTCATGAACACTCAGTTTGGATAGACAGACAGACAGACAGACAGACAGACAGACAGACAGACAGACAGACAGACTCAGGGATAGAAAGGTTTCCTGAGCCAGCCACATAGACTGTAAACTAAAAACCCTATGTTGACAGACACAATGGCAATACACAATAGACAACGTCTCCTCCAAATTGATGAATTCGCCACGAACCCTTACAGCAATTTGTCCTCACCAACCCATTCCCCCCCTCCCTCCTTCTCCTCACACACCCCTCTTTTTAAAAAAATGTTTTATCTTTGTTTAGTTGGGAGGTATAAGAGGACATACAGTAAAATACAGCTCCTCTACAATCTGGGAGCCAGTTCCACATCAATCAATCAATCAATCAAATGTATTTGTATAGTGCTTCTTACATAGACACATGTCTCAAAGCGCTCTGCCTCTTTTATTAACCCTGAATCCCCTACTGCGCAGCTCCGGTCGACCACGCTAACACTCGCTAATTGTAATTCCTCTCCAGTCAGGAGTCATGCCTTGTATTAAAGGCTTAGCCCCAGCACATTTCTCCGATTTTTTCCCCATTTGTTATTATTATTTGAGATTCCAGCGGACTGCAGCTGTGAGTGAATTCTGATGGGATAGGCAAGGCATGGACCAGCTCAGCCCAGTATTTTAGGCACGGTTCTACTTCAGTGAGCCAGCCTGATTGGGATGCAGGGGCTCTCTCTGCTCTGCAGCGCTGAAACACACATTCTGATAAAAACAGAGGGACAAAATATTCATGAACACAGAGCACATACGCCAATGCGCACACACACACACACACACACACACACACACACACACACACACATACTGTACAGTCCTTTTTCTCTTCTTTCTCTGGCTCCGCCCTGGAAATCTACAGTTGCAACACCACTGTCCGTTCTGAAGCACAACCACTCACTTCATCACTCATCGTCTGTGTCACACTATATGTATTCCCTATGTCCTAGTCTCTCTCTTATAGTGAGTCAGTGTCTGTTTGTTTGTTTCTCTCTCTCTCTCACTCTCTGTCATAGCTTCAGTCACTAACATTCTTTCTTTTGATATGTCCTCTCTTACCCAGATATAGCCTTTTCCAGATATACAGTACACTTCCATTTTGTGTTGTGCTGCTGTCCATGTGTAAGACACACATTGCAGTAGAATCCTGCCAAGTATTTGATAAACACGCACAGCCTTTAGATGCCCTTAGTCTTGGGCGTTTTTTTTCCCATGAAATTAGCATTTCTGTGTGTGGTCTGTACCTCCTTTCCCCACCTTACCCCATGTCAGGGGGTGGGTGGCACACACTAACCAGAGGGGTGGGGGGCGAAACCTTTGGATTACCATCCATCTCTGTGGCGACTCCCTTGTACCTCTGGCATCTCTCTCCGTGGATAATCTGTAGCATTCGCTTCACTGCTCCCGGACATTCATCTCCCACTCCTCTTCCAATCTGAATTCTGAAATTGCAAAAAGAGTAATAAACAAGATTGACTACAGGACCCTTGTATTGATCTCTGCTCCAATGTGCTCACATGATTTGTAATATTGCCCTCTGCCAATATTGCCCAACGGCTTCCAAGAGACAAGGCAAATTATGATGAGGTGGGAATCCATTTCTCCTAGATTAAGCTTTCTGTTGTCTGATGGCCTAAATGGCTGAAGGAATGTACTCAGAAGAGGAAAAGAGAATAGAAAAGGAGACACATGGGGAGCATTAAGATCTTTGTGTTGCCCTGTAGACAGTTCAGGCTGTGGTCTTTGGTCAGAGCTGCTATAGTCTGTGGGTATCTCACTGTTTGTTCTCTTCTTAGGCTAAATCAGATGTGTGCACTGACATGAGACCACCGTTTGATATGCAGAGGCGACTCTGATTTCATTTTAACAGGGACCTAGGAGGAGTTTTTCATTTGTTATTCACAGATAACAATGCGTGCAGTGCTTAGCATAATCGCTGCTGTGCAGATGGAGAGGGCCTCCAAGACTTGGGAAAGAGGGAGAGGAAGATGGGAAGAGAGAGAGAGAGAGAGAGAGAGAGAGAGAGAGAGAGAGAGAGAGAGAGAGAGAGAGAGAGAGAGAGGAAGACCTTTTCAGGTCACAGATCCCCAGCCATGCACCACATTTATCTAAGATTTACTCACATAAAAAAACAGGAATCTTCTTTTTTTCCTATTCTCTTGCTCATGCTTCCTCTCCCCTTTTACAATGTTTACAACTTGTTGGATTTCCCCCCTTTTCTGGGCTGAAAACAATGTTGGTGCAGCGGCATATAACAGAAGAGGAGGAGTTTGAAAGGATGTCACCGAGAGTGCTGGTTAAGAGGATCAGACATGCAAGAGTGGAAGACAGCCCTTAAGTGTTTCAAAAGAAAGAACAAAAGGCGAATTATCATTTAATCCCGGACTGGTTAGTAGCAAGGAGGAGCAGGAGAAGAAGGGTTGGTTTGTGTCAGAGTCTCTCTCTCCAAGATCCTGGGAAAGGTGACAGACAATGCCTTGTTGAAGGAGATGAGAAATGGCAGGGTCATCCTAGCATCTGCATCCCAATACAAAACCGGTAGAATCACCAGAGCAAAACAGGTGGTGGGTGGGTGGGGGTGACCGGTGGATTCTCTCACTGACGTCATTTTAACAGGGTGCAGTTGTTTTATCTCGGAAGGTTGTATCATATTTTCCCTTTGGATGAGAAAACAGACGTTTTTCCATTCCAAAGATGCACAGGCTTTTCTGTTTTCAGATTTGCATCATGATGATTTACACTGACCTGGCCTAAGCGTTTTGCGGTAATTGCCAGCAACTGGCCATTGCTCCAATGCTCTGGCCATAGTTATAAATCATTCACTTTTTATGGAGTGAGGTAGAGAAAAGTTATATATCTCTTTAAGTGTGCATGCATGTGCATGTGCGTGTGTGTGTGTGTGTGTAGAGTGAAGCATTATGGACATAATCAAACTAACCCATAAAACATCCAGAAATACAGAGGTACAGTAGGGGGGGGGGGGTATGCACTGTCAACTAAATACATGTGGAATCTGAATGTTATTTCCTGTATAGGGAAACATCATAAACAAGGTTTGAAGGCTGCCTTTGATCAATATGGTTTGGCTTTGCCATCTATCATTACAGGCAAAATGAAGACGGGGACATGCTAGTAGAGTGTAGGTACCATATGAAAGTCTTGAGGAAATGTCTAAATGAAACACCAAAGAAAACAGATGCATCTCCTAAAGCATGAGGTACTGTACATCCTCTACTCTACTCCCCCTGTCCCACAAACACACAACCTCCTGGACACACGACTGCCATGGCCCTCTGATCCCATCTGAAAATGATATGTCTCTCAGAAGCATATTCACAGATGTAGTCAAATATATACAGTATAACATGAAATATGAAAACTTCTAAGGCTTCTAAGGCAGTTCTAAGAAAGTTCTAGGTGGAAGGAAAGACATTTGCGAGAGGGAAACCTTCTCTTTTCAAACTTTTTAATATGAGTGGGAAGTGTACGAGTCAAGTCCGGTAAGTTTGAAGAAAGTTGTGTAGTGTCAAGCTGCAAAGCCCTGTGTGTGGTAAAAACAAAGGTCAAAAACTGTGAGGAAAATTGAAAAGTTGGGGAAGAGAAAGGTAACAATGTTTTGAAGCCGAGGGGTGAAATGGAAAGAGAGAGAGAGAGGGAGAGAGAGGGGGAGAGAGAGAGAGAGAGAGAGAGAGAGAGAGAGAGAGAGAGAGAGAGAGAGAGAGGGAGAGATAGAGAGAGAGAGAGAGGGAGAGAGAGAGAGAGAGAGAGAGAGAGAGATAGAGGGTCGATAATGCCCAAGTTTGGTTGGCTCCAGAAATCAGCTGTGTTACAGAGGGGCCCTATAAAGACCTATAAAGACCACTCCTAGACCTATTTGCCACTTCTCTTTGGATGATTAGGCCCCCATTGGCAGTGTACCATTTTGCACTTCAGAGCCCTCTCACGGTTATAATTATTGTTATTATTGCTAAACTCTGAGACTCCATCAAGCTGTCTGGTACCTGTGGACATGTGTGAAAAATTGCCGTAAAAATGCTAGTCTAAATGTAAATGGGCTCGGTAATTGTTATCTTTGTGGGTATAACTTTTCTCATCGACCACTCTTTTTTGGGGTGTTTTGAATTCTTCATTGGGGATAATTTGGATTTAATGCCCCGAGATGCATGGCGGAATTGATACAGATAATTTGTCACAATGCTTTTTGGCACTTTTGTGGGTCTCTGTGAGATCTTGGAACTGAATGAGGCCATAACAAGGTTTGCCTCTTTAGAAACCCATGAACTCTGCCACTGTGTTTTATGTCATTGAACACTACATTTATGACTCTAATCCTCTTGCTTCTATTATGTCTGAATCTACTTCTCACAGCATTTGTAGACCTTGAGATGAAAGCAACAATATTTCACAGTTTTCCATGAATCTGTTGTTTCTTTGGCAGTACAATACCTGTCCCCCATCTGTCTTCAATTTGGAACATCTTGGCTTTTTCTTGGACCTTTTATACGATCATTTTCATTGGTTCCATGCAATGCAACTCCTAATATTAATTGAACCATGTAAACATTGTTATAAATGCAATGGGAGAAAGTACAAAACAGTTAACATAACATAAGGAGGAGATTTTGAGGAGTGAAGAGAGATATATACTGAAAACTTTGTGCACTCACTGCAATATAAGTCGCTTTGGATAAAAGCGTCAGCTAAATGGCATATATAAAAGAGACAACAAAGCAAACCAAGCATCCATTTTGAATTGGAATTGGAAGAGCTGTAACATGTAAGTAACAGAGACAGCTACAGATTACTAGGGTCTATAGTTTCCTCCGAAGAGTTAGACTTTTTTTTCCGCTATCCCTTTTCTCCACATGCCACCGTGCCACCATCTCCCCTACGACATGGTTCATGCGCTGGGGGTGCCAGTGCTGATAAGAGCCCCCCTCTGAAAATCATTTCAGGCCTCCAAAGCAGAACTGTCCAAGGAGGGCTATCTCTAAAAAGCTGCTACGCATGAGGTAGCTGGCTGTCTCATTGATCTTTTCTCTCCTCACAGCCCAGTTCAAGCATACTCTGTTTGCCATGCCTTGGCGAGCCCACTTTGGAAAACATTGCACTTCAGAGTGCAGAGATTTATAGTTTTAGTTTCTTTCTCTTTCTCTTTCTCTCTTCAAGGATATAACTTTCTCCAGTTAGCAGTTGGCTACATGTTTATGTCATTTGATGTTAAGAAAGTGAAACTTTTTCTGTGCAAAAACAAGTGACTTACTTTACAGAGCGATGCACATTGTGTGGCAGGAGGGGTTGGTTCCAGTTCTATCCAGCTTATGTGTGTGTGTCTGTGTTTGTGTGTGTGTGTGTGTGTGTGTGTGTGTGTGTGTGTGTACAGTATGTGTGTGCACAGTATACATGCTTTCCAACCTCACACCAATAACCCAGCACATGCAGGCATCATCGTGCCAGATCGGTGTCGTCAGAGTGTGAAGAATTCAAAGTTCAAGTCACCGCCTCGGGCGGCTGGAGTCCCTTGCTCTCCCGGCTTTAACACACACACACACACACACACACACACACAAACACACACAAACACACACACAGACACACACACACACACACACACACACACACACACACACACACACACACACACACACACACACACACACACACAGTCCCTCCATCCCCTCTGGCCCTATAGACTCCCGCCTCCTCAGTGTCTGCTGAGAGAAGATTGACACCACTGCAATGTGGTCGCTGCATATAGCATTACAGCCATGTATTTCCAGTGGCCCTCTTTCAAGGGTGTTGTCTGCTGTGTTTTTTTTATCAGAGCTCTGGGACCTGTTTGTGGGATACAGATCAGTTTGCAATGACGATGAATCATGTCCCTGTGTGTGTGTGTGTGTGTGTGTGTGTGTGTGTGTGTGTGTGTGTGTGTGTGTGTGTGTGTGTGTGTGTGTGTGTGTATATGTGTGAAAGTGTGTCCTTCTGCCAGTATTATCCATAAGGGAGGGTACCCCGTGATGCAATGGAACGAGAGAGTCAGAGAAATCAGCATTTGACCAGAACATATAAAGTACATCTGTACTTCACTCAGTTTTCACAAATACATGAATATTGGCTCAAGAACATTTTAAGAGTGTTCTAGAGGTTTCTCACCAAACTTTCTTCCAAAGCACTGAAGAGCAATGACACAGGTATTCACAAGGTGTTGTCCTCTTGACAAGGGAAATAATCAGTAAACCAATTAAAGTTCTATTCGCCCTCCTAGAAAGCATGAACCATGACTAAACAAACAATGGTCTGGACAGTCAGGCATTCAACAAGACAAACCTGAGCTGTGAGCAGGATGTAGTGCCCATTCACTTATGATTAGCTTTGAGGTAGACAAGAAGGCAGAGTACTGAGGACAAACACTCATTTCTTTCCAAGGGCGCAGTGGCCTTGACTTGATTAAACCTGATCCCCTCGTATCAGACGTCTTTCTAAAGCCCCTGGCGTCAACATTATCTCTCTCATCAAGTAGGTTCAAAATGGCTGCCTTTGTTACCTTCCATGTCAGTGACCAGCAAAGTTAAAGGTCACTACCAATCAGTGTTTTGTTAATGTAAATAAGGGGGATAACTTCTGCAAACGTTATGATATCTTTTTACTGGGTTTAGTTTCCTGTTTGCCCTGAGTTGATATAAGTGCACAAACACACACACACACACACTATCAAGACACGGAAATCCATCTATGTTTACTGATAAAGTCCACAGGCTAAAGTGTGTGAAGCGTGTCATTGACCCTGGCAACTGTTCCTATTTGAAAAAGGAGAGTTTGTGCAATAGTCTGTGAAACCCTTTGAGGAAAGTAAGCCCAGAGGGGTTAAGATGTGATAAGGTAATTGTCCAATGTTTTGACAGGGTTTCATTGGTCTCCCATTGGAGGTCCAGTCTAAGTCCACTGTCACTGGTGGTTAACTACAGAGTCCAGACGGTAATTAAACATTTACATGGGATACCAAGCCCTGATATACATTAAATGGTCTCAGCCCGTAATACGGCCTTGACTGTCCGTCTCACATTACCCTCTTCCCAAATTCTGCACCCCTTATCAAGTTCCTCTGTCTCTAGACCTTCACAGCGCATCAGGGAACAATAACCCCTGGACAGCGCTCTGTTTTCGTCTGCTCCCTCTTGTTCTTGGCATTGAGTGGTATGTGCAGTTGACCAATGATGGCGGGGACTGCTACAATGCTTTAAACATGGCATATTACACTCATAAAACGCGGAATTTCCCCTCCCGGATTCCACACATTTATGACCGGGACTTATTTCAACGAAGGACAACTGCTTTAGCCGCTGTGTTAGCGGGGAAGCTGCATTCGCCTCACCCACAGGTTAAAACACAAATAATTCAATGGATCTGAGCTGTAGTTGGCCTACTGAAATAGTGTCAACCCACAACGTTAAGAACGTTTAACCCTACTTAACAGCATCCTGCATCACATAATGGCCCAAAACCAAGGGCCTTCATAAGGTCTTTAAAGTATTGACCGTATCGTCATGACCCGGATACTCCCAGGCATTCGTTTTTATACGCAGGAGCTGCTCACCGGAAAGGGGTATACTGTTACCGTTACGCCACAGGGCAAACCCGCTCCTACATTTTTCCAACCTTTTCTCCAGAATGTTTATTTGAATAATACATCAAGAAACAAGGCCAAAACAATATACTGACAGTTGTTCCCTGTGGTTCTTTCCCTCAAGACACGTAAATCTGAAAAAAATAAGAAGAATGGAAAGACAAATCAATAAATCCTTACCAGTGAAGGCACCATCAGTGGAGGCACCTATAGCGACACTGTTCCGTAACATCCCAAAATAGCTATCACCTCAAGACCTTTTTACCTGATTTGTTCTTCATTTATTCCATATTGTCTTATGGCTTACCTTATTGGTGTTGCTATGAGCCTCTGAGGAGAGAAAAAAAGCCAATAAAGATTAGATTGAAATGCTCTTATGGCTAACAATAGCAGAGGGGAAGGAGACACTGTAGCACTAGGTTAGTGCACATAGAATGTAGCCAATGGCCTTGCAGATTGTTTAATATCATTCTTCTTATGTCTCAAGGGAGCTGCTAAATACACAATACGAGCCTCAGGGATCTTTTAAAGATGACCCTCCTGCGATCGATATGTAGTGGTACCAGTAGCCTATGGATCAGCATGGATCCTAGGGCCTAGTCATGTTGGGAACATCAAGGGACATAGCTGTAGCATTCCCATCGCATGCCGTGCAGGCTCCATGTCTGGTCTGGTCTCAATCTCTACTAAATTAATCACAACTTAATACCTGGGCTGTAAGTCAACTCAAGCAACATCTGTGAGTGAAACATGGTCAGACAGAGATCAACCAAACTGTGCATCGTAGCTCAAGGAAAAGAAACACAGAAGGGGGATGAGGGGAATAGGGGAGAAACAGCAGCTTTAGTTGGGAGTTCAAATGAAAGCTTTGGCAGAGACAGGCAGGATATCTCTCGTTCCCAGTAGCCCCTGTCCCTTTTTTCACTCGGGGGATAGAGGTGGTGTTGGGTTTCTCTGATCAGGAGATTGTACAGACTGACGCTCCGGGAGAAAGGCTAGACTCACCATGGTGGATGTAACCTAAACCAGTACCTAGTCTCCAGGTTAATTGGTAGGATTAGAAGGACAGGTGTTTTTGCCATGTCGAGGGACTAAGGTACACCTGAGACAAGGGAACAGGCATTGACAGGCACTTTAGCGTAGCATAAAATTGCTACAAGGCGTCCTCTTCTAGTGTTTCTGTGCGTGTAGCAGTAGCACTTAGCAGAGTAATCTCAGCTTGTATTACCTGGCTTAGCCATCTTGACATGTGACATGCAGTCTATTGTGAGGCTGATTTGTACCCTATTTGTCACTTTGGTTATCAGTGTATTTAACTTATTTAATTTATGGAGGTTACATTTCACATACAACAATCTTTTTCCCACTCCATTTCTCATAAACACACACACACGAATGCACACACGAATGCACGCATGCACGCACGGGCGCTTGTGCACATGTGCGCACGCATGCACACCCACACCCACACCCACACCCACACACACCCACACCCACACACACACACACACACACACACACACACACACACACACACACACACACACACACACACACAGACACACACACCCACACCCACACACACACACACCCACACCCACACCCACACACACACACACACACACACACACACACACACACACACACACACACACACACTTAATTGTTCTCTTCCATTCACCCTCATTGCTCTCATCCTGATCTGGAAGGCCAACGTTTTGGAAGATGGGATTAACAAACTAACAGCATCCAAATAAGAGTGTCGTGTACACAGGTGTTGAGATAAGTCCTTAGTAAACAGACACACAATTAAGAAGTGAATGCAAGGTGACCGGAGGTTAGAGAGAAATTGCTTAGCGCAAATGTGTAAAAAGTCTACGGGGAGAAGGGTGTTTAATTTGTCATCTCCCTCTTTCTCTCTCACTCACTCTCTCTCTCTCTCTCTCTCTCTGTTTGTTTGGTCTGTTTATACCCTGGGGAGACGTGTATCTAAATCCCTTTTGTCCAGCACAAACTGTAGTTCTGATCAGCAAACTTGATGTTGGTGTTTTTTTGGATAGTTTGCATACTGTGCTGTTTAAAAAAAACCTCTGCATAATTGGTAACCATGGCTACAAGCTTTCCCTTCACCTTTACCTGAGAGTGAAATAGAATACCTGACAAATCCCCTCGTAGGCTGCCGTGTCCATAGCACCATGGGGCTGTTTGGTCAAACGAGACTCCAGCTAAGCACCTGAGGGCCCTCTTCTGCTCAGAAACAATGTCTGGCTATGTTTCCCTTTCCCCTCCCTTCCTCTTTTTCCTGCATACCACTTTCCCTCCCTCTCCCTCCCTCTTCCTCATGCTCCCTCTCTTTCCAAGACCTGGCCAGTACCCCTGAACCCCTGCTTGGTGAACTTTACAGCAGTGTGCCTCACTGCCAGCCTTACCGTAGCCTCTGTACTGTATGGTTTTGGAATCAGCCAAGTGAAGAGAGAGAGAGAGAGAGAGAGAGAGAGAGAGAGAGAGAGAGAGAGAGAGAGAGAGGGGTACTGTCTACAGTATGGTATGTATCATTGGCACCTCCTTCTCCCTCTATGCCTTACTCCCCCTATCGGTCCACACGGGGCTTTAAAAACTTCTTAACAGGTTTACAGCAAGCAGATTCATTTAACATTACATTACACCGCGGGAGCCCTGGCTGGCTGCCTCTGAAGTGAGGGGGAAAGGCAAAACGAATAAGACAGAGACAGACGTGGCAAAGACACATAACTCAACCCACGAGGAACGGAACAACTGCTGTGGTCTACTATGTCAGTGAACAATCCTGCCATGTTTAATGTGCTCATTAAGTATGGATTTATAATCACGTTAAACACTTGACGGGATGAGCTGATGTGATGAGGTAGGATGTTAAGCTGTCGTGTAAACAAACACCACTCGTTACCTCATCCTCTCTACCCGTGTGGCCTCTCCTTGTGGATTTGATATAACAAATAGGTCTGATGTAATACATTAATAATGCCGGTGTTGATAAAGTGACTCTGTGAGTTCATTGAATGTCAGTATTTTCACTTGAAGTAGATGGGTGGATTAATCCCCGCCTGGAACTACTTTATATGAGAGTGGATGACGTGAAGCTAAGCCAAGCTGAGTAATCAAACAATCAAACAACATGATGCAGGGCTTAATGAAAGCAATGAGATTGCAGGGTTGCAGATATTTGAATGTGATGTGGCCAGAAAAACAATAGTTCCTAATGCTCAAATTACATTGGTTCTATCACAAGCAATCACACACTACAAGTATGCTTCCTTAACTTTATTACCACAATATGCTTTTTCAAATGTTCCAAAGTAATATGAGCTGGAATGCATCCAAGGAGAAAGATGGCTCTTGATCAGTCTGGCTCCCTGCAGCCTCCTCTATCTGTCTATACACTTGATGGACTGAGCTCCAATCGGACATCTCCCCCCACGGTGTCCTCAACCTCTGATGAACTGACAACCTCAAAGTCAGATAGAGCAGAAACAACTTTCCCTCTTGGCCGTCCTGGCCCTTCTCCCTGACATGGCGTTGTCACCTACTCTACTGTATCATCATCCCATTCAGATCCTAGAAGTTCTGGAAGTGCACCAGATGATACAGGACCTTCCATGACCAATTGGAGAAATCATGAGAAATGACCAGGTACTATGCCTACCGAATGTATGTATGAAAATGCCCTTAAGGCAGAGTTTAGTAGTAGGCTACAGAGCCACTGTTGGTCAATTGTATCTGGAACTGCTATTTCTGACTGGTATCAATCTCACCAGAATGAATGTTTTAACATTGAATGAATGAATAAACATTCTCTGTTTCCCAAATAGGCTGCACTCACCTCTTGTCTACTGACTTGTCATGCTCAAAAATCCTCCTCTCCTCATATCTGATAGGTAGTTGACAGCCGTGAGCTTTGTAATAATTGGTTGGGGCTCTGTTTAACAGGCGATCAGCATGCTCAATGATGGGTAAGGATTCCATTAGGGAGAAATTAGGAAACTTTAGAATAGGAGTAGCAATGGTCGCTGATATTAGAGCTCTAAATCATATAGGCTCTCAAACCTCATGGCTTCCCACTCTCTGTCTGTCTCTCTCTCTTTGTCTGTCTCTGTCTGTCTGTCTGTCTGTCTGTCTGTCTGTCTGTCTGTCTCTCTCTCTTTCTCTCTCTCACTTTTCCTCTCTTTCTCTCTGTGCCTAGTGCTGTAAGCACTGTAGTCTTTGAACCCTTGTCGGATTGAAAGAGCTCATTCAGTCTGGTGTATTCTCTGTAGGGTTGAGGCAAAGCTTTTGATAAATCAAACAGTCTCAATAGGAGCACCAAAAGAGACTGAGGGAGGACACACTATCTTCACCGTCTAGGCTGGAGACCTGGGTTATTAATTTTGCTGAGGTGCCTCCATGGGGAGAGTCAAGGCTATCTGTGTGTGTGTGTGTGTGTGTGTGCATGCGTGCGTGCGTGCGTGCCGTGTGAGAGAGAGAGAGAGAGAGAGAGAGGGGGGACAGGGGTGTTTGGCTGATATGCAGGAGAGGACCAAATCTGTGTCTTTGTATGTGTGTACATGTTTGCCACTGGCAGTCACATCCCTCTCTAATCCATCCCCAGAAAAGGTATTATGTACCACTCAGCCTTGACATGGCAAAACATTTTTACAAAACACAGCCACAGCATTCAAATACGGCATGACAGTACAATACATGTATGTCTTCTTCCCTGTTAATTTAGAGACCACTTGACTGATTTCTGACTCTCTATGGTATATTTAGAAGACTCCAAACAGATTTCATATTGACTCTTGTCCTTTTTATGTTTTTACGTTCAGATATCATAAATATGGTTTCTATTTTTAATGTGTTTTATGTGAGCACATTTTCATTGAAGTGGATGGTATAATGGAGGCCATGTGATTGGTCTGTTTCATGTGTGTTTTACTGGATTGGAGCCTCCAGGCGTTTCAACAGCGTAAGCTGTGGGTTTCTTTTCTTCAGGACTGGACACTTTTGATTCAGGTCACTGAGCTTAAACCCCAAAACAAAGGAGTAACACTTAGTAAGAGCTACTCTCTCTAGGTCCACTTAATACTGTCACGCGCATGACATAGCAGATGTCATACGCAGTTATACCTGCTGATGCAAGTGAGTGACAACTGGCTGGATGCAAGTGACAGTTGACAAAAAATCGCTGGTCAGCCAGCCCACATGCTTGTCTCGGTTAGTTTGTATATTACCGCATGTAGTGTGGAGTGTTGGATGACCAGATACATTTCTTACAAAACAGTTGTGATGGTTGCAATACAGTAACAACAGCCTATAACAAAGGCATTGTCCATGGAGGGTTACAGTGAAGCCATCTCTTCAACATTGAGAGAATATGCCAGGTGAAGTCATATACTGTCAGTTAACATTGGGACATGCTACTCAAAGAGGAGAACACTTTTGTGATATACTGTATGAACCCATTTAGATTGAGTGCTAATCGAGACAGTCTGCTACAACCTGCAATGTAGCCCTGGAAATGCTATTGAACAACTTGTTATAAGACTGCATTTTACACCCTTTGCATCAGTGCATTTGTTAATCCGGCAGTGTAATTTAGTTCTTCTTTCCCATCTTTTGGTTATCATTATCATAAAATGAAGTGAGGCCTGAGAGGTTCAGAGTGTGCTGCTATGTTTTATCCAATTACTCGCTCCAAAAGCTTTATATTTTCATATCTATTAAAGCTGAATTCCGGTACCGGTTTCGGTTCTTGAATTCAATACCAATTCCTAAACGGTTCTTTTTCACGTTCCTTTGCAGAATGAGAGTGCATTTATATCTTCAATATCCTAAATATAGTTTTTTCTCTCTCATTTATACTCCTTTCTTTTAAAATATAAAAAGTCCAAAATTGTTCCTTTTCTTGCTTTGAAATAAGGATGATTTACAATCAGAAGACGGTGAAACTTTCCAGCCCAATGTGGACTCTGTTGATGATTATGTATTTCACACTGTATAGCTGTCATTCTAGTGTGATAGGCCAACACACGGCATATGCCTATACCTGTCTCTGTCCATGAATATAGGTGGGAGTGAGATATTCTCTAATTTCTGCAGAGAGGTATTCTATCCAGCATTTGACTGCTGTTATTAAGTTAGAATGATTTGATGCTACTCAGAGTGCGCTCTGTGCATCTCCTTTCATATGTTGATTTAGCTGAGAAACTCCTGCGCCTAAACATTGCAAATGGCTCATTTTTAAGAAGATCAGGTTCCCTTGACAAAGTTTGTAGGTTTGGGAACTATATTTCTCAGCGCATGGCAGAAACCACCACAATCTGTTATGAAATAAATACTTAAAGCCTTGTTTTCTTCTCACAATTTCAGATTTGTTGTGTAACTGCACTAATAAAAACACTAATGCCCTTGAGGCCGTGATTTATCGTGAGTATTTTCACGGTTAGGCATGACGTACAGCGGATGAATCACGGCCACGGCCTCTCGGGCATTATTGCTTAAACGTATCTGGTCATGCCTAGGAAAACATAGCAATGTACTGTAAGGGCAAAGGGCAATGACAACATGCCAATTTGCGTTCATGGTCGAACGCAAGACATGGGCAATTAAAGTAATGCTTGCCCCAGGCATTTCCCTCTGTATCAATGAACACTTTTCAGTTCAAGCATTTGTTTAATAAGCTTTCTGCTGGTGTATCTCGTGATAGAACACAGCAATAGTGGTTGGGGTTCATCGGGGTGATCGTTAAAGAGATGAAAATCAATTCCACTGGGAGATAAAGAGGCCTAAATTGCTCTTTTAATTCATTAGGAAGCAGATGTGGACGATCCATATGCAGACTCCACTGGGGACTCAGTAGCCCAGGCTGGGGTCAAAGGGCGTCCTGCTGCTAGTAGAAGCCAGCCATTGACCCACAAGCCTCTCTGTATGGGGGAAATATCAATCAGGATAGGCTGCAGAGCCACAGAAGGGTCTACTTAATTGTAGCTGGGATCTTCATCAAATATGGATAGGGAGGCCTCAGAGTAATGTCTTAATTACTTAAGACAAGACAGCTCAGTTTGCTACTCTGGCTGTCTGGGCCTTTTCCTGAGCAAAGGAGGAAACTATGCAGACAAGAAGAAGGCTAAAATCCTCTTCTACTACCCCCCTCCTCCCTCCATCGATCTCATCACCATGGTTGCTGACGGGAAATCAATCTGAAAGTCTTCTTAATAAAGCTGTGAACTCATTTCGCTACTCCTCTCCGACTCATGTCTTTCGCTCCAGGATACATGTATCTCGCTTTCTCTTGTCATCCTGCTCTCTCTTCCACACCTTGGTGAACCTGGACAGGACTACGAGTCCTCGAGTGGCCATTGACACTTCTGATGCTCACTTGGAGATGTTTCTTTGTGCACAAACCTGGCCCTAACACCGGAAGGTACTGAAAATAATCGACCATGGATTTGTAAATTTCCATTCAGCAACTATAGACTGCTATACACATCATCCATCTCCGAGGGTGGGTTTATTTACGCAGTGATTCATGCTACAAATCAACATACCCTCCCTGCTGATTCAGCCTCATTGACTCCCAATCCCAGGGTTAGCTAGGTGAACTCAGAGAGGGGCTCTTCCATCCCTAACAACTCCAGGTGGGTCCTCTGAAACAGGCATCGTCGACCTCTGAGGCCCTGGATTGGCCATGGAGGTCACAGGGTGAGAGGATTTAGTGGTGTTTCCCTGCTACTCCAGCCGAAAATCCCACTCCGAAAATCCTACTAATCCTTCATCCCTGTTGCTCGTAACACTGTCACACAACATACTTCAACCCATGCACTCACACATACACGCACACAGGCATACACACAGGCACACACACACGCACGCACACACACACACACACACACACACACACACACACACACACACACACACACACCCACACACCCTGGCCCCAGCCCACCGGAGAGCAGATAATCTCCTTTATCTAGCCAAGCAGTGCTCACTAGGTCAGCTACCAGATTACCCGGTGTTAGCGTGTGTCTTTGTGTGCTTGTCTTTAGACGAGTGTTTGTTTGCTAACAGTCGACAACTAGTATGACCTCAGAGAGGAAGAGAGGAAGCCTTTACATTGTAGGGTTTTTAGTTTTGGGAATTGAGAAGGTGGTCATCAGATAGCCATTTCACTTGAAACTCATTTGGAATACACATGATGATAATGCTACACATAGTACATAAATATGATGTATTGGGGTATTATCATAAATCATGAATAGATGCACATTACAGAACAATATAATATAATATAATATAATATTACAGAATATTACAGAACCAATACATGCCCTTGCAGTTGTTGTTCAGTCATTACTTATTGTGGAATTGTTAGCCTTTGCAGAGATACAATTTCGCTGCTACCAAGACAGGGAGAATTACAAATATAGTAAGCATGTGGCCTTGTCTCTACTTTATTTACCCTTTAGTTCAAACACAATAGGTTAGCTGAACATGAAACAGTGCAAAACATCAACCATATTAAATTCCATTTCAGCAGTTGACCATTATCAGGTTTTCTCCATTCATACAGTAATTAACCAGATGGAAAGAGTCTACGTTAATTGTATGGCCATTGTGCGACTTGAGTAAGGGGTCTAAGCCTATTAATTGTAACCACTTTAATTAGAACGCGGGCAGGTTTTCTTGTCGCAAGAATATCCGCTTTCCCTCATTTGCTTAGGCTAATAACATTTAATTGAGTTTCATTGGCAGTGGGCCTGTATGATTTATTGGTTTTGCATTTTCAAAGCCCCACCAATATTGTTACCCAGTGACCTTCACTTGGGGCTTGTGGAAGAGAGGAGACAGATAGTGTCTGAGTTTGTCTTTGAAGAACAAATGAGATTTGATGCATCAAAGGACAGGTTCTTGTCTTTGATCGTGATATATGTGAATAAATGTATCAGGGCCATAGACTGTATGGCTCAATAGGGGGCGCTCTGGTCACTCCCAAAGGGGATGCCTTGTGAATTGGAAGACACCCAATAAAAAGGAATCATTCCCATCAACATACTGCTCTCAATCATGGCTAATTACTGTCGGTAACTCAATTAGGTAAGTGATTAATGTGCTTGGAGGGAAATGTGGAAGGATTCAATTAGACGACATGCAACCACTAACCGCCATTCACCTCGTTCGACCACAGTAAGCCCTGAAACAAACCAGAACTCTGGAACCAAACACTTTTTACTGGTTATGGTCATATCCAAAGTATTTTCCATATTGTCGCTCCACTTCATGGTTTACACTTGAATATGTGTATGAAGTGAACATTCCCATACAGCACTACTGGCTCTAAGCCCCAACCCCTCACTACTTATAGGAACGAGTTGGCAAACTGCCTTGAGGAGAAATGGGGCAGTCTGGTATATTTTCATACAGTCCTACCAGAGGTTTTGGATTAAACAAATCTATCATAACAAAAAGATCCAAGGAGCCAAATCTATGTCTGCTCTCCATCGAGCTCACCACTCTGTATCAAACAAAAGTGATGTTTGAGACAGTACAGAGATAGAAAGAAGGCCAGAGATGTAGCGGAAAGTGCAGGGGCGGGGGGGGGGGGGGGGGGAGAGGAGGAGTGGGAAAAGAGAGAATGAGAGAGGGGAGAGTAGAGATGTTTTACATCATATTTTCCACCAAAACTCCATATTGTCTAAACTGTACTTAACAAGAACCTGCTATCTCCTCTGTCAACTCTTTTCATTTGTCTCTTACAGAGGTCATTGACCAGTGTTCAGAGAAATGTTGATGTAGCAAGGTGATAGAAGACCTCAGCTGGAGGTTGTGACACACCAATACCTGTCAAATCACTGCAACATAACCGAAGGCTACGCAATGGCAGCTTCCACAGAGACTGAGATACAGCTGTGACTAAAGCCTGTCACATTCGACCCTGTCACAATCTACACCCGCCTTGACATATTGCAATAAGCTCACACTGACAGCCATCTTACTATAAGTGACTCGAAGCAAAACATGGCCTCTTTGACAGGGTTAATTGTGATCTTTTTCCTGTTTTTCTTTTTACAGCTTTGTTCTGAACAGGCTTCTCTGGCTTTCTTTCACACAGGTATTTCGATGATACATTCTTGTTCACACACTTTTAAGCTCATGGCTAATCCTGAATTTATTGAAAATTCTTTAACAACTGAAGTGTCAAAATAGTCACTCAGTAAATATATTCTCACTCTGACAGTGGACACCCAATCAAGCATCTTTCAACGCTACCTTGGTGCTGTCCTCTGATCATTTTCACAAAGATTGTATCAAATGTGGTAACACTTGATTTTACAGTCCGGTACCTGCTGGTATTTCCTTCGAAATTATGTGGCTGTAATTGGTACTTTTTGGTACTGTAGTTCTTCAAATAATTAAGGTAACTACCTGGCTGGTAAGCTAATGCTACAGTTTGTAAAAGTGTTGAATCCCTTAGGAACAAAAGGAGTAATTATTAGTTATTATGTCATTATTGTTTTTACGAAGGAACTTTTAGGTAAACAGAAGATAAGTTCACCCAAATTACAAAATCACATATTTGATTCCTTACCCTGAAAGGAGTCTATGGACAAGGACAGACTTCAATCCAGACTTTGATTCGGTTTATCTAGCCACTGTCCCTAACTGGCCTAAATGTCCGTCTCAAAGTAACTTCAACTTGGTCTCATCTGTTCTCTCATTAATTATCTGCACCGAGTTGTTTACCCAGGTAAGTCAATGTTTAGAATTGCCACATTGAAAATATCACTATCCATGACAAACCATCATAGCTTAAAATTAAATAACTATCTTCTTTGGGCAGGCACAGCACTTCCTCACGCTACCCATTCGAGTGTAACATTTTTACTGGAATCACCTGCTTTGAAAACTGTCACAGTATTTGTACAGTATATGTGTATCTAATGCATTAAACAGTCACACATGATGGGTGCCCTCTATTGTATATTTATCCATTATGAAATCTTCAATGCCACTATAACTGGGTTTGTCAAAGCAGCTGTTGACATAGCCTGTCAGCACAATGCAAACGGCGAGAAACGGCAAGAAAATTCATTTCATTCACAACAACAATGTTTACACACCTCAGCTTTAGTTTCTCTCAAACTTTAATCTTTTTCTGAGGGATAGTCCGCACCACACATCTCTATTGTCTTCCCAGGGTGCACCTCTCTTTTTGAAAAAGAACTCTTGTCCGGTAAGAACCTGTGAGAACCTGTGAGAACCTGTGAGAACATGAGAGTTAAGCCCCGGCTTTTCTTTTCCCCTCACGTCGCTTTTGGCAAAGACTGAGGAATGATAACCATCTGCACGGTGCCCTTTTGTTCCTTGTCAAGGTGTGGTGAAAGGGCCCACATGTTCCGTGAGAGGAAGGAACGAACCACAACCCCCCCCAAACATACTCCACATATGCACGGATGCATGCACGCACACACACGCACACACGCACGCACGCACACACACACACACACACACACACACACACACACACACACACACACACACACACACACACACACACACACACACACACATGCCATGAGTCCCTATGATGGGAGAGTCCTAAAATGTGGTCGGGCCGACTGACAGTTCTTAAGATGCTCTTAACCCCAAACTGTTATGTGGGTGCGACATACACACACCCCGGAAAGCCGACAGTCATAATATTTACCTTTCCTCAGCTCCTATTTATTTTTTTGCCTACAAGCACTTTAGCATATTAGTAACCATCTGCTGTCTACAGGAGGAGTGACTTAACATTCAAGGCAGACATGAAGAGAGAGAGAGAGAGAGAGAGAGAGAGAGAGAGAGAGAGAGAGAGAGAGTGAGAGAGAGAGAGAGACTGACATACTGTACATAAAGGAGCATACAGAGTGTGCGTGTTCAGTTCATCAGACCTCAGTTTTGCTCTACCAGGGATCACATGGGAGCACGTAAACCCAAACGAACACAAGTGAAATTCCCAACAGCTCTCCTGAGTCATGGATTAAGGTATTTTTCCGCTGGTGTTTCCTGGACTTTGTCACGCTTCATCCTCACACGCCTGGCTTTTTTTAAATTTATTTTTTTACAAAAAGATGTCCTGGACAATCCAAGACCCCATGATAACATTGCTCTAGCCATCAGACTAAGGGGCCAGTATCATAACCTCGAGGGCTTGGGAAAGTTTACATTCAAACAGTCACATTTTGTATAATATATATATATATATATATATATATATATATATATATATATATATATATATATATTGTATAAGAATGATACATGCTGTTGTCCAGATGACAATCATGAACCCAGCACTTAGAGCCCAGCCAGAATCCCAACTGTCTGTGAAATCTCTGGTCTTGCCCTGTGCAGGAAATGTGCTGTAATATGCTTGAGAGGATCTGGCGAGAAACATGCAGCGAGAGCGACTACAGGGTCCCAGTAGAGGTTCTCTAAGAGTATGGAAGAACAGCATGGATGGTGCAATTTCCCATCCATCAGAAGATCTATAGGCTTTCTATCTCTCTCTGTCCCTCTCTCTCTCTCTCCTTTCATTTCTCCCTCTGCTAAGGACATACAGTATCTGTGCACATGGGTTGATCTGATTTATGGATGTGTGGATGGAGGGAGAGAGCATGTGCATGTGTTCTTTATTTATCACCAACACGAATGAAAAGTGAGCTCATCCTCTCCCTCTCTCTCGCCCTCACTTTCTCTCGCCCTCCTTAACTCTTTCTCATTCTCCAGAGGAGCATCTGTGATGAATTATGGTTGCTTCTCAACCACAAGAAAGGCAAGTGGCTGCCCTCAGGACAAGGTTGATTTGGACTGGAAGGAAAGAAGACATTGGCTGGTGTTCTGAGTGTGGACCACAGGGGTTGTCTAAGGAGATGCTGGTTTGTTGATTATTCCCCTTGACCAGAGTGTTGTTTGTTGCACTGTGAGAACATAGTCAATGAAAAGTGAACTTTAAAGGGCACCTTGGAGTTGTCTTAAGCAGTTTTCTATTTCTATTGTGCATGACATTCAAAATAAACTATGTTCAATGTGGAAGGAAGTATTTCTTATATATTTCTTATATAACGGAATGCTGTACAGTATCATTTACCACAAAACATGATTGTTATTTCAAGATTCAAGATTCAAGATTCTTTATTTGTCACGTGCATACAAGTATACAGTGAAATGCAAAAGTGACAGTGCCACAGAGTAGTGCAACAATACAATACATTTTAAAATAGAATAAAATAAAATAAAATAGAAGTACTAAAAAATATACAGTATGAACAATATGAACTTGAGGGGGGCACTGGTGGGGTCATCGTTGATGATCCTGATGGCGTGGGGGAAGAAACTCAGTCTTAGTCTCTCTGTTCTTGCTGCCTGACAGCGAAGGCGTTTGCCTGACCGCAGCAGCTGGAACAGTCCGTTTTTCGGGTGGTGAGGGTCCTTCATGATCCTGTAGGCTCTGGTCCTACACCTCCTGGTGTACAGGACATAGAGAGGGGGGGTTGGAGCTCCCATAGTCTTTTCTGCCAGGTATACCACCCTTTGCAGAGCTCGCCTGTCCTGGGCCGTGCTGTTACCGTACCAGACGGTGATGTTGCCAGCCAGGATGCTCTCCACAGCTCCAGAGTATTTACAATACTGGATATAATGCTGAAGAGTTCCTCATCTATCGAGATCTGTAAAATAAGACCACATGGGACTTGGGATGGTCGGTTTCACTTCAGAGGAAGTTGGAACTGCAGTGGGACTACATTTTCAGCAGGGAAGCCACTTGTTTCCCTTAAGAGAGATCCTCACAGCCCGATAAGAGAAACAAAATTACAAAATTAATTAAGATCCAGTAAAACGATTACAGGATTAATCTAACATTAATTGAAAAAGCTGATGAAGACTGCATATAACAAAATGAGATGTTTAGCAGAATCTGAAGCCTTTGCTTTCTAGGAAAAGTCTCTGGGAGGATTTTATGCTCTAAGAAAGGTTTTCATATTCTTAAATTGGTAGCTTTACTTTAAAGCTTTAAACTATTTACTGCAGTTGTTATTTAATGTAGTTGTTGGATGATTACATTGGCACACTGCTAGAATTATTTAATTATTTAAATGATAGTGCTCATACTACAAAAAGATTTATCATCCTTCATTTCCTTATTTAGGTAACACTTTCTAGTAATCTATATGCATAATGCATTATAGAATCAAATATTACTTTATAGTTGCTATTTAAGTATGCTATAACACACCATAAAAACAGTTATGATGCAGTAATTATAATTGACAAAGATGTTAGATTTGCATCACACTGATATTATAATATATAGTATGATCCTTGAGATAAAAGTGACCAGCAATTATGAAGCACTATGGTACTGTACATTACAAGGGATTATGATTATACTTATAATGCATTAGCAGTATTGGTATACATAATTTTGAGTCTATATTAGTCTTTATGTGTGTCTATAAATATGCTTACACAGTATTATTACTCTATCAATAATTATGAGTACATGTATAATGCATTATGCATATGGGCTTCATAGAAAGTGTTACCCTTATTTCTATCCCAAACTGCTTGACTAACACAGGCACCAGTTCATTTTGTTGTTGTCTTCTTTAAACCCAATAAGCCACGCTAACAATTTAGATGTAACATAACCACGCTAACAATTTAGATGTAACACCTTCAGTCAGGAGATGGGAATAGCCTAGCCTCGGGTTAGCATAGCCTCGGGTTAGCGCTAGCTCCCCTTTCTCACGTGGGATCAGTGCCTTGTATGAGACCGGAGGAGGTTAGGTTGCTATTAATAAGAGAGATGCTCTCCCTGTACAGCCAGGCACGCCAGTGTGTTTGTCTCTGTTAGCCGGAGGCTCATACACACCATCATAAAGGTAAGACCTATTTTAAATTGTGCTGCTAGCTGCTGCATCATACCTTGGTGGGTGCATACATGAGTTAACGACAGAGTTGGACTATATTATGAAGTGTCCTTGTGCAGTGGCAGTGATATATGGGGATCAACATATTGTAGCTCCCATGTAGGTCTCTTCCAAGTGATGATCTGCTTTTCGTGTCAGTGTTTCTGTCTAATCATATGTGTGTGTGTGCGTGTGTGTGTGTGTGTGTGTGTGTGTGTGTGTGTGTGCGCACGTGTGTGTGTGAGGCAGTAAGTCTCCTGCTTTCTGAGCCCTTGTGAGGAGATAAGGCATTGGATCTCTCTCGCTCAACGGCTTGATCAATCTGCAGATTTACAGCCAGGCACTGCAGCGCAACACACTGATTAAGCATAAAAGCACTAAATTCAACTTTCTTCATCAAATGCCTTCTCCAAACTCCTACAGATATCGATGTAGCACCTCTGAAATCTTCGCTACCTACTTCAGTAAGACTCACCAGCACCAGGGCCTATGGCCAGTGTTACTATCTAAAACAGCACAGAGCTACAGTATCTCTGTGGTCCTGTTTTATCTTGTTTCCATGTTTCGTCTACCAGGCCCCAGGAATTGCACAACAAGTCTCATCTGCATCCCGGGATGTCAGGTTTGATCCATCAGGCGCTCTGAGGGGGAGCGTTGCGTCTTCCGAAAGGCAAGCCTGCGTAACTGAAATTTCACTGCTGCATACGGAATATTCGATGCTCATCTCCGATTTGACTGGCAGGGCCTGTTCTTGTAGCCAGTATATATCATTTTTTTTCTCCCTCCCTGCTCACTCTTGGGTTGAAGCCTTTTCCCCCCCTCCCCAGTACTGTCTGACTTTGTCTGAAGTCCTCTCTTTCAATGGAATGAACAAGAATATCTTTGTGGAAGCTGGTGATCTATTTCACTAGCTGCTACAAGTAGACATGCATCTAGTTTCATTCATAGTGGTCTGGCCTGATTTAAAGTCCAGATCAAACTAATCAAGGTCTTCGACTGAGTCATCAAGATTGTGCTTGATCAAATCCATGTGCTTGCTCAGCTTCATTCAGGTATTGAGCGAAACTGCTTAATATCAGTGTTGCTGCATTTTAGGATGCTGTGGGGGTTAGTGCAATGCACACCTGACTGGGGTGGAAAACATCTCTCTCCTGGGTTTGTTACTTGAGCCGTGAGTTCGTCCCTGGGGTTTCAGAACACATGAAGATGATGATGAGGCAAGCACAAAGTCCTCGATCCAGAGCCCTAGTCATTGAAGGTGGGGGCAGCGAGTCGGTAGACGGGGGGCTTAATGGCAACCTGCCTAACCTTCTGACCTGAATTGTTGGAGGAGGAGAAACTAAAGGAACCTGGCCGGAGTTCCATTCAAGATGAATAAAAGCACAAAGCTTGGATATCCGACATGTGGTTTGAATTCCTTCATCTTTACAAGGGGGATTGGTGTGGGCCCTGCACTGCAGTCATGCACAATGGTACAATGTTAATGTCTTGTTTTGCTACTTTTGCAGCACAAGACTTTTGTAAGAGTTTTTTTTTTAAGGTATTTGTAATTGCTATGAATTCAATGATAACGTTTATCATAATCCCATTAACCTCCTCTCATGTCTGTGGCTCACTCTCTTTTTTAAAACGCCTCGCGGGCTGAATTCTGTATTTATGAATGTGGTGTGCGAAGCTACTAATCTAACGCAGTTGGCAGGAGTGAGATCATTACTTCTCTTTAGACGGACATCTGAGGCCTGAAGCTGGGCAAAACACCTCTGATCTCTCCCCCCGCTCTCTAAGCCTGGAAACTTTTCCTCAGCAGGCAGATTCAGATCAACTGGGGGATCAAACAAACCTCTGACTCCTCGTAACATCTCTCCTTTCTCATTGCAGGTCTGTTCCTCTTAATTTTCATTGTTGCGATCCAGAAATGTCCACTCAATTCTTGAATATTTGGTAACATTCTATGTAATAAGTATCGAGAATATCCATTCATATTCTATTGTATCCAAGCTGTAGATAGGAAGCTCCAGTTCCAGAATGCTGTGAGTCTACAGTGGGTCTCTTCTGCCTTTCCAGTTTGTTGTGTACACATCTTACTCTGCAGCAGTTGGCCTATAGGGGGAGCCCCGACATCATGTTCCCTGACAGTGACTTCTTCTTCCCCTTCCCCTTCCCCTAGTGTCCCATTGAGTCTGCCACTACAGCCTGCTGCACGTCTACTCCAATGTTACTGTCTCTGTGGTTGGAACTGACTGTCGACACTCAACATTAGACCCTAGCAATGTGAACACATCAGAGATGAAAATAGATGTTGATCAAGCTGAATGGATTTCATGCCATTTTTACCCAGTAACACAGGCAGGCCATAACAGTAATGCCACGTGACGTAGGTACTTCTGATGGCATAAAAGCAGAGTGGTTGAGCAATAGATAGTTCTGTCAATAACAACGAACAGAGAATGCTGATCTACTGTTACTAAAAGGCGTGTCGTCCTTTTGACAAATGGAGAAAAGAAGGAGGAGACTTTGTTGAGTGGGTGTATTTTGTCAGTTGATTATCATTGGTCTATCACAGCCCTATTCAAAGCTGTCTGGCTAATTTTGGCTGACTGGAGAGGGATACGTTTTCCCTCACTTACTCATAACTCACCTTCAGAACCCCAATAAGATTGATCACTGTTTGCACTGTAGAGAGGAAGCTTGCAAGGTAAGCATTCAATTACATTATTACCTCTTTCCTGTGCATATGACCAATAAACGGACTTGACTTCAAATCAAATGAAATCAAACTTTATTTATATAGCACATTCCATACATGAAGGTAACACAATACCCTTAAACACTCTAAACAAAAGCAAGTTAAAAAACACAACTTGATCAAATTCATAATTTAATTATTCCTTATTAGTAGAAACTGAAATAAATTCCCTTTATTGACATTTCTCCAGTGTTCTAGACTTTTTTCTTTTTCCAGGTCATACAGTAGATGCTATAGGTCAGTAAGGGAAACCTGATTCAATCATGAACAATAGTGTGGCTACATGTAGCTTCATCAGAAGTCTATTTATTAGCTGCTGGAGAGCATTCATTCAGTAGAGACAGTTAATGAATAAGCAATAACACACAAGAGGGTTTGCTATATCTTGGATAATGGCTGTGATGCGGTCATAGGCATGAGTCGCAGCAGTCAAAACATCACAGCTGTTCTGATATCCTAGATGTAGCAAACCCTCTTGTGTGTTATTTATTTTATACAACAGGTTTACACCGACTGCAACAATTCTGACATCAAGCAATGGTGCTAGTGGGTTTGTTTGCCCTCCACCTATAATAGTAGTTAAAACTATTCCTCTCATTAAGGATGCAGGTTTTCATTGATAGTTCTGGAACGCATGGTCTAATATGATTGGCATGGAAACCCAGTAAACACATTTCTACCCGGCTGGTAATTAAGCAATAAGGTATGAGAGGCTGTGCTTTATTGTGAATAAAGTCACAGCTGAGGGGCGTTGTTAGGCCTGACACGAAGCGGAAACAATTGTGATGGTTTCTGCCGTGCGCTTAGAAATATAGTTCTCAAAACAACCACTGTTGTCAAGCTAATGTGATAAACAAATCTTTCTAATTCAAGTGTTTGCGTAGGGATATTACTGCAACGTATGGTAAACAGGTAAAACGTGTTATAGCTGTTACTTTAGAATCACAATTCTTGTTCTGATCAAACTGTTGTATAAAGGCTAGCTAGCCAGTTCGCTTGTGTAGCAGCATATTGGATGACAAAAACAACCATGAATGATCCATTATTGTCAAAATCCTTCCATTGGTCTAGTAACATTTTCATTATTGAAAAACACGTTTTAAAAAAGCTACAATATCCCGAAGAGTGTTTATGGCGTATCTATACAGTTTGCAAGTGAAAACGATGAGGTAACCGTGCTGATATCGTAGATATCAAGATGGCTGGAATGCTTCTAGGCCAATCACAATGATTTATTTGTCCAACCCATTGTGTGTTCTGTGCAGAGTATAGGCTAGACCCAGACAAAGTGTGTGGATGTGTTATTCCTCTGACCCTTCTGGAGCCGCAGGGCAAATACATCGAATTCAAGCGTGAGGTCTGAATAAACAGCGGGAAGAAGGTTTCACTGGAAAACTGCTTTCTAAAGATAACTCTTTGTGAACACAGTGGGCACAAAATGTAGGGAATAGATTTGGACGGTTGGTTTCACTGCTTGACCCGGCGAGTGTATCCCTGACTATTGCGTGTCGTATGAGCCATGCCATGAAAACCACGACAGGATTGTTTGTTGCTGAGATGCATGGCAGAAATGATATTTGGCCTAAGGCGAGGCATGTACATATCATGGAGCGTTAATTCACGTGTTCTCTCTGGAAGCAGCTGTGCAGTAGAGTCCCAGTGCCTCTCACAGTACATTAGTGAGGTTAGGAGAAGCAGTGCTTGGCTAGGCAATAAGGGAGTGAAGCTTTGGCAACATTTCTACCCCCTTCACCTCAAGAAATGCATCCAAAAACACAGGCACACACGTACAGTACACATTCTCTCTCTCTCTCTCTCTCTCTCTCTCGCTCTCTTCTCTCCCCCCCTCTCTCCCTCTCTCTCTCACACACATACACATACAGACACAGACATAAAATATACCTACCTGTAAGCAAATGCACAAGCTGCAGCTCACAATAAGGCACACATCCCCATACACACCCAAACATGACCTGGTAAATACTGATGGGCCCAAGCTCATTACACAGGCAGAGAGGGGCTGCTTTATCTACTATCTGGCCCATTTAAATGGAAGCTATTTTTAAATGAGTTCCTACACACACACCCATGTATTCAACCATGACTGTCATTTCTCCCTCTCTCTCTCTCTCTCTCTCTCTCTCTCTCTCTTCTGCTCTCTGTCCTTCTATCTCTCTTATTTGGTTATGGTGAAGGGATAAGAGAGAGAGAGAGAGAGAGAGAGAGAGAGAGAGAGAGAGAGAGAGAGAGAGAGAGAGAGAGAGAGAGAGAAACACATGAAAAATACATGAAAACATACAACTAATCCAGTGTTATGGGCCTCTGTGGCTGATGAGCCAAATCTCATCTTCTCAATGTGTCACCCCCATGTTAGGAGATGCCATTGCAAATGTCTATGCTGCAGATCTTCAATTTATCATCCCCATTTGCGATATTATGTGTGTTAAATTGTATCATTATCATGCACAGTAAGTGACTAAACATTCACGCTGAGGCATACTCAATAAAACAGCTGATTTCATTCTGTTTATAACCCTTCTGTGCTTTTTTAGATGACAGCACTGGAGGTTGTTTCGCTTCCCCAACAAGAAAATGATACACTGTCAGATTTCATGATTCGATATCCTTCTGTATCGGATTTTCAGAGCGAGTTACTTGGAATGATTTAGGGGTTTTGAGAATGGCCATCTCTACATTCTGCTCCATCTCTCTTCCCCCTCTCCATCTGCTTCTCTTTGTCCTCCCTCTGTTACCAAGGATCTGCTCTGCTCCCTCTTTCTTTTACTCTTTTTTTCTCCCCTTTCTCTCTCTTCTCTCTGTTTGGTGTGCTGGGGATATCTGGCTGGCGCCCAATTTGCAGGCACTGTGTCGTAATTGCTTTTTGTTGGTGGAAAGAAATCCCTACCAAAAAATGAATCCCTGTGATGCATCCCCTTTACCTCTGTGTGTGTGCTTGTGTGTGTGTGTGTGTGTGTGTGTGTGTGTGTGTGTGTGTGTGAGACAGCGTGAAAATGAGCATTTTGTTTGTCTCCAAAGGTTTGTGTGTGTGTGCTTCACACACTCTGTCTTTGTCTGCATGTGAACATTCAGTGTGTTTACATTAAGTGTGTGTTGGTGTGTGCGTGTGTGGTGTTTGCATATGTTGAGTGTTTGTATGTCTGCTCGCGTGTTTGTGAATAGTATGCGTGTGTGTGTGTGTGTGTGTGTGTGTGTGTGTGTGTGTGTGTGTGTGTGTGTGTGTGTGTGTGTGTGGGTGTGTTTGTGTGTCTGCCGTGAAGGGCAGTCTCTTTGTCTTTGGGAGAACTCATTAACTGTGCAGACGTTTGCCCCATCCTCTTTAGCGTTCACTCAGTCAACACAGTTTTTGGTTTTCATTTTTCACGGCTTGCTATTTCGTTCCCCTCCTGCCTCCCCTTAACCCTCTCCCCTCTCCCTCATCTCTCTGCCTCCACCCCCCACTCTGCCTCATGCTTTCTCCACCCGTCTTAGGCGACTGCAAATGTAGAGCGTTCCACTATGAGAGCAAAAGATTTCTGTAGCCAAGAAACACATACGTTTATGTTTCAAGCATCCATGACTGTGACCGACACATATACAATGTTATCAGCGTCTGTCAGACACGCCAACTCTTCACTGTTGTTCATTTGAAACCTATTAAATGTGTCAGGCTTGTGTGTTTGGAAGCCCACAGTGATCCCAACTCTCATTTTGCAGGTGTTAACATAGTGTATAAATTAACCGCGTGAATTCATAAAACTAAAATGGGAGAGATAGTGAACATACTGGTATTGGTACTGTGCAACCTCGTTGTGGGAGACTAAACTGAGGAAGCAATTGAATGCATCAATTTCCTGCCCAAGTATGCGGCCTTTACTGAGTCTATATTGGAGAGAGTCAATATATCAGTCTCCTTACCCTCGGGGGGGCAGAAGTCTCTCCTTATCTGATAATAAGCAGCCTATCATCGACCTGTCAGACAAATCCCCTTCTTTCCTCTAAACACTCAGATTTAAGACTTCTCTTTTCCTTCGAATGTACTCCAATCCCTGCCTCATAAGCCGTGTGTCCACACTGTGCTCACTTCCGTTCCTCACCAGAGAAGAGGTATCTCATTACAGTGTTAACGGTTCAACCTCAAGACAGAAATTTTTATTTTTCAAAAGTGCTCAGATGTCCCCTTTTGTCTTTAATGAGGCTGATACTACAGCCTCATGGTGTTCAACTCATCTTTGAGCAACTTGAGAAACATTAAGAAATGTACTACTTGAATCTACGTAAAACCTTCATTGAGTCATTAAAGTGATGGATGAGTTCAAAGCAAGACTCACTCTCTAGTGATTCCGTAGGCTCACAAGCACAACAGTGCAATGTGATAGCCATGTGACAAAGACGCAGGTGAGTGAATTGGCTAATTTTCTCTGCCAGAAGTCGCCCCCCACCTCCTTCTATTTCATGGTAATGTCACATTGCTGAGTCTACCTTTAATATTATTCACTCAACCTGCTGCATCATTAACTTAAATCCTTGCCAGCCCAATAACAACCAATACTGATCTCTTCACATGGCATCTCTTAAATTATATGGTCACTTCGATTTTGGGGGGTGCCACAATGGTGCATTTTGCTTTGTTGGTTAGAGGCCAGAGAGGCACTTGAAAATCACACTCTGGAAAAGCCCTACTGTCAACATTGGCTTAGTTACCGCTACAGCCACATTGTGTTGGCTGTGTCAAAGTCACCTTGACAGTCCGTACAACAGCGTTGTCATTGTCGATGGCGGTGTCATCTAAATAGCAGCTTGGCTAGGCAGCACACAGGAGGACATCACACACTCGAGAGGAGACCCCCTTCCCTGCAATTGTGGGGGGAAGTAAACAAACAGCATCAACACAGAGTGATACCTTGCTCTGTAATCACACACAGCCACGGGTCTATCGTTTTCTATTTATTCACTGTTTTGTTGCTGTGTATATTTGTTGGGGTTGTTTGCGATAGTGGCTGCTTTCGCTTCCTTGATCTGGTCCCATATGAATCTACAGAGGTAGTTTACCCTCCACGAATAAAAGGTGTAATGTTGTTTTTCCTCTCCTACAATAGCGCCGATATGCACCGTTTCCTTGAACAATAGGGATTAGTGACTTAGCTCTATTACTGGGAGACTGTATGCACAAGTCAAGATTTGGTTAGTGCTCTTTCTCCCCACACAATCCCAAAGATTTAAATGGATTTATACAACAGTAACAATATTTCAACATTATATTCATTTTCTTTTTATTCTTCGGTAAAATAATTAATCTGTCAAACTCTGGACTATACAACAGACATAACACACTATGACAGCATTTGTGATGGATAGTGTTCAATTCACAAACCTGAATATCACTGTTTACAATTCCGGAGAACTCATGCTGTAGCATAAATCATAAACTGTGTATGTGAGCCATCAAAATCATATTCTGAGAGAAGGAGTCATTGTGTTCAACAACTCCTTAATGTATAACTGTTAGATATATTGGTCTATTGGAACAGCTAACGTTTTTCACTGGATTAAAATCTTCTTCCCACAATGCCGTATGTTTGACCACATCCTCCAAAACATCTCAACCAGAACCACAGCCACATTTTGACACAAACTACAAACATGGTCGAATTGAAATATGTTTGACTGAATTAGTCAATATTCTACCCATGGAGATGTATGTAGACTGTTTACTTCAATAAGTTGTGAAGAACTTGCATGAAGTCTTTCATCTCAGTTGCTGTATGTGTGTGTGTGTGTGTGTGTGTGTGTGAGAGAGAGAGAAAGAGAGAAAGAGTGTGTGTGTGTGTGTGTGTGTGTGTGTGTGTGTGTATGTGTGTGTGTATCTCAATGTGAATCAAAACAGTAAAAATCCCATCTTTGATTCAGAGCCCCCCCATTCCCACCTCTTGATAGCATGGAGATCCAAGAGAGTCCTATTGGAGTGCTGCTCGGTGGGGGGTTATTGATTTCATTAAGAAGACGTGTGGAGTGTATTACAGAATGATGACTGCTTCATGGGAGGTCAACAAGAAATCAATAAGAAATTATATTAGAGCTTCGACTGGCTGGGTCAGAGCTACCGCACACCGCACAGTCACCCCAGCCCCAGCTGGAAAACAAGGGAAGGATTTATTCCTGCGGGAATTTCTTCTGAGCGAAATGCATGAAAAAAACCCCAAGGATTAAACATGGCCTTGTCTGTCAGTTAGAGGCTAAAGAAAGGAGGGAGGGAGAGTGGGACTGAAGGAGCACAGAAACGACTGATCTTACTGTGACTATCCCATTGTTCACAGTTACTCACTGGCTAGTCTGAGAAAGTCATGAATAAGACTGCTTCTTGTCTCAGCAACGTGTTGACCCACCATGACACACGGCTCACAATTACCAAGGCCCCCCCTTCTTACTAGTACTTCTGCATCCAAAACACTATGATTTATTGATGACCTCCATTGCACATAACAAAGGAGCATATATTGTGTACCGGCACGTACTGAAGAAAAGTCATGTTATTGAACCTGATGAATAATAGAACAATGTTTGAGCTTGATCAGAGCACTACTGCTGAGCAACAACAACATTATTTAGCGGTGGAATATTGCAAAGAGAAACTGCTTCAGTGCAAAAGCAAATGTATTACTCTGGGGTGCTGTGCAGCTTGGCACTTGTGCTGTATATGAAACGTATTATATTTGGGGGTTTTATACACATCTTTGTGCTGTTTGAAGATGGAGAAAACAATAAGGGGATAGATTTGCCATATGCTTGGTACTCGGCAAATCACATCTGTGCACAGTATCGTTTCTAAAGGTATTTACAGAACATGATTAGCATGCCCGGCGTAGGAGAAAAACCAGCAAAACACTTGTTGGTTTGTCACCATGCATCCATAATAACGGGGGCTCTGATAGGCCCAGGTCGCTGAAACATGAGACGAGATTATGCAAATAGCCACGTAGAAAAGGGCTAATGAGACGTATCAAAGCTGATGCTGTAACCATGGGAGGTATGCTTATTTTGAGTTGTGGGAAACCAAAACAAGCGTATGAGAAACCGAGCCAACACCCAGCAGATAATTTATATCCGCTTATCAAACATATGATAACAAGTACTGTCATCAAAGACCCCTATGATGGATTCTCAATGATTTCAGGGGTTTGACTTATGTGAATTAATTACAATTCATGTAGAGGAAATTTATGTTGAGACACTTCAGTCTACTGCATACTTATTCCATGATAATTAACCTTCAGGGAAACAAATAAAAGTTCTCATTTGGACTGTATTTTTCCATGTTTGTTTATTCAAATGTCAAGTTTGTTTAAATGTATTATCTTCCTTGTATACTGCTTCAATGCAGTGTTTGTGTGTGTTATGGAGATACTTGTTTGTCAGTGCTAAACTTACCCACAAAGTGCTCAACAAACCTCACCCTTGGAACACACAATTCCTTTCTCTTACAAAAGTCTCTCCTGATGGGAACCTCAAGGTAAAGACGTACCAGAGTGCCTCTCCACCCATTAACAGGACTTAAACCATTTCACCAATGGAGCCATGAAGTCTCAGCATGGAAAAGGAGAGTGAGTGACAAGTTAATTGGAGGATCTGAGTCCTTTGGGGATGGTCCTGATGTGGAGGTAGCCCAGACGGGTGGGTTGGTATGTTGGCTAATCCTCTTTTGTCCCCGTTGATCAGGGCTGGCTCCTATGAGAGAAAAGGACTAGTTTAAAATAAATACATCAACAATCTGATTGTCCAAGCTCTAGCCACTCTTATGGTTGCAGATTGAGCTATTGATTGAAATTACCTCAGGGTTGTACTTTTGATTCTGTGACTTCGAAGAAAGAATGTTTCAGTGCACGTTTTGGACCAATCATCCAACATTCAGAAGGCAGTAAAAGTTGTGACTGATTCAACCTACATTTTGTCTTTGTGTCGTGCATAGCTGGCTCATTTAAACAACAACATTTTTAATAATAAAAGCCATAGCTCACCACTATTCCTTAATCACTCACTTAATTACTTCTGTACTTTGAAAGTGACGCACAGAGAATGAACTGGTTGCCATTTACAATTTAGGTCTGTAGGTAAGGCAGCATAGTAAATGCTATCTAACAGAATTTCTTTTGAAATATTAGTTGAACTATTAACTATTAATTCAAATGAGATGCCTAGCCTCATATGTTTCACCTGGATACTCAACTCCTCCTTTTGACAATGTCCTTATGACACAAGAATACAAGTAAGATCGACACACCAGAGCATTCTGTTTGACCCATTCCCTCCTCACTCTCTCCATTAAAGATTCATATTTCAGTTAGATGTTGGATTTACTGTACAGCCTGGGCTCTCAGCCGAACAGTATTTCGCCTTTGAATTGGAGTCCTCCATCATTGGGGAGTCTGATGCTGAAATTGAACAGTATGTGTGTTGAAACATAAAGAAGACCGAAAAATGTACTTTTCGAAGACAAGCTCTTTCCCAGAATTCAATTTCAATTTAAAGCCAAGGAGCAATGAGGCTAAACCCGATGCCTGCCTCCAATATTTCTTAAAAATTGGAGGTGTAATTGGCTCATTACTTGTTGGATTAAACTGCAATAAAAAAGAGCATATTAAAAACTCAGTCAGATCTCTGTTCCCTCAAGTATACTATGTGATTTTGAAATAATTTGCTCTGGATGCAGATATTTCTGTTATTCTTATCAATTGGCTGTGATGAATAATGTGAGTGTTACGGAATGGGGGTATGGGAGTTAATATAACCAGAAAATGTTTAACAGATGGTGCATGTCTTCCATAATAGTGAGGATTCAACACAATTCAAGCTTCACTCCTCCCTCTCATCTAATGGTCATATTCAATCAAACTGACATTTTGGAGTTTGCAGGTGTAGGTCAAACAATAGACCGGATTGTGTGGAACCATGTTTTGTTAAGTTTATTTTTCTCTCCCAGTGATCACCAGTCATCAAGTGTTCGCTTTCTCAAGGTAAGGAGAGCAGTCTTTCCCCTCTATCACCTTTCATACTCCTAATATTGGACTTGCATACATTTATAAGTCATTCAATTTGTTGATAGAGGACTGAAATGATGTCCTTCCAGTTGGACAATTGTAGAACATCTCTTAGAGTTAACATATGCCCCCTTTTAGTACACTCCACAGCATGACTCACTGACCAAAGTATGGATTTGGCACTTTCAGTTACAGCACTTTGTGTATTTATAAGTTAGACAAAGCAGAGTGAATCGCCAGTCTGGAACAGGAGTGGGCGTTGGTGACCTTGATTTCAATACACAAATGAGCGCATGAGGTTGGGAGGTCTTACCCAAGGGGAACTGTGTTTACAGGGTAGGAGGGGTGAAAAGGGGAGCATTGTTCTCGCAACACCCAGGTTAACTGACTCAGCACTTCACCTGCACTGCGTTGCCAAGAAACAGTATACACTTCACACATTGAGAGGCAAGGCTTCAAGGTTGATTTGAGAAGGGAGTAGGCCTAACTTCTGTGTGCTGCAGAATATTTTCAAAGTATCAGTTATGTGGACATGAAATGAAAGTAGGTTCCGTATTTCTGCCCAAGTAGGTGTTACTGAATCTGAAGAAGAACAGACTACACAGTTTTCCTTCACTTCACAAGCTCCCCAGCCATACCAGCTTCCACTTGGAACTACCCGCACCATGGAGGTGCTAGAGGATTTCTCAACGGTAAATAATAGGTTTCAGAAAAGGAGCCAAACTGCCCTTTGTCCACCATCAAGTAACTGCACCTCAACATCCAATGTGATATATACTAAATTCCTACAACAGTCTCTAAACACTGTGAAGAGAACACCGTCACTCAAAGCAAAAACGTTCACTATCCCAAAATCCTAGCATTTTTTTCTGCAATCCACCCTCATATACTTCATTCTGGGCCTTGCTGATTACAAATTCAACTATAGATCCAGACTTCAATAATCATGTATCTGGACGAAATGCTACCGTGGTGCAGATTCCATCAGTAGAGTCCTTGTCCAGACATGCATAAAGAGAACAAACAAACAGCTGGAAGTCTCCTTGCCACAGTAAATATTGAGAGTACATCAAGTGTGAATCTGCATATATCAGAGAGGCGGGATCCCCACAGCACTACTGCTATTAATTTCACGTTTAAGATATTCACATCAGTCTCCAGAGGGCATATCTTGGCTGGCAGCCGGTGGTGGAGGGATGAGAGTGAGTGCTCCTTCAAATCTCCATCTCAAAGTGAAAGTCTTCAAGTGTACACTTATGAGTGGGAGCTCTATAGAGTTCCGTCGATGGAGATTAAGTTACTGTTGATCTGGGAGTGGCGATTGATGCTGTTGTTGATGTTTTTTTTTAGGATTTTTGATGTCAGTCTCTTTACCTGACTTTACATTTCTCTCTCTCTCTCTCTCTCTCTCTCTCTTTCTCTCTCTCTCTAGGTGTCACAGCACCATTGAAAAGCACCATCTCACGTTTGCACTCTCAACATTCACCCTTGCATTAAGTGGCCAGAAATTGCACAAATGTGGCAAGCATCCTGACTTCATCTGACAATCTGTTTTGGGCCGAATTAGACCTGTCATTTCCATGCTGTTTCCTCCTCCATTTCTTTCTGTCTGTCCCATTTCTTTTATTCCCCCTCCTGTTCTTCTGTTGTGATGGCAGGATTGCTTGAATTTGCCAGTAGTGATTTATCTTCAAGCAAGGGGTGTGAGCTGCCAAAGCCTACCCTCCCCAGGTACACTCACTTCCTATGTAGAGATAGTGCCTTCAAACACATGCATCCCTGTGCAAACACAGTGCACGCACACACGCACGTATACACAACTTTTGAAATACTTCATTTTTATTGAGGCAGAGAGAGAACTTGCGAGGCATCTGGCCGAGCATTGATGGAAGGCATGCTTGGCTTGTGCAGCTCTAGAAATATATGAGGAGTGTTTCAATTGAAAATAACAGGCCAATAAAACATCCTGGCTTTGTCTAGCTCACACCACCTCCTCATGCTTAGAATTTTTGAGGCCAGCTCTTAATTGAAAAGCAAGAAAATAATTTGAATCCACAGAAAATGATGAGTCACATGCTTAGAATGAGGGCATTCATTTAGATGGTGTGAGAGAAATGCCTTACTTACTAAATCATACGGACTGGTTCCATGATAGTATTGGTGCCTGTATATCAGGAATATTTAAACGGGCTTTAAGAGTCACAGCAGTGCTGGCTTTCATCCTTGCCCTCCAATCAGGGACTTAGAAACCAGGTAAGTGGTTTGTCTGACTAATCAATTAAATTAATATTTACATAAATAGATCAAGTACACGCAGACTTCAAGGCAAGGATTTGGATAGCCCTGTTTTACTGTACTGTAAGTGTTTCTCAATGAAGCCCACATTTGTCCATCACATTTTTGCTCTCAACATAAGACATGGTCTCAAAATGCATTGACTTACATTATAGTACAGAGAATGCAGATCAGAATGGTTGGGGAACGAGGGGGAAGGGGATAGAGAGGGGAGGGGTGGAGAGAGGAAGGGAGTGACAGTGATGGGTGAGTGATGACGTGTCAGGTGAGGTGAGTGGACACATAGGGATCAGACACTGCACTATTTTCAGACGCTCATTGAGATAGGCTGGGTAGGTTCTTCTCTTTACAAAAACTTCAGGATAGACCAGACGGAATGCTCCAGACAATCGAAGGCTATGTTATTTTTTAGACATACCATGAATGAAAATGGTTGATTATTGTTTCAGAAAAAGCTAAGCAAGCTACTGAAGTTATAGAGGGATATAGTGACCTCACAATATGCTACAGGCTACAGTATACTCGTTTCTACAGGCATTGGCCAGGAGTTTTTCCTGACTATGTGACCTGGTCAGGAAAAACCCTAAGCATAACATTCTTTGGCACTTTGAACCACGTCTCAGGTTGGATACGGTTAATCTTCTCTCAATGAAATGTAAGTACGCTTTTCCCTAAAATACCTGCAGGCTACTGTGCCTCCAGGTTCAGAAGGATAAACCTCAATCTCTGACGCAGGGAGTCTGGTTCTAAAAGCTTCTGTATTCCTGCCCACAAACATCCTGGGGGACTCTCTGAGACAAGCCCAAGCCAGAAGCAGTCACTTCCATACAGTGGTTTAGTCCTATCAGCCTCGGAAGAAGTCCCATCATCACCCTTATGGGCTGCAGTGTCCTAAGACGGTTGAAATCCTGTTTCATGTTTCATGTTTCATGTTTCATGTTTCATGTTTCATCTCTCTCTCTCTCTCTGCCCATCTATGTTACTATATTTTCAATGTAGCTCTCTTTCTCTCTCTCTCTCTCTTTCTCTCTCTTTTTCTCTCTCTCTCCGTCTTTCTATGCCTTCTTACCTCAAACCTCTAAGGGTTCCATTAACTTTGACAGGATAACTAAATGACGATGTAAGCAACACTTTTGTCATAAGGGAAGGACAACATTGACAGCAACACGTGAGCTGGGGTGTACGTGTCTGCCAGACTGCATTATTGTGTATGCATCTGTGAAACGTCAGTTTGCGTGTGACCTCACATATGCAAAGTAAAGGCTTTTGGAGTACAGTGCATGATTCTCTCTGTGAGGGTCAGCCGGAGGGTGAGTGTGTGTGTGTGTGTGTGTGTGTGCTTTATGATTATAATGTGTAAATGTCAATGTCACCGTACAAATTAAGTCAAGCTCCTGCGTGACCTTTCTCTTTCTACCTGCCTCTCTTTCCATACATTGTTGCCAGAGAGCTTGCCTAATCCTGCCAAATGTCACCGCCGTGTGTGTATGTGTGTTTCGTCATACACCTACAGTACAGAATATGAGGGAACCATGCCTTAAAAAGTCTTTAAAGAAGCCAGACGGCCTCTCTGACATGCAGACAAGTGAACTCGGGCTGACCTTGGAAAAAATCTTGATGCTTCCAACTACTCGACTCAACTAAATGGTGTAAATACCACAGCCCATAAAGAGCTGTCACCTTCCATACAGGGTCTCTCAGGACTATTTTCTACCAATGTTTTCACCCCCACAACAGTTAGTGTACTTTAGGTGGCTGAATTTGGCATTCCACCTTTCTGGAAAGTCTCCCAAATTGGATGCAGCTACCTCACAGACTCTGAGGAACTGAGGAAAAATGAGACAGAACAAAAAGTTGACATTTTATACGTGAATGTAGTTGCTGCACTTATTCTTTAGTGAACATAGAAGATGTCATCCTTCTTTTCAATTCTACAATTCTACAGTCAATCCTCAACTCATTTCTGTGTTGCTGTGTGTTGGTTTTACAGTATGCCAAAGTATTCTAACAATCATGCAATAAATAAAAATCACTTTTCTTTAATTGAAACCAAAATATACTTGCAGATATCTTATACCAATGATCCATTACCATGAGCAGATTTCTGAAGCAGAAAAACAGAAGCTTATGCCATTCAAAAAACAACAACAAATGCATGAATTGAAAACATCTTGCCTCTCACTCCCTATAAAGCCAACAATCCATCAATGCAGACTGCTGATTACAATGTGTGCACAAACTCCTCGAGGGGGGAAACAACTGAAGAGGAATGCTGAGACTAATACTAGCTCCTGGAAAGGGTGGGAGGGTGAAGAGGAGGAGGAGGAGGAGAGGTGGTGTGGACAAGATACGGGATGGGGGTGGGGGGAGGGGGTTTACAGGGGTCAGGGTTGGTGATGGGGGGTTGAAAAACAATGAGGAGCCTATCAATGACCCTATCCTGAGACACTTCTCTGTCGGCCGTCTTTGGAGGGCTGAGGTGGCTACCCCTCGGAGAGGAGAGGAGATTAACATTCTTGGGATGCTACCGTATGGAGAGTAGGGGGAGGTTGGCTGAACTGGGACATGTAGGCCCTACTGCTTGAGGTGAGCTGAGGTGCAAAAGGTATAGTGTTCGAAATACAAGTCGATTTTTTACCAGAAGGTCTTCCATCTAAAAACCGATGGTTAGCACTTGCTTAGCATGGTGTTTGGTTGGGACAGAGAAGATGAATAGCTAGCTGGGGTGATTGGTGGGACCAAGGTGGAGGTTAGCTGAGGTAGATTAGTGGGCAAAAACAGATGGGCTTGGATAGTATTTAGGCAGTGATGAGCAAGGCATTAATTGAGACGGGTTAAACCAGGAGATGGGTATGAATGGCTCACTTGGTAGGGCATGGTGCTAACAATGCTTAGGTTGTGGGTTTGATTCATGCTGCGACCATATACACTGAAAAATCTATGCACTCACTGCAATGTAAGTCGCTTTGGAGAAAAGTGTCAGTTAAATGACATATATTATATTGATAGATATACAGTGTATGGACACATAGGAAATGTATGGTCCCCTACAGTAAAGCACTGAGTAGACTACTGTGTGTCTGTGTCTCTATACGACTAATGATAGAGGACCACTGTCTATTTACCCTCCCACTGTTTCCTATGAACTCTTCTCTGGTCACAGTAAAAAGGGATCATTTTAAGATCCCTGTCTGTTGGTCAGTGTGTGTGTGTGTGTGTGTGTGTGTGTGTGTGTGTGTGTGTGTGTTGAGACTGACCCTCTACATCTGGGTTTAGGGTCTATCAACACCAGCATAACCCCAATGTGTCACATTCCAACCTCAGCCCCAGCTTGTTCATGCCAGCGGTGCCACTTTGAAAGATCCCTCAGCACATTTGGGCATATGAAGACAGTGAGGTCATAGGACTCTCCCACTTCTGGTCAGAACACCATGCCTATTGTGTGTGTGTGTATGTGTGTCTGTGTGTGTGTGTGTGTGTGTGTGTGTGGTATGGTATGGTGTGGTGTGGTGTCTCTGTTTATACATAAGGGTTGTGACCTGTTCATTTCTAAAAGGGGAGTTTTTTTCCAGAGACTGCCACACACACAAGCAATTTCAATCAGACTGAAAAGCAGTGAGGAAGAGGATCCTTTCAAAAACAGTAATGAAACGAAAGAAAGCAGTAAAAGAAAGTCCGGAAATGGGAAAAGATGAGAAAAGAGTGAACTGATAGAGACTGACACCCAAGAGATCATGTTCTGACAAGATTTGCTACTTTAATATAAAACCAATTAATTCAATTGTAAGAGCAGTAACAGTTTGCAACATGTGGTAGTAATGGACCGTTTTTAAAGCCATATACCTGTTCACAGTAATCAGTATCGCTGTATGGTGCACTGTTCCATGAAATGTTTTATAAGGTCTGGTGTATTAACAGAAATGCTAGCCTTTGGCCTGTGAGACTTCTGCACTGTAAGGGACAAAGTTAAACTCATACCTTTACAGCATTTATTGCCCCGTGTATGCAGGGACCTCTTTGGAGATTTATTGCCCTCTCCATCTTGAAAGCTTTTTTTATCGTTGTAATGTTAACCCCAAAAGAACAAACTATGTCCCTATCCCAGCATATATCACACATAGGGCTTGTCTGTATCAGTGTTCGCAGCCCCCACAGTCTCGAAGACACATATATGAATGCACACGCACGCACGCACACACACACACACACACACACACACACACACACACACACACACACACACACACACACACACGCACACATGCACGCAGCTGCCTGTCCCAGCTGCACTTGAGGTAAGATACCGTGACTTCTTCTTCAGGTCTGCAGGATTAAAATGAAGGCTTAATAAACACATTGCTTTGTAGTTGGTGGATTAACCCTCCCCTCACCTCCATCAACACACACACACACACACACACACACACACACACACACACACACACACACACACACACACACACACACACACACAATCACACACATGTGCATTTACACTCACACATTACTTTCACATGCTAATTCACACACCAAAAAATGCAAACACACCTTTTCTCAAACACACACTCTCACTCACATACACACTCTTGTGCTCAGTTCCGGCCTGAGGCCCCTGGTCTCATTATGCCGCAGTGGAATGTGCCGTGTAATGGCGTTAGGGTGGCTAATGGAGGTGTATTTGAGACTGGAGGGGTAGGAGGGCCAGGAAGGGTCAGTGGCATAAGAACATGTAATATTTCACTTTCAGACAATAACATTCTCTAAGGTTCCCGCTTTATGAGGCCCACTGCAGCCCCACATATATTGCACTTGTAAAAATGTGTTGGCTTAAAGGACATTTAGGGTAAATAACATTTGACAGAGGGGTTTGTGTTGTTCATTGAATGTGTGTGGAATGTTCATTGAATGTGTGTAGATGGGGGAGGAGTGCAAAGGCATGTTGGGTGTGTGTGTGCGTGTGTAGGGGGGGGGGGGGGCACCCCCCAATGGAGCTGTTGCTGCAGGGTATCTGTTTCTGAGAACTGATCCCACTGAGTTTAATCCTCACCATCACGTGTGCAAATCCCACTATTATCACCACTGTCTGTTGGAGTCGGCCCATGGCTATGTATCTATCTGCCTGAGGAGGATGGGTGTGGGGTAATGTCTGGATGTGTTTTTACGTGCTTGCTCAACGGATGAGTTGGATGAGGGAGGAGAGGGGTTAAATGGTTTAAAAAAAAGAAAGATAATCTGAGAAAAAAATTTCTCTTTGATTTTCTTACATTCTATCATTTTATTCCCTTATTCCAGTACAGGCCCAGCACTAGTCATCACATTCCCCTACTCAACAACTCTGACTAACAGTAAGCTAATTGCTATGCTAAGCTAACCACCCAACCAAATTAGTCACATTCACCAGATTGGAACAAACACTGCCCTGTCTCAGTGCTCCACCCACGTACCAGGTTCAGTGATCCTATCTACGCTAAACAGTGAGACCTAACAAGCACGGATTATATGGTAACCTACGTTACGTCAAAACATCTGTCATGCTTTACTAATCCATGTGATATCAAAATATCTGTCACAAGAGGTCACTTACTAGCTGAGGTATTCACAAAGGAGAAACCTGTGGAAAGAGTATGTATGTCACCGACGTTGCATGACTTCCAAGAGTGACTCGATGTTGAAGCGATCCATTTTCTCAAGAGAGACTTATCCAGTCTGAGATCATTCTTCACTGCTCAAGAGCTCATGTCAGATATTTCTGAAATGTCACAATACTTATACACGCAAACACGCACACACACACACACACACACACACACACACACACACACACACACACACACCTGCTTGTCAAGAAAAGCCATGCGTCTCTTTAGCTGCACCTAATAGCTCTTTCAGCATGGTTTAGCAGCAAAGGACAACATTCGCCTCCGTATCGCCCAAAATCCATATCACAATTTCCTTGAAGTCTTGCGCCAGGCGGTGTTTAATCACAGTGACAGCTCCTTCGAACTGAACCTGGAGATAGTGTGCCGTTGTTATTACAGCCTGAGTAGACGTCTTGAAAGGGCTAGGTTCAGTCTGTCAGGAAGGAAGTCTAATGCTAGGCCTCCATTGACAGATCCCCATACATGCTCATTCTGACCATTGATGGATGGGCTTGATACAGCTCATCTTCACTATCTCCTCTTGTGTGTACTAGGCTCTAGGCTTGAGTCAGGAGCTGAGGCCGATTTGTAATTCACCTTGAGACGAGCAGGCAATGACAGAGGGTAGCGGTGGCTATTGACGACATTAGTGTCGTGATCAGGGGTGGCTAATGGCAGTGGGGACAGGATATTGGCCTAGGTGAAGGCAGTTTGCTAGGGATATAGGATTCTTATCGGTATGAGTAGAGGAGAGGACGCAGCGGAGAGTGCTACTTTAGCTGTCCATTCAAAGTCATTCATCATCTTAGCGGGAAGCAAGATCCATGTATCCATTAGCAGAACCATATTCACAGTCCCAGAGCGGCCAGTAAAGTGAGTAAGAATTTCCAAAAGAGGTCAACTTTCCCTCGATAGCCTTGACATTGCCTTGAAATCTCTGGGGACTGGATGAGCAGTCACACCAGTGGAGGCTCGTGAAGGTAGAAATTGGAGGACAGGCTCATTGTAATGCATGGAATGGAATGGGGAATGATATCAAACACACATTCCCAGTATCAACGGAGCCGTCAGCATCATTGCTAATCAAACAAAACTGACCACACAAACTCAAACTCCACTGGCGATGGTCATAAAATGAGGGTTATTTTACTAAAACATAGTCCTCTTATGTGGGGGCCCAGCCTAATGTCTTGGAGGGCATTTTTTAGTTTAAATTGACAATGCCACGGAGTCTATTTGTAGCTGTCTCCCCATAAAGAGGGGGAGAGTTGGGCGTTAAATTGCCTGATGGACTTAATCTAAGTTGAGAAAAGACTGCTTGCATTCAAGGGAAGCTTCGCCGACCATCTCAATTAATGCTTTTGAAACGCCATCTCTCATTAAGCCATGAGAGCATAGCGAGTTAGCAGCCAAAGGACAGCATTGAGCCCAGTCTCAAAGGGAAGGAATGCATCGACTCCAGATAGTGCATCTGCTCCTTCAATGTTTATGCAAATGTATCCATGGCATAGACAGATACATCTATGTTATAATTCTAGGCCAAAGGAACCTTTCTCTTTTCAGTTTGCTGGATGAACAGGTTAAATCTGAAGAATCATTTTGATCTAGTTATTGATTTCTACAGGGCCGGCCACACAATACCGAGCCAATAGTTCTGAGTGATATGTTTATTTGTGTTTTCTGGTTTATTTAAAGTCTGTATTTTATTTGTAGAGAAATAAACTATATCTGAGGCCAGAACCCTGTCACAGAATGTTCGCCTTGGATCTACAAATTGATGACTACTACCACTACTCATTCAAATTAATTGTGAACATTACATTCTAGTACTGAATAAGAGACCTGAATCCTGAAAAGTCCCTCTAGTCTGTCATTGTAATAGCTTGAGCAGTGACATTCCATTTTAAGGTATGACAATCCATCACTGAAGAATCAACAACAGAAATGTGGGTTCATGGTGAAATACTCTCATATCTTTGTTAGTGGGATTCCACTGGGAGAGATGGAGAGCCTGATGAAGTGACACACATTTCACATTGGGGAGGAGGGGGTAAGGACTAATCCTGTTACAGGGAGACTAGTCATGATAAAAAAAAGGACACACACCACATTGTCCTCCAACAGGTCCACTGAAAAGTGCATGTTTATAGTTTCTGATGCTGTAGCAGCTAGTCGCCTTGATGCGCAGATGATATTGTGGATCTATGTGTGTGGGGAGATAGGAGGGTGGTGGTTTAATTTCTCTTGTCTCTTACCTACAGTGAACATGTCTATCTCTGCTGTCCTGTCGGTCCTGGAAGACAAATGTGCTTGCCCTATGTCCAATGCTCCCCATTCAATTGGTCAAGCGTGAAGCAGTGCTGTATCCTTTATAGAGCTGATTTTGAACCTAACTTTTTGCTCATAAATACCGATAACCGTGAGCAGCAAGTCCTCCTGTTTAATCCATCATGGATGATACAGAGGTCTCAAAAGCTGGCAGAGAGGACCATGTGTTGGAGAGATACATAGACCACACAGTATATATCAATAATATCCGTTGTTGAATTCAGAATCTTCAAATTCAGGATAGTCCATCGATTATTTGTATTACATTTTAAAGATGGAGGAGGATGATTGGAAATGACTATTTGCATTTGAGAAAGGCTTTTCCCTTGTATCCTCTGGTTGGAACTCTTCCTCTGTGATCCCCAGCCTCACCCTTTGGAACCTACGCCTCTTTGTAAAGACTTGGCCCCTGTGACTGCCAGTGAGTGTGTCTGAGCTAGTGTTTGTGTGTGTGTGTGTGTGTGTGTGTGTGTGTGAAAGCCATTTTCTCAGCTGCCTCCTCGCCTCTGATCCTCTGTTGGCATGGCGAGGGAGCAGCAGGGGGCCTTCACTCCAATTTGCCATCGTTTGTCACCACTTGCCCCTGTGACACTCACCCACACACAAACACGCCATCCTCCACCTTCTGTAGAGTGCCGACACTGCCCTGTGTCTTCAGTTTTGGCTACATTCAGTAACACTACCACCCTGTAGTGCCATCTGCGATTGAGGGTGAATCCAAGGGGTACTTACATACACTGAAACATAGCACAGATAGAAAATGTACTACGTAGAATGGGCTCTATTCTATTAATGTGGACTAGCAAATTATGCATTGCACACTTCTATCTGCAACATTGTGAATATGCTCCTGAACCACCTTCTATTAATACAGTCTCACAACACAGTGTTCAAAATGATACGATTCTGATTTGATCAACCCCTCCAGCTCTCTATCTAATTGTGTGTCGAAATGTGCCAGGGATTTTGCACATGAAAACAATTAGAAAGAGAAAAAAGGTCTAATTAGGTAAATTATTTCAAAGATGAAATGTTGGGTTTAGATCGATACGTGGTAAACCAGTCTATGCCCTTCATAATCATGGATCATCTAGCTGCCGGGAGAGGGCTCCCAGTCTAATTTTATTACATATTGATTCTGTGCCATCGTTCATTTGAACTTCATTTAGCGGCCCCTCCATCCTGGGTGCAGACACTCACATACGCTACAGACAACAGCTTATTGTATTCTGAAATCTATTAGCACATATGAAAATTATAAACAGATTTCATTCTCACTGTCAAGGGAGTAGATCAAGTTTCTCTCATTTTCTTCCACAAAGTTCAGAAAGACACTCTAGCCTGCTATAAATATGGTTCGGAATCCCTATGGTTTGGATTCATTTCAATGATGGACGATAGACGAAGGGACACTGGGGGGAAGTTGAAGTGGAAGGGAAGCTGGACAGAGAGACATTATTTTGGGTACTGTGTCCTGGCTAGCGGTTGGCATGGTGGTACAGTGTGTTGCCCCTGCCTGTTGGTGTGGCAGTGCCGATGCCAGGGCTGGAGTGGATGGGTGAGTGTGTGGGCTAGAGAGGGCCTGATGCCATCTGGACACTAGGCTGTTCCGCTGCCCTGGGAGTTGTCGCCGATGCCCCCGGACACAGGGGGAGACGAGTAGCGGTGCCCCAGAAACCCGCTGTGGTGGCGACACAACCCCAAACCAAAGATGGATGACACCCGCCTTTGGAACTGTCACCCTTGGTTACCTACAGTACGAGTTGGAATAGAGCTCATTTCCTATTCGTTCCTATTCCTGTGACTAATGCTCGGCTCGGGATATGAGAGAATATTGGAATGTGGTATATCAGGATCGTAGATCAAACCACTCACTGCTCACACAAAGAAAGATAGGCAAATTCAACAGGCGACCACTTAAGAGCAACAGATTACATCTGTACATACCAATTACAATTAGATGTGTATTACTGATTGTTTAACAAAGTGTTTAAGTAACTGATACCCCATGTTTGACTCTACATACATAGCAGAGACGTGTGTGAGAGTACCTCTCCTCAATATACTCCTACAGGAGCCGAGCTAGCCAGTTAGCTAGGTAGCAAAATTAGGCTTTCAATGCAAGACAACCTAGCTGTTGTCCTCAATCACAATGTTGTGTGCTTGATGTCTGTCTCACTACAGTTAAACCACATTTTAAACATGTTTTTACAATGTTCCTTGGAAGCTGTAGCTACACACAGCCAACACAACTTTGTTGTAATGAAAAGCATTTGAGTATGCAGTTCCCGTGAAGCCAGAGTGATATATTAGAAGAGTGGCACCAATTAAGGGGGACATGTTCTATTGGCTAACGCATATGGAGACAATTCCTTCACATAAACCTATGGAGCAAGTTGCCAGGCAATTTGCTTGACTGGGTAGCCAGTGAGAAATATTGCTAGCTGAGATTATACTTTTCAAACTGAATAGATACTGTAATTTCAACTGTGAAACTCCTTAGCTATAGTCAAATGTGTGTGGTTAAACCAATTCAAGAGAGAGATTTTCCAAATGTGAATGTATTACTTGAGAGTAGCCATGATGTTTTGGGGCTGAAACTGCCTTTTGTCGTCCACCATTTTTCCACGTCTGTAGTGTTAGTCCCGCCCACTTACATATCTTAGTCCAATAACAAATCTATATTGAGTAAATCAGGAAGTTTAACTATTTGAAGCCTCCAGTAATTTCATTGGTGCGACTCTTGTAATATACCACTCTGTGTGAAGCCAGTAGAACATAGCAGCAGCTAGCAGTCTAACTGTCCAATAATATATTTTTGAAAATTTTATTCATAATTATATATTTCGAGAAAGCACTTTTATTTAGAAGGTTTCGCCAAACCAGAAGTTCTGTGTCTGTAACATACAGTTGTGTTGACCAGCTTGGAAGGAACCTTTACACAACCATTTTTAAAGATTTGATTTAACTGTACCTTTCTGAGACATCAGAAACATAACATTGTTATGTTGAGGACTGTAGCAAGCTAGTTAGTTTGCTTTGCATTTAAAGCCTTATGTTGCTAAATAACTGGCTAGTGGTGTAACTGATATCAAAGGCCTGGCAAGCTAGTGTCTGTCTGTAGAAGACGTGTTTCTCCCTTCTTGAACTACTCAAAAGCTGGATCCATTATTTCCAGACACACCACATTAGTTGGTATGGATGGCTCGAGACTAAGCATGCCTACACCACTCTGTATTCAATCTCTGAATTTTATTGAAATATGAATATGTGAATGTCCTCAACCTACAACAAGCCCTTAACCATACTTCATCTGTGACAAGGCCGGTGGTGGCTATGGGCAGGGGTGGGCTCAGCCCACCCAAATGTGCGTCTTCCCCCCCCAATCAAAAGTTACGAAAAATAGTTTTTTTTTGTTCAGCCAATGGAAAAATAGCACAGAAAATACCAGTACAGTTTCTAACTAACTTCTCGTCGTGTTCAGGCACAAACACACAGAGCTCTTAAGCAGACCCGTCCGCTGCACAGAGTATCTCTCAGAGCAAGCCGAGGGGGAGAGGTGTTGCTATGACAACTACGAACTCTGATGGCTCAGATTGCACACACACAGGGCAAGGCAAAGTAAGTGAAAGCACACACATGGTCCCACTGCTTGTGAAAAATCACACACTCAAATGCATAACCTGCCCTAACTGGTGTATGGATTGGAACAAATTAGTGTTCTAAATGTTAGTTTAACTCAGTTTTTGTTTATTACACTTATTTTTGTCATGGATCATGTCTGCTTTGCACCAGATTTAGCTTCTAGCGAATTTCCATCAGCAGGCCATTTGCATCAACTGAAATATATTCGATGAAGGGAGAAGGACAGGCAGAGGAGAATGATCTGTGTCTGGCAGACCCCTACCCAAAGCCATTTTAATAGAAAGTTTACCCATTCTCTCAGTTTGTGAATGCTGTGCTGCTAGCGAAAGCTCATAGTTTGACCTACATTACATCCATTCATTTACTTTATCCAAAGCGACTTACAACACTGGAGTCCTTAAAAGACATCCGTAAAGATGATTGCTGGACAGAGCTTTCTCAGGCACCTGCTGGGGATGATTCACATCCTCCAAAGAGAAGGAGAACATTGAGTAAAGACCTTGGTGAAAGTGTTGTGCTCTCAACTGTGATTCATACAGATTCTGATGATCCCACCATCACCCCCTGTCAGTCTCTGAAAAGATCCCTGCTCAACATCCTTGACAGGGCCATTTCAGAAATGGAAAACCAAGACAAATGTAGACCTAATGACAGCCATATCCAGTCTTGTACCCAAATCTAATGCATTTCTAGATTCCACCTTGTTGCGCCCTCTGCATGTACTTGCTGGCACTGCGGCAGACGATGTGAGTCTGAAAAATGAAATTCTTGTTGCAAAACCAATGTTGGTCAAGAAATGTCCAAATGAAACAGACCTGTCCACTGTGTGTAAACACCTGCAGGAGTATAAGGAAGCTTTTCCTGTGTTGCATGAATTGTATGTAACAGCCCTCGTAATTGGTGTGTCTTCAGCATCATGTGAGAGTTCCTTCTCCACACTGTCTTGAGTCCTAACCCCCTGGATTTGTTAGAATATTTGCCAAGGGAAACAGGAGACTGATGTTGTAGATAGATAGATAGATAGATAGATAGATAGATAGATAGATAGATAGATAGATAGATAGTCCACTTCTCTAACCTCTGGACTATGTACTGCCCAAGTTGGCTACCTATTATTTCTACCAGCTCACCCTAATACCAGCCCTGATCTGTGAACTGGTACGGATGTCCAGTGTCAGAGTAGTTTTTGGAAATCCAGTGTGTCAAATGTACTCTTAAATGTGAATACAGCCCCAATGCAAGCCTCCCGCCCCTGTTTGAGTACCAGAACCAGTACCCCCCCCCCCCCCCACACACACACACACACACATACACACCACACATGCTACTGGGGCCTTGATTAAATCTGTGCTCAGTCCTGGTTACGAGTGTGCCAGATGAGTGTGAATATGAATGAGAAAGACAGAAACATTTGAATATTGCATAGGCATGGGCTCTGTCCTTGCTCCCCCCCCCCCCCCCCCTCTCTCCTGCTCATTCTGTCAGTAGCGTTCTCTCTCTCTCTCTCTCTCTCTCCCTCTCTCTCTCTGTCCCTTTTTCTCTTATGCACACACACACATACACACACACACACACACACACACACACACCACACAGACACACCAATTTCTCTCCTCTGTCTTTCACTCTGTGATTTTAGAATAGAGATGAGACTAGGGTGGAGAGGGCACCAGGCTGTGGTGGTGAGAAATCTGACAAAAACAAATTAGGAGTGTTGAACGAAAAACTGCTTGTGTCACAGAGTTAAAGAGGGGTAAAGAGGAAAACCATCTCCCTTCAATGCCCTGTGTGTTCTTCCCAGACCGCTCCTCATTTCCCTTGCATCTCAGTATGTTGGTTCATTGATGTCATATTGGTTTTGACACATGGGATCAAGAGCCCTAAATGGTGGGTAGTTCATGTTTGTAACACCCACAAATACACACACACACACACACACACACACACACACACACACACACACACACACACACACACACACACACACACACACTCCTCTCCAGTCAGTGGGGTATCTGACAGTATTGACTGGCTCCAGTCCTGGACTCAGTACAGACAGACTAACCCAGGGAGGAGACACCCAGCCCTGCCAAGCTCCATGGCTCGACAGCCCTTTAGGGTCCTGGGGTGTGAGAAAGCCCTGCGTGGTATCCATGGCCCCACACTTTCCAAATTACACCCCCTAAACCTGGAAACCAACCCAATGTCCTCCATGCCGGACTTGCCTGTGTGGCTGCATACATGTGGCTAATTTGTCTGACAAAATGAAACAGAAATGGTGGGTAGTGGCAGAACACAACAACAATATTGGGCAGTAGCAATAGTAGTATGAATAGTGTGCATGTGTGAATGCATGTGCGTGTGTAAATAACTAATTCCTATTCGGCCAGACACTTATAACTCTTGTGAGATACTGTAATGTCTATTAAGTTATTGACAAGAGGCCATGTTAGTACAATTGCACAACCTCTCATGGAGAGATTTGCAGATAAACAATTAAGACTACTATGCATTTTGATTGTACATCATGGCAAATTAAACAGTGAAGACTACAATCTAAGAATTCTGTTTCAGAATAGCTTCAAAGACATAATAAAGGGATTGTAAGATGCCTTAACAGCACTTTTAGCTCCTGCTCTATGGAGGGTGCACACAAAGTCCATCAGCTGCAGCAAGCACTTGGACACAATTCTACCTAATATGACCGAATTCAAAGTATAAACAGATAAATTAAAGGGAAGACGCCTGATGTGTGTAAGCGAATATCAAAACCTTTGTTCTCCTATCAATGCCTCCCTCCGCTCTCTCTTTCATCTGCAGAGTCTGCACTATGGGCTTACCTCCAGGGAACCTGGCAAAGATCAAACCACTCACCGATCAAGCCCTGTTTCCGTCTGCAAAGTAAAGAGTGTGAATGCCACTCTGCATTTGGGTTCAGCCCCAATGCTGCCAAATAAGAGGCATTCCCCTCTACAGAACTTTCCTACCTCAGGGTCTGGACGACGCAGAACAAACCATCTTTCTCATTGTGGGGCTGTGACTCAAGTATGAGTTTAGATTGAGGTTTCAGTAGCAATTCCAACCAGGGTTTTGGGGGTCATTCAGTTTCAAATACAGTAAATTCATACTGACCACACCAACGCCTTAGTGCCACACCAGTGACCTTCTCAAGAGACTTGAATTGCTCTGCATAATGGTTTAGGTGTTGTACTGATAGCTGCAAGGTCAAGGGTCAAACTATCTCCCTAATTTTCAATCATATTTATGGTCCTCATAATGCCTGGGAGCCTAGTTTAAGAGCTATGGTTGACACCATGTGGCTCAATGCCACACATCCTGTAACATTTAAGGAAACTACACAAGGAGATACCTTTACCCTCATCAGTCCTCCAGTGATCAATGCTTAGTCTTCCCACATACAGAAAAGGAGCTTAGGGGATTTAAACAGATAATAAATGAGACCCTGTGACAAAGAGGCAACAATTTATGAACTGCTGAAACACTCCCGCCATATTGTTTCTCCACAAAACCGACCGCACTGGAGGAGGAGAAATGAAAAACAGCAGGATGTCCTGGAAGGTGAGAGATGGAGAGAGGGAGAGAGGGATGAGGCTGCCAGGAGAAGAAAGGAGACTCCCCTCGGTCCAGTCTGGAGAAAAGAAGAGCGAGAGGAAACCGCTTTCCTTCAAATTCTCAAGCACTTTTCCCAGTCATTGGAATGCAGTTATTACTGATGTCAAAATGCTTTCATGGGCCATTATAAGCCAGACATTTTGTCAGTGCCATCAGAACGTGCTATTTGAGCTTGACCAATTTACTTCAGATTTACTGTGCAGGAAAAAGTTAAGGTACACATAATATGGATTGGAATGTCCTTTAATATCCAATACACTTCCCAGACCTTATTGCATTTATGTATATGTGTCAGCTTTCAGGCTCATTTTGGCTTTTCAATGTTTTTTGGAGGGTTTTTTCTCCGGTGTCTGGCCTGCCATCACAGTCAACACACAGTCCCTGCCTCTAGACCTGCTGAATATTTAATCTCATGCAAAATTGGGCACCAGGTGTTCTCTTATCTCCTGGAAATCTGGTGCTGTACAAAGACACACTTTAAACCCGCCCTTCCAGGGCTTTTCATCATGTCCTAATTGGCCCATCTGCAGTCAAGACAGGCCGGACTCGCCTGAGCGACTCGTCTCATTTGACCATATCCATCGCGATGCCCTCCCGGGTGTGAAGTGACCTGTGTTTGATACGTGAAATATTTTACTTTTCATTTGAATTGATTTAAAAACCCTCTTTTACCTTTGTGTCAATGACTGAAGAGTGTGTGTTTTTCTTTTCTGTGAAAAGCACCATGTGTCAAATTTTCAATTAAAACGATGAGCTCGAGGCATGGCTGTGCTTTGGGGTTGACTATGAAAGACTGTATAGCTATGCTCTGAATGGGCACGTAGAGTGCAGGTGTCTTGTTCCAGGGTAGCAGCCCTGACAGACAGGCACCTGTGGGCTTCCAGATGTGGCCACAGCAGGCCACAGTGGTCAGGGCATCTATCTGAAACATCCAAATGCTATTCTAACAAACATGCCCAAGGATAGTGGGTATGTGGGATAGTGGGTATGTAGGACCCCCCCCTCCCCCGCCCTCCTACTGGTTTTGAAACTACAGGTGTGGCTTGCTAAGCAAAACAGAAACCAGCAGTTAAGTCCTCTTGTTACATTACTAATCCTTTTGTCCCTCAGTGATATTGTTTCCATGGCAATAGCAGTACTAACATCAAAACTCACGATCAACAAGTCGCATAATCAATATATTCAGCCTAGACCTGACACTCGTCAATGCAGCTGGATCATGACATTTTCCTTTTACGGATGATAATCATGTGATTATTCTATTCATGTGATTCATGCATAGCCTGGAGTAGGCTAGAACATTCCTATGGTCTATAGCAAAAGCTCTATATGAATGCAGAGTAGTCAAAACAGGCAAACCTTCCCAGAATGTATCTCCCACAGTGCACAAACTCAATTTGCAGCTCTCATTCCAGTTGTATTTGCAATACGAAATAATATTCAAATGGACATTCTGAGGGACTGTAATGTGTTTTTACTGCCCCGAACCTAGATGAGGTTGTGAGGTTGTGGGGTGAGGTTAATATTGAATAAATATGCTTATCACCAAATAAATGTAAATAGTAATGACATCTAAAATCAACAATGTCTATGGTCAATCAAATAAAAATAGTCAGACTAAATGGCGATACTGCTAGGTCTAGATAATAATGATTTGTATCTATGCATATTCATCTGGTAGTAAATTAGCTGCTACCCAAATAGAAAGTCTTCAATCTGATTTTCTGAAACCATTCCATTTCGGAAGCTATCTAAGATAATTCCCTTTTCAAAGATAATTATGGGTGACTAAATGTTTTTTTGTTTATTTTTTTGTTCTGAAAGCTTCTGGTAGAATGCATCACTATGAGCCAGAACATTGCCCTACTGTATGTATACATATTTATATTATAAAAATATTGGCATATCATTACCACCAATTAGTCCAGGTAAACAGTGGCAATATCAGCCAACAGTAGTTATCACATTTAGTATGGAAATACAAATCAGTCATTTGAATTCCACCTGGGAATTTAATGCATACTCTTTCAATGTTCATATTTTTTTCCTGAGCACAAGATGGCTCTGTAATCTGCAAACTGTCAGGTGATAGACAGTTGCAAGTATGGAGTTTTCAAGCATCCTCTCTGTAGCTGTTAAACCTCCTTACTGTGCAAATGGAGGGGATGGTTTAATTTCTTGAATAAGACTACTGTCAAATACCTTGTCAGTACATCTGAATGTAAACAGTGTGCAGATGGTGGGTTACAGTACCATATTTAGCATGCAAACACTTTTGACAGGAAACAGTAACACTAAAGAACAAGCTTCAAGTAGTATTAACCAGAACCCCCCACTCCATATCCTCCAATGAGTTACAGAGGCAAGGTTAACGTTACAAGTTTTAATAATTCAGACACGATTGCCTTCCTTTGTGGATTAAAATATGTTCAGTTAATTAGCTTTGTGATTACGAGCTCCAACTCTGCTCTGATCACTGGTCTTGTCAGTGTGGGCCGCCAATACTTTTTTTCAAATCACTTTCAGATGTAAGCCTTGATTTGCATAGTTGTACAGTTTTATCAGGCACTTGAGAGACCTGCCTTGTAGTACAAGCTAATACCCAAAAGGACCCAGTGTGGTTTGTAGTACTTGGTCTTGCCAGTCTGTTCCCTGTGGCACTAGGCGGCTGCATTGGCAGCCAGGTCCTTTTCAAATATCCATCCATTTTCTCCTGTCTGGTCTTTGTTGGACGCTTTGTGGCATTGGGGAGTCTCCCAGTTTATCTGTATCAATATCAAAGGTGGCTCCCTGCTCTGATCAATTTTCGCAGGAGTTCTTGACGCTCCTGGGCAAAAGGAATCGATGTGGCGCACTCGATAATCCAAGAGGCAGACGGTTGAATACAAAGAGGCCTATGCCACTCTCTCTCAGTCTTTTCCTGCTTTCCATCCTGGCACTGTGAAGACGAGCCTGAAGTCCATTCAGCCTGTCCTAATTGTCTCATTTGTGAAATTGGAGTGATCAGGCCCATTTTCCCGGCTCTTTTACCATTGATGATTCAGACAGGAGTCCATGGAGCGTGCTGGACTTCGGACTTGATTGCCACTCTGTCAGCATGGACTCTCACCATCTCTGGCCCATCACATCAACTATGCCCCCCCCCTCCCCAATCCAATTTCTCAGAAGCCTGATGGGAAATATACACATTTGAGGAGGTAATTGGCCATCTCAGTAATAAACCAATCGCAATGGCATCCAAATAGTTTTTAAACAGGCAAACTGGGTATGAAGATAAATGTATCACATTGTAGTTTTGGGCCGAAATGTAACACAAGGCCTTTTTCAGTTAGGATGGTACAGTGAGACAATTTTCCCCCCTGACAGTTCTAAACACTTGATTGATTAAGTGCAGAGGGTTCCTGCAGATCTTTGCATGTTCTATCAGGAGAAAAATCCTCTAAAGCTTGACCCCACATAATACAGCATTGTCCACAGGCCAGGGAACTGGATGCTGGGATAAAGATCTGAGGGGCCAGGGGGATGCGCAAAATGCCAGCATGTGGAGAATTTGATACTGAACCCTGGGCTGCTGTAGAGAGGAGGAAATATGGGGGGCTTAGGGACCTGACAGAGACATAATTCAATATAGCCTCAGGGAGAGAAGACGGGTGAAAAAACAACAGCTCCAGGAGCCAGGGCCATTCAATGAGGCTTACGAGAATTCACAATTGCTTATCGGGGTCAAACTGTTTCACCGCGGTATCCAAATGGTACCCGTCAATGAAAAGCTGTCCAAATGTGGCCCTTCTCTTTTTTTTCACGACAACATTAAACCATGTCAAAGGATATGAATGATGGCAATCAAAGGGACCTTCATTTCTCCTGGTGTGGGATAGCAGACAGGATGAGTGAGTGGACACACCAGGACAGTGCATCTCAAACAGAATAATGCCCATTCAATTCCTCCGATCCCTCCGTGGGCCAGATGGATATACAGTGTGAATCTGGTGCATTGCGGCTTAGAGGGATCATAAGAGATGCTTCCCTGGCACTGCTAACCCAATGACAGACTGTGCTTCTATGAGGGAACATCCAGCATAGGAAACATTGGTTATTTTTATCACATAATAGCAAATTAATGAATACAGCAATCCAACTGGAAGGCAACTGCATTATGTAATTCATCTATCCCCTGCAACACTTCCCCATGCTGTTACAGTAAAGGCAAATGTGTTATAGGTCCACTTGCCTCCTAAAATGCAAGATTAAAATAAATACATAATTACTTTTATTTTTTATTGGAAGTTGGGAACAGCTGTTAAACATTACATATCTACAACTGTCAAACATGACCTATCAGCCCTTCAAGGCCTGATTCACCATTTGTGGTTAGGATGAAACAATAGTCCAGTAACATGTATAAGCCATTTATGAACCATTTATGAAACAATGCAACATAACAATCTAACAATTATAAACCTTATTTTCTGCTTAGTACATTAGTAATAATCCTAGCCACACACCCCTGGTTCCCCCAATGTGAAGGACGGAGGGTAGAGGGAACAAGTCAGTCTTGTCCTGACGGTATGTTATGCCCCAGCAGCTTTCAATACCACTTAAAAGTACAGCCCTGACCTTTCAACTATGTTCTAATTACATTCATGTCCTGGGGTAGGCAGTGACAACAAAACAACCCATCCTCTTTTATGAACTCACCACTGAGACATTGTCCTAGCCGCCCGTCACCTGGGATCTTGGCTGGCCTTGTTGATCCCCACCCACCGTTTCCACAGTATGAGAATGGACTGGGCCCAGTTTCGCAATGCCACGGTCCCTCTATTCATGGCATCTGGGGTCCCATTCAGACGTCAGCCATTTTGGCTCAAACTAAGGCCCCCATCCCTGACTGTGGTCTTTGGGGAGGGGGGTAAGACAGCAACTGGAGCTGGTGGTCAGCAGCCAGCCCATGTCAGGACCCGTCAGCTATGAGCGGGCATCTTTAAAGGCGGCCATGGTCTTTCATGAACAGCAGGCTTTGGAGGAGCATGCTGGGACGCTGCCCGGCAGAAAGGCTTCCTGTTCCCAAGATGCTTCACAGCTCTCACTATACGGCCATTTGAATTAGCCAATGAGACGTGTCGCCAGTAAAGCACTATAGGTGGAGGGAGGTTGGTTCTGGGGAGTTGGTTCACAGTTTGGTGAACCTTATCTGGTGTTGTCAGCATGAATAAAATAATAATATAGCTGCAATTAACTATCAGGTCAACATGAGTGCTCTGTACAAGTAATCAATACCATCACGTCAATCAATATTCAACACCTAACAGATCTCAGTTCCCCTTCACAATAACACGTCATCCATCCAACGTATCATCTGTTAGCCTACATTATTAGGAGTCACCACTGATCTTGAAAGGCACGTTACGGCTAGACATTCAGGGTCATTCCTCTTCATTGAGATGCTGTCGGCAGTCTGTTAGACCTCAGTGTGTTTTGTCTTCGTTCGGCAGACTCTATGATCCGTGAAACTGGCGGGATGGGTCTGTGCCACAGTGTCAGAGAGACAGTGGAGACAGAGTTACTCACAAAGGTCAGATGGAGAAAATGTATTGGAAGATTTCTTACAGTTTCACAAAATGAATTAAATTGGATTCTGTTGGCGGCCCAGTGTCTGTAATAGATATCCCACAAGGTGTCGTCAGAGTTGGAGAAAAGAAGAGAAGAGAGGAGGGTAGTAGAAGGAGGAGGAGGAGGAGGAGGAGGAGGAGGAGGAGGAGGAGGAAGAAGAGGAGGAGGAGGAAGTGAGTGGGGATAGGAGAGGGTATAGAAGTAGAGGAGGGTTAGGGGAAGAAGGTAGACCTAAGAGAAGAAGCAAAAAGAGAAAGGTTACTTTTCCAAGTAACCAAGCCCTATTCCTCAGGACTAAGCTAAAAATACATTGCCCACAGAGAGACTGGTTGTAGTCCATGCCCAGAGGCCTGTCTAAAGCTAGTAAAAGCATTTGGCACATGAACATCACATGTTAATCTTACTGCACAACATATACAACATAAACAGTACATGTACTATCACTAGCTCAAAGAAGAAAAAGGTAGTATTTCTTTACACATTCATCATTTATTCATCACTGAATTTGTGTGAGATTTAACTGCAGTGTCCCGTTGGACCATCCGAACTGGAACCTGATAGCTGGTAGCCACAGGATTAGAAATGATGTGCATTACTCTTTATGTAATATCCCACAACTTTCCCTTGGAAATAAAATATCACATCTGGGCGTTCGATATGAAACACTGAGTAGAGGAGTTATTCTTCTGAAATGGTTTTAAATAATACCCTGTGGAGTCCCTATGGTTCTGGATGTGAAGGATCAGATCCATTTAATGAAGATTCTCTTGACTTGACGCTACTCTATTGAATAATGTGAACAACTGGTCTATGTCAATGTATCAACTCCAACTGTGGATGATGACAGTCCTGAATGCATGTGGGGGGGGCAGCTAACATGTGAAATGTTAGGGATGTTTGCACATGATTGTCGGTATGTTTATTCTTACTTTGAGAGATGTTGAAAGCTGAACATCAAAAGTGGTAATAACAATCCTTTTTTATTTTATTTTGTGTGTGTGTATGTGTGTGTGTGTGTGTGTGTGTGTGTGTGTGTGTGTGTGTGTATGTTTGTGTGTATGTGTTTTCTGTGTGTTTACTGTTATTGCTGTTGCTGGCCAAATATGCACCTTTACGCAACAGCGGGGCTGGGCTTTAGCCATGTCTGGAGGAGCAGTGGCTTGCATGTTCACACACTCTTATCCTACAGTTCTATCTAGTAATTTTCAATGTTATTGGCATTGAAATAGTTTGTTTAGTTTGCCTAGTTTGAAATAATTTGTCTATACTTTTCACAAATGTGATTGCCTTTCATTTACATAATTACACAATTGTTCTTGAATTGGTTGATTCTCTAACCAATTTGAAAACAACGATTGAGCAACATTGATAAAACCTGTAATACGTCAGCCTACAAACTGAGCTAATATGCTGGTAGTGGAACGTCACTGGAGACACACAAACAAGCGAGCAGAGGTATAACACTGACATGATAATGCAGATATTTGGCCGTCAAACTTGATCCCACTGTAATAAAATTGACTAGTGTTCATTACGTTGCTTTTGCCAACATCCCAGAAACAGAGACAGTGAAAAACTGTGCAGGTTAGAAGATTTATTTTCTGGTCACAAAATATTGGAAGTAAGCATTTTACTGACAACTGCAATCATTATGAGATTTGAAAACATACCTTTTTTTTGGTATTCCTGGACACACCGAGCATGCAAAGTTACACACAGAGCTGAACAAGAACGCGCCTGCAATATGCCCTGATAGGCACCTGCTAAACTCCTATTGTACCTATTTGTATTGTACGCTATATACACTCAAGTCTATACACACAAGTCATTTGTTGTTATTGTTATAGTGTTGTATTGTGCCCTCCTCCTTTCAATGGGCTATGAGCCTTTACACACACATGTAGATGGATCATATCATGCTATATTAAGCTTTGGTGGCAGCAATGGCTATAGCATAATTATAAAATGCGAAAACACGCTTTGGTGCTCGTGGTGTTAAAACAGTGTTATTTGGACTTCTCCCTGACACTTCCACAGTAAATTGTTCCTGTTCATTATATTATTTTTTTCCTATCAGTGTTTCACATGGGGAATCTTGACACATTGTTTTGTGTAAGGGGGAATAATGAAAATAGATCGACTAATTATAATTGTCTACTAATTAATCTGAGACTACTTAATTACTCTAATTTACAGCTTCATATGAAAACAGCCAAGCGAACGCAAGCGAAACATCAAGATCTGCTTTCTTCTTTGCTTTGGAGCAGTAATACTCTGTATAGCCTTGATTAAGGAAGTGTTATTGTGTTTTAAAGCTACTCAGAATTACTACTCATAGCTACTCTGAGGCTCTGATTGAAAATGAACAAGAGGTTTTATACTGAGGACTGAGGACCACACCAATAAACAGTGAAAGGAAGAGCTATAAAAACAAATTGGTTCCAGCCAAGTGTCCACAACACTCGACATGTCTTCCTGGAGCACTTAAGATATCGGTGTGTGTGTGTGTGTATGTGTGTGTGTGTGTGAGGGGGGGGTGGTCTGGCACCAGCACAGTGTCTGAACAAAGAAGGAACGCATTGGAAATAGCCCCCCACTCGAAGGGACACTGATACCATGTACACCCACTTAGTCTCTGTCTGTTTGTCTGCTGGTGTGACACATTCCATAACTCACTTGAGGCAGAGGAGTGGAAGATGAGACGGATGGACATCTGAGGAGACGTTGCTGAAGCATTGGACAGACCCCTAGTCAATGGGCCATATTATCAGCTGAAGATAAACGACAGCGGAGGCTGGTGGAGGCAGAAATCTGAGGACGGGCTCATTGTAATGCATGGAATGGAATAAGGAATGGTATCAAACGTTCCATCCCATGCATTACAATGAGCCCATCCTTCGATTTCTGCCTCCACCAGCCTGATATATGATGCTCATTCATAGTCATCCCAGCACTATCCTTTCACAAGTGTCATCACTGGACTTGACTAAGCCTAAGGCTTTCATGAATGGGTGGGTTTTGACTTAAGATGATGATGATGTTGATGAATGATGATTACTACATCTCAGCGACTAAGGGGTAAAATAAAGAAACATTTATATTATTATTATCAATTGTAAAGAATGGGGATAATAGAGTTTATAGATTTATAGATACACAAAAGTCAAAGTCAGTCCCCCCACCCCCCTTTGAAGTGATGCTGGGAAACAGCTCTGGGACACGCACATTCCCACACGCACACACACACACACACACACACACACACACACACACACACACACACACACACACACACACACACACACACACACACACATGCGAGAGAGAGAGAGCTCTAGGCTTTGTCTCTGTTTCTTTTTTATCTGTGTCAGTGCGCAGCCCGTGATCATCACCACACGTCTCTAATAACCATTAGAAAGAGTCCCAGTACCGTGTATCATTAATATGTGGAGCAGTGCTGCCTCCAGTAGCAAGCCAGGGCTCTCTGTTCTGGCTCTGTTCCATGCGAGGGTCAGCTTGTATGCTAATCTGCTAATTTGGTGGATATAATTGCGATTGAATGGTCGGCTGCGCCGTATGGGCAGGGAAAGCAGTTGTTGTTCCCCTTGCCAATGTTATGATACCCAATCAGAGATTAGGTGCAGGGCTAAACTGAATGTGGGGCGGCTAATAGAGTCAGACAGGTTTTCATTCACACACCTGTGTGTGTGTGTGTGTGTGTGTGTGTGTGTGTGTGTGTGTGTGTGTGTGTGTGTGTGTGTGTGTGTGTGTGTGTGTGTGTGTGTGTGTGGAGAAGTAACTGACAGCAGAAAAGGATATAGACCAGAGAACATGTCGGCCAGCTGCTGCCACCAGAGGAGACGCCTAAAGACAAGCACACAGGATTAAGTACACCCTCATATGGGCCAGACGTCTTTGTAGCTCTTGGGAGAGAATGTTATAGAAGAAGAAGAAAAGAGAAAGGAGCTCCCCTCACATCTCTCTCTCTCTCTCTCTCTCTCTCTCTTCTCTCCTTAGCTCCCTCTCTCCCTCTCTCTCTCTCTCTCTCTGTTTTGTACCCCCCTCAGTCTGTCTCTCCCTCTCACTCCCTCCCCCCTCTTTCTTTTCCCCTCTCTCTGTACCCCCCCCCTCCCCACACACACACACACCCTCTCTCTCTGCCACACAGAGCAGCAGTAGAAGCAGCAGCAGCAGCAGCCAGGGGAGCTGGCAGACGGCCCTTTGTGAAGTTCAAGGCTGTTTGAAATTTCAGTGGGATCCAGGAGGTTCATTAAGAAGCCTTTTTGCTCACTGTAAAAGAAGTGTCCATCTCCTAGGAGAGTGAGACAGACCCACCGCTCGGCAGACACACACGCACACATACACCCAGACAGAGATACAAAGGCACAGATACAGACTCAGACACATGTACGCATGCACACACACACACACACACACACACACACACACACACGCACAAGGCGTGCACACACAGGCTGAGGCACTTTTTATTTTTTTTCTTATACAGATACAGTCACATACACAAGTCCATATGGAGATAGGCAGACACATTCTTCACAATGACACATATATTTTAATGCACATACTAGACAGATACACAGACAGGCACTACTGGCAAACAAACACATTCATAACTGCAACTTACTTGCAACATTTTAACCAGCACTTTGTCACACTCAACATTGCAAGCTGACATAAGTATTTGGACACACAACCAAATGCGTGCGCACACACACACACACACACACACACACACACACACACACACACACACACACACACATACAGGCAATGTCATACACACACATACACACACACACACACACACACACACACACACACACACACACACACACACACACACACTCCCAACCCGTCCACTCTCCCTAAAGCGATGACCTTTTAAGGAATCCAGGGCCTTTGAAGACACAAAAACTGGCTTGTTCGCAATGGAGTTCAATGCTTCCCCCAGTCTTTTACAAGAATACGAGCAAGAAATGTGGCAGCTCATAGTGGCAGTGACTCCCCTGTTTAATGTGATCGTATTTTCTCCTCCGCCTAACTAGCACCGTTGTCTTCTGGTCCAGGTTCGAGTTTCCTCTGTCCTACTTTCGGAGAGAGTCTCTTGGATCACTGGGGACATTCGATCACATCCCTGTCTGTCTCCCTGGGTTCCAAGGCTTATATTCCTTTACCAGATACCCACGGTGGCGGCGGCGGTAATGCTATATATTTTTGCCTATGAAGGTGACACTCAGTAACTTATGAGGATGACATACGATGACCTCAGGGCAAGGCAACCGTTGCCATGCAGAATGCGATTTGGTAAATCCACCCTGCTGTTTCAAAGTGGAGCAGGGGAGGAGTTTACCGTAAGTCTGGCTCCATGTTACCACAACAACTCTTTATTAGTGACATCTGTGGAAAGATAGCATGGGATTGAGCAGTCGTTTTACTGTAAATGCCTCTCTTAAAGCTTAAGTAGGTACGACAGATACACTCAAACCTAGATTGTAAAGACATATTTCCATTTAGCAGGGGTTACAAGGTTGGGCCTCATGGCCCCTGTACACAAGTTATTATTTTAAATAGCCAATAAATCATGTTGAACTGCTCTGGAATGTATTTGACTGATCATGCAATTATAACATTATCTCAGACCCGGTGGCTTGATTGAGAACCAGTGGTACTGTATAAGGACCTGATGGTGAAAAATGATTAGATTAGATTAAACCCTAGCTTCTACAGTCAGTAAAAACATAGCCATGTCTGCCATGAAATCATAGAAAAATATAAAATAACTCAACCTAGACAGAAACAGGTCTGTTATAATTGAACTGTATTACCAAAGTGAGAACCCTTTTCCTTTCAATCTAGCGAAAATAAATCAGACGTTGCATGTGGCGTTGAAAACAACACATAAGCACAAGTAAGATATTGTGGTTGTCCACCGTGGGGGATATGTACACAGAGCAGGTCACCTAAATGTTTAATTCAGGTTCACATACAGTGCAAGGAGATCCGCTCCCCTCTGTGTCTCAGGCGGTAATCCGAGAGCGCTCCTAATTGAATGTGATCACCTCCAGTATGAGTCATAGGTCAAGAGTTCACCCACTGTCACCTTTCCTGCAGTAACTCTTTCAATCTCACACTCTTGCTTTTCTCGAGAAATATTCTTTTGTGCAGGACAGGAAGGGAGAGCATATTGATCGACGCCTTACTATGATATAAGATGCAGTTAGAATTAGATTTACAACCTTGGCACTCGGCTATTGAAATATGAATGACATTTGATTCATAAAAGGCTAAATGTTTTAACCTACTCTCTCCCTTTCTCTTTCTCTCTCTCTTTCTCTTTCTCTTTCTCTCTCGCTCTATTATTGCTCACTCTTTCTTCCTCTAGCCACATGCTCTCATACTTACACACACACACACACACACACACACACACACACACACACACACACACAGGCAATGTCATACCGCAGAGCTTGTAAAATACGAAAAGGGCACATGAGAATTTGAGCTGCATCTGACCTAACCACAAGATTACAGAGTTTATACAATTTGTAATAACCACTGCACAATTGGAGTTTAATTTCAATCTTTGAGTGAGATGATGATACTTGTGGCTGGCAATGTCGATTGGCTCAATTTGGGGAGGGGGGACTAAGAGCATTTCAAAAAAAGTTAATTTGTACAAACAACCTGACAGTTTGTGTGATGTTCACCATCAAATACTTTATTTTTCCCATGTGCCTCACCACCATCAATATTTAAACACCTGACATGCATTAGGTAAATTGGTAGGAGGGGCTTACAATTAACCTGAGCCTAAACTGACAAACACAATGAACAGACAATTAACTGTTGAGGGTGCAAGAGTTTACAAGAAGGCAGGGGTATGATTAATGGAATAGATGAAATAAATGTTTGGTGATTGTGTACATTTATTTAATCTATTCCGTTAATTCGTGGAAGTGGGTAGGGAAGGAGGCGGCATCTCTGTCCAATTCCTTTCTGGGTATTGGCGCCCCCCTTTAAGCCTCTTGTCACAGGTGAAGGAGTCGCAGAATCATTACTTTGGTTGCTCCATTGCTCGCTCTCTTGCACTCCCTTTCATTCTCTCTTTCTCTCTCGAATGTATTTAAAACATTAATTTCCATGTTCAGCTCACCTGGTCACAAGAGAAAAACACCTGTCGAGATGGATGGATAGGAGGCTGAGGCACCTTTACTTTGGCACTCCGCTGCTTGATATCGCACTGAGTTTAGAAGTAATTACATCTTAATGTTAAAATCGATAGCATGAAAATGGCTGAGCGGTTAGCCACCAATGCTAGTGACAGAGGGTGACCAGGTGGAAACAAGCCAATGTCTTTGCAGGATGGAGTGAACACTCACTTAAGCAGGCGAAATAGTCAGTATCGTGACGAGGTCAGACCAAGGGCAAACCAATGACTGAGTTTGATATGCAGCGTGATCATGTGGCATCTGAATGTATGACAATGGAAAACATTTAACCCCAGTGATGGTCTCTTTCTCTCTTTTCTACCAAGCCACCTCTCTCATCATTCTCTTCCTCTCTCCTTTAACCCTTCCTCCCTCCCTCCCTCCCTCCCTACGTTAGTCTCTCTTCCTACCTCCTCTCCTCTTCTCTGTCTAACCCTTCCTCCCTCCGTCCCTCCCTCCATCTCTCTTAGTGGTATTTAAGCTACCTTTGCATTCTCCACTCCAGCTCCTGCCTCCTTTGATGCACTCTCTATTTAAGATTTATGGCCCCCTTCACAGCCAGGTGTAGCACTAGGAACTGGGGTTAAAAGCTCTTTTATTGCAGCATTTTATGAAGCCAGTACAAGGAAACAAGAGACCCAGACTTAGAGATTTGAGAAAGAGACAACTGCTTTGAGTTCCTCCTTGAGAAATTACAGAGGATAATGGAAGACATAGACATTCCCTTTATGGGTTGAAGGAGCAGAGGAAAATAGACACCTCCTCTCATAGGAGGGAAGGATACATCTTCAAGGGGCTCTAATCCACTGTTGGCTGTTTGACTGGAACAACAATGAGGATCCAACATGGAGGAGTGGAGTGTGTATGCTTCAGAGGACATGGTTATCTATCCCTGCTGTGTCTCCAATACTTGGAGAAAATATACATTTCATTTTGAGTTGATGGAGTTCATAAAGGTTGCTAAGTCATGAGTCACATCTTTGACAAACTGCACATTAAACAAGGAAAAAAGAATACACCCTAGAACAATTGTTAGGCCTCCTCCAGAAACCAGGTGTTAGATTAGACTGTGTGCATTTGTGTGCGCGCATGTGTGTGTGTGTGTGTGTGTGTGTGTGTGTGTGTGTGTGTGTGCGTGCGTAAGTGTGTGCATGTGTGCATGCTTGCTTGCATGCGTATTTGTGCATCAGTGTAGCATCTTTGTGAGTGTCTGTCCGTCTCTTTGTGTGTGTGTGTGTGTGTGTGTGTGTGTGTGTGTGTGTGTGTGTGTGTGTGTGTGTGTGTCTCAGAGAAATCTGTTTTAGTTAATAAATGCTTTAGCCCCATCCGCGGCTGTCATTCCAGTGTTCCCAGGCTCTGAGTGGGATTGCTGCTACAGTATTCTGATAACAGACTGAAGGGCATGTCAGTCTCCTGCAGCTCATGAAGGACAAAAGCTAGTCATAAGTCAAGTCCACTCCTGCCAATAAGGAAGACAAAGTGTTTAGTTCCCTCCACAATAGTAGGGTTATTACAGCCCAGAGTCTTGTGTTGCTACATTGTCAATCAAGCTCCACTTTGATTGGACTGATACAGGGGGCTTACCAAACTGCTGTTTTCCCTCGCTTTATTTAAAGGAATCAAAGGCATTTCTCTTTCACTCTTCCTACTGCTCACTCTCTCCCTTCCTTTTTTTCCACTTTTCATTACTTCCACTTGCCCCCCCTCCTTCTCCCCCCTCCAATTACAGGCAACCTTTCATCTCCACAGCCAGGAATGGAGTGATAGGATCAGGAGGAGTGAAGAAAGAGGCATTGTGTGCCCCCTTAACCCCTCTCTGGTACCCCACCCTGGCCCCCAGGGGCATTGAGGTCACACAGTGTGACATGATGATCATGGGCCTGCAGTGCAGTTTGCCAATCTTCTCTTCTTGTAAATGAAGTCTATATGCAGTTCTCTTTCAGTCCACTCGGTCGACCCCTCACTATAGCGGACTGTTTACCTATTCGCTGAAGACCCACATTCAATCACACCTGGTACCGGCTGGTGATGCTTTCTGGCAGATAGCCCCTCCTACCGCCCATCCAGAGCTTGTGAAGCGTGGTTCGCTGGATAAAATGGTCGCGCTAAGGCTTGGCTTGGTGTCCTGCTCTGGCAACCACTTGCCCTTAACACAGGCCTGGTACAATATTTAGGACAGGCAGGAGGTGGGACTATCTGCCTGCAAGCATCACCAGCCTATACCAGGCATGATTGAATAAGGGTCTTCAACAAAAAAGTACACAGAGTGCGTGTCCCTTATAGTGAGGGGCCTCATCTCCCTCATAGTGAGGGGTCTCCCTTGTGTCCCCTATAGTGAGGGGCCTCCCTTGTGTCCCCTATAGTGAGGGGCCTCGTCTCCCTCATAGTGAGGGATTTCCATCGTGTCCTCTATAGTGAGGGGTCTCCCTTGTGTCCCCTATAGTGAGGGGCCTCCCTTGTGTCCCCAATAGTGAGGGGCCTCATCTCCCTCATAATGAGGGGTCTCCCTTGTGTCCCCTATAGTGAGGGGCCTCCCTTGTGTCCCCAATAGTGAGGGGCCTCATCTCCCTCATAATGAGGGGTTTCCATTGTGTCCCCTATAGTGAGGGGCCTCGTCTCCCTCATAGTGAGGGATTTCCATCGTGTCCCCTATAGTGAGGGGTCTCCCACATTCATAACCTATAGTTCTTATTGCCATAGCATATTTTGCTGTGTATACTAGTCAATGTTATGTAGCCTTGGGAATGCTTTAGAAGTTTGCACGCGAGCATTGTAAGAAGTATTGGAATATGTGTACAAGCATGAACTTGATGAACTTTGCAAATGTTTTCACTGCATGGCATGTATCCTGGCACAAACTGGCTCACTCTAAAGAGATTGCATTGAAAATAATAACAAAAACTCTTTTTTCCAAACTGCACAAGACAACAAAGCATAAAAGACAAATTTGTCAAACTCATCCATTCGCTTAGAGAATTGGCGGTATTGTTTGACAGAGGAATTGGAGAGTTCAACTCTCGCTCTGGACACAAAGCAGGACTTAAAACCTCACCAGTTGAGGCTTTTTGTCTCTCCCAAGTTCTGGCTAGTCTTAAAGACCAAGTCCTTGGTTGCTATCTTTAAGATGTTCGGTTTATAGGGCTTATTTTCGTTAGCACTGGTGCCCCACAAGTCCCTGCTAATCTGTTGGGGAGTTCACAAGCGAAGCCTTCAACGACATTGAAGTTAATGGGGCCAGACAACAAACACTAACAAATGTGTAACGCTATACACAGTAATGTCTGAGCCGGCCTCCCCTTTAAGTGATCTGTTACTTTTAACAAGTTCAAAAAACCCATAAATGTGTGGTTATTTGAGTGGGTAAGAGTCTGTCAATTACTAACCTCAGAGAGGATTTTGGGTGCAATGAACACACACACACACACACACACACACACACACACACACACACACACACACACACACACACACACACACACACACACACACACACACATGCAGGCACACCACACACACACACACACACACACACACACACACACACACACACACACACACACACACACACACACACACACACACACACACACATCATGCCAGTTCTCTAGTGTGAGAGCTATTTTTGCCTGTAATGTCATCATGTTGACGTCACATTTTTGGCTGTTGTTTTTCAGCCCTTTTAGGGAGCAGATGCCTGTCGAAATGGCAAGGAAATCTGAGTTTGCCGTGGGCCCCCTAAAGCCTGGGCCTTTCCCAGGAGTGTAGCCCCCAAAGGGCTAGGGTACTTAGGCCAGGTGAATAGGCTGCAGCCTGGTACAGTGGGGTCTTGTTCCCTGCTGCGGCCTGCCCCATTGTCTCAGGCTTGGAGAGAGGGATGATTTAATTCAGGAAATGGATGAGGAGATGGGACTTTAATTAGGGCCACGGTAATTGAGTATAATGCAGGCATAATGGACGATATGGCAATAGGAGGGATTGAATCAGGGTCAGGCACAATGGGTAAGTGTCCAGGTGGGGATTGCAGAGGGGCTGGCCGAGGGAATGGGGGTGGGTGGGGGTGGGGGTTATCCCACTTGTACTAACTTACCTGGGGACACTGCCATTCAGCTCCCATGGAACTAATGTGTTGTATTTACTGGAACAATCTTGAATGCTTCAGCAAAAGGGATACGGTTCCCATCTGTCTATGACTTGAAATGGAATGATCACCGCTTTTAAGACTATTGTGACTATTTTTTGGCTAGCTAAAAAGCTAGCTGCAAAACATGTTTTGAAATGGTCATAGCCAAATGTGTCAACAACATAGAATAAAATTGATCAGCCCCCCCGCCCCCCCCCCCTCTCTCTCTCTCTCTCTTCCTCATCTCTCTGCCCCCCCTCTCTCCACAGACTGTAACTGCGCTCTCTCTTCCAGGCTGTTTTTCTCTGGTGCACAGAGCTGCTACAGGCAAGATAAGGCTGGTCTCCCCGAGTTAGGGCTTAACATAATCCCTCTTCCCTCCTCAAAAAAGACAGTGCTCACGCTCATCCACACACAGACGAAGAAGAGAAGAGGAAGCGATGGAGAAAGAGAAAAAGAGAGAGAGTGGGGGCTGGTGGAAAAGAGAGAGAGAGAGAGGGAGCATGGAACAGCAGGGCCACAGCCACCTATTTAGTGCATCTTCTCTGAGTATGAAATAAGTACAAAGGAATGCAAGCGTGCAGTGGCAGTGGTGGCAGAGGGAATGTCTTGTATTCCTGATGATCAGAGTGCAGACTAATCCTATGACAAGGGGTACCCTGGGAAACCCAATCGCTATGCCCAGGGGCTGACAGGCAAGGCAAGGCAACGCACTCTAGCGCCAGGCTAAAACTGGCATTTCTACTCCAGTGACAGAATTCAGGACTCGCAAACTGGTGTTGTTGTCTATTCTCCTGGCACCGGCTGGCATGGAGGTGGAGGTTCACTGACCTGCACTTGACCTCATGGATAGTGGGCGAATGATTTGCTCTGGAGGTGGATAAGTACAGTACAGCGCAAACACAACAAACTTTGGATGGATGGATGGATGGATGCTGTTGACTGGAAGACAGATTGCAGGCAAGAAGATGTGACATCAACATCCAAAACATCAAACCTTCCTATTTTTGAGTAATGTTTTTTTCACAATGGAATCATCAAGCCTTGATCAGTGTGTATCAAAAACTGACAGCCATCCCTTGAAAGTACAAAAAAACAACAACAACAAAAACATAACAATACAGTGCTTTTGGTGACAATATGGACACTTTCATCAAAATAAATCATCAGAATTGACTTGACACAAGGTTACAGTAGAAGGAGAGATTAGTTCCTCTGTTTCTGTGTTTGTACCCTTTATCATTCTGTTCCTTTCTCACCTTCCAATCTCATCTGAACAGCCTCTCCTTCACACTGGAAAAACACATATTCTTGCCTAGATTATTCATTTGAAGAAAATAAATTATGCTTTTGGCAGATGCAAGTGTCTGCGACTCTCCAATGTCAAAATTCAATGTATTCTTCGGATGAATTTAAGGAGAGAAACATCATGACAGTTTGGGAAAACAGGACCACATGCAGTTTGGCACTTCAATAATACTGCAAGATTAACTGATACCGAGAACGCCATTGCCTTGTAATGCAATACCATGACAAAATAGAGTGGCAGTCACAAAAACCTCTTTGCTTGATATATCAGGCTTCAACGCTCAAGGAGATTTTCAAACATTTGCGTTAGTATAATGTTGTCGCTGTCTTGTTGCCCTTATAATGTTTTAGTGACTGACAGCTATTTGGGAGTTTTGACATTTTTAGTGACTCAGCTGCTCTCGCTGTGAGTCTGAATGGAGGCTTTGTTAAGGGAGTACCTAAGAAGCCAACTGAAGAGCATTGGGTTTGTGGCTTGGTTATAGGATGGAAACAAAGACACTTTTACATAACGATGTGATCATTATTAACTTTTTGTGAGGGTTAATTTATTATGTTAAAAAAAAAAATATATATGTACATATATATATATATATATATATATATATATATATATATATATATATATATATATATATATATATATATATAATATATTTGAATACAAAAAAATTCCCAAAGGTGAGACATACTCTAGGATAATGCAATAAACATAGGCCTGGTGTATATTGTAACAATACTAATAGTAATGAATTGTAAACATCCCAAAATGTCCCAAATTCAATGCAAGACATCTTGATGGTAGCTTTTGCAGTCTCTGATCAAATTAATGTCATGAAATGAAAACCACAAATTAAATTCAGATCAGATGAATGTTAATCAATTGGCAATCTGGGTTGGCATGAGATTGATTAAGAATGTTTCATTATCAACAAACAATTACTGGGAAGGAGAGAGAGGAGAGGATAAAAATGAGATGTGATGAGAGGAATGCATAAATATGAAGGGATTGTGAAAGGTGTTTATAAGGAGCGGAAAATGAATTTACCATGCAGAAAAAAATGAAAATGGAGAATGAAGGAGAGGGTTGACAAATACCTTTTTCGATAGCTAGTTTATATGTGCAGGCTCAGCAGTAGAGGGTTTTAGTGGATTCATAAACAGACACAGTCAACAGGGTTTCTTTCTGTCTCCTCTCTACAAGCATGACTTTAACCTCAAATATACACTCACAGAACACTTTATTAGGAACACCTGTACACCTTCTCATGGTGGAGGTGGTGTAATGGTGTGGGGAATGTTTTCTTGGCACAGTTTGGGCCCGTTAATACCAATCAATCATCACTTGAATGCCACAGCCTATTTGAGTATTGTTGCTGACCATGTGTACCCCTTCATGGCCACAATTTATCTATCTTCTAATGGCTACTTCCAGCATGATAATGCACCATGTTACAAAGCAAAAGTCGTCTCAAACTGGTTTCATGAACATGACAATGAGTTCAGTGTTCTTCAGTGGCCTGTCCAGTCACCGGATCTCAATCCAATAGAACACCTTTGGGATGTGGTAGAACGAGAGATTCACAGCTTCAAAGTGCACCTGAAAAATCTGCAGGAATTGCGTGATGCAATCATGTCATCATGGACCAGAATCTCAAAGGAATGTTTCCAACATCTTGTGGAATCAATGCCACAGAGAAATTAAGCTGTTGAGAGCAAAGGGAGGCCCTAGTATAGTGTTCCTAAAAAAGTGCTCGGTGAGTGTAGTCTCTTATACAGTGTATACAGTTAGCAGAAGTTTACAGCCGAGTCGCCAGTGTGATGATGTTGTGATAGCTTGCGGCGGCACTGCTGAGTTTTTTTTTCAGGTCATTCACCTGTCAAAACAACCACCAGGAGGCGTCAATGAGCATGATGGATATGTTTACAGTGTGTTATAATGTGTTTACAAACATTGCTGCCTGATTAATTATGTGAAGAGTAGCTTATGAGTAGTTGTTTAAATGTGCATATAATGTTTCTCAGTGATTCCGCGCATGTCAGCAGTAGGCTATGTGGACACAGCGCGCTCACAAAGCAGAGCGCAGTTCATGTCATTCATTTTCTGCTCTGGCACTGAACGTATTTCACATGATTGAAATGAGAACTTTCATGAATCAATCAAAAATGTTTACATGCCATGTGCAATGACGAGAATGAAACTAAAAATCTGCTCTGATCATTAGAGCATTGCATGTACAGTGCATTCGGAAAGTATTCAGACCCCTTCACTTTTTCCACATTTTGTTATGTTACAGCCTTATTCTAAAAATGGATTCAATTAATTTTTTCCCCTCATCAACCTACACACAATACCGCATAATGACAAAGCCAAAACAGGTTTTTAGAAATGTTTGCTAATTTATTAAAAATAAAAAACTTTGTTGAAGCACCTTTGGCAGCGAGGCTGTAATCGCTGCCAAAGGTGCTTCAACAAAGTCTGAAGCAGTCTTCTTGGGTATGACGCTACAAGCTTGGCACACCTGTATTTGGGGAGTTTGCAGAGATGGTTGTCCTTCTGGAAGGTTCTCCCATTTCCACAGAGGAACTCTAGAGCTCTGTCAGAGTGACCATTGAGTTCTTGGTCACCTCCCTGACGATGGCCCGTTTCCCCCTATTGTTCAGTTTGGCCGGGCGGCCAGCTCTAGGAAGAGTCTTTGTGGTTCCAAACTTCTTCCATTTAAGAATGTTGGAGGCTACTGTGTTCTTGGGGACCTTCAATACTGCAGACATTTCTTTGTACCCTACTCCAGATCTGTGCCTCGACACAATCCTGTCTCGGAGGTCTACGGACAATTCCTTCAACCTCATGGCCTGGTTTTTGCTCTGACATGCACTGTCAACTGTGGGACCTTATATCGACAGGTGTGTGCCGTTCCAAATCTTGATAATAAAATGAATCCATTTTAGAATAAGGTTGTAACATAACAAAATGAGGAAAAAGTGAAGAGGAACCATCCTTTTTTGCCATGCACATGAGTACATGTTTTGGTGGATCAGAAATCTGTTGTAAACCAGTTGTCATAATCCATATACATTCTTACAGAACTCCCCAGCCCTATGTTCATGAGGGTATTGATAACAATGTCATTGGCTATCTATGTTACTTACTTACTGTCAAACAGGTTTAGAGTTACTGTTCAGCATCAATTCTCAAGAATTTCCCTGTATGAAAAATCTCCAGCTTTGTTGAAATCTGTCATTCTCCTCCCATTTGCACAAACATTCCCACCTTCCAACACCGGGCCCTACGCCAACCAAAACATGCATCAAAACGCAGGGCCTGCAATACCATTGATGGGGAGGAATCTTGACGGCTCTCCCAGGTGTGAAAAACAACAGGCGTATTCGTTGCTCACACACTCTATAATTAACGTGCCTAAATGGGGTTGAGGCGAGGCCTGCTAAATACACAGACTGAAATGATTGCAGTGAACCTCAGTGATGCTACAGTAGGTTGTATATCTCCAGAATGGTTAGAGTCAGAACAGGGTGCTTTCATAGGCAATTTAGAATCATAACCCTATCATGCTGTAGCCTTGTGATTTATCATAACACCCCCTAGCCTTTTGGTGGTCCTTTCCATGCTATTTAGCACAAACAAATCTTATAGTACACTAATGCTTCAATGCTAGTTATGAGCATCATAGCAAATTAGGAATGACAGCTCTCTGAAAGATTTGCTTGAGCTCACCAAAGTATAATCCTAGCTTCAGGTTACGATCAACATTGCAGGTGTGGGTCCATTGAAAACCATTGCATGTCTTCGGTGAGAGATCTTGAGCAGATTAGCAGATTTAAGATAATGTTGACAGCTTGACTGTGCCTGTGCCCACCTGGTATCAGGCCACGCCCATATAAACCATGGCATTAGCAGAGACAGGGAGCGGAGCCTGTTTTCTGACTGCATACTTGAGATCCCTTCATCCAATCAGCTAATGGATACCCTGTCAGCATGTCAGTCATGTTGTTGTTCCACAATGTTGATCCACTGTTATGTTGCTTTAATTCTCCCCCTACTCAGAAATTCTCAAAAGAGACAATTTGAAGTACAAGTGAACCCCATTACCCCCCAAACAATATTTAAAATGTATCTAAATTCCTTTGTATATCTTCCCTTTCTCTCCTCTTCTCCTCTATCCTTCTTGTCCTCTCCTTTATTCTGACCCTCTCTTCTACTTCTCTTTTCCTCTCCTTCGCAATTAACCTCTTTTCCTCTCTTCTGCTGTCTCTCTTCTTGTGATGTGAGGGGCAGGGAGGAACCAGTTGGGTTCCACTACATGTCTCCTGCCACTCACCCATTTCTGTGATGAATTGGACACATCTGTTGTTTCCACCTAGGGCTGAGCGGCACTGTGTTTGCTTGCCAACATCTTCTCCCCCCTCCCACAAAACCTGTGCCTAAGGAGAGATCTCATAGACATCTTCCATGGGTCTCATGACTCTCATGTGTGTGCTCTCTTTTCCCTTATGACCATAAATGATTACAGTAACTGGAGTAGAGTGGTGCAGGCATTTCTCCGAAGCTGACACCAGTGGTTGAAGGGAAGGTGAGGAGACAAGGAAAAGAAGCCACTTTGGTCTGTTGGGACACATCCTCTGGGTTTCATACTCTTCCCCTCTTCACCCGTGCGCCTCCTCCATTTGTGAAACGAATGAAACCCAACTCGTTGTGACAGCAGCTATTTCTTGTATTGCCCCTGGGGGCCAAGCAAAGCTGGGTTATGAGGAGTTTGTGCCTGGGATCAGGGGAGGCTGGTGTCTAGGATCAGGGGAGGCTGGTGGAGGTAGAAATCGGAGGACAGGCTCATTGTAATGCATGGAATGGAATGAGGAATGGGATCAACCAGGGGCGGGATGCCTGGGATGTGAACCCACCCTTCCCCCTGGGGTCAAGTGCTCAGAGCTATGCAGAGGGTGCCAGATGGGCCTGCTGTACCTGGATCTCAAACTGTAGGGAGAGAACCTTTGTTGTCTTCAGCGCGTAGGCTGTGACAAATCTTAATCGATACACATCATCCTCTTTGACAGCCACATATGCTGCACGTGCAACGAGAGGCAGCTGCAATGAAGGGTACATTGCAGATTGAGTATCGTGAGTATTCAGTATATAGTGCCAGTGAGTCTTTGCTCTTTAGAAAACAGGAAATGCCCTCTCTGTGTTTTTTTTCTTACTATATGCTACTGCATATAAATATAAATTATGCATCTGGTTTGCTGCTCATTATTTTTAGCTGCCTCCAAACAAGAAACCACTTTTTGCAGAGCTCGGCTAACTCTCTCTTTCTTTCTCTCTCTCCCTTGTTCTTTCCTCCATACTCTTACTCTTATCATGACAGAGCCTAAATCCACTATCATAGGAAGAGACTGATGAAAACAAATGACATGTCTTACATAGGATGGGGAAATGACAGGATTTGCATAAAACCCTCTGATCATCGGGAATTACGATCGGAATATGCTGACATAGCAGCTTATGTTTTTGAAGTGAAGTTCAGAAAAGCTCAATTTATTCATGTAGGTTTATGGCTTGACAGCTATAGAGTTAACACACTAATAACCAATTAGATAGCAGGCTCTGATAAAATTATCATGTAGTCTTGGATAAAAAATATACTGTATTTTCAGGTCTTAGTGTTGCGTTTTTATTCAGCTGGGCTAACCCTTTGTGTCAGTGTGTATGTGTGCATGCATGCATGTGTGTGTGTGCGTGTGTGTGCCTTTTCCAATTAATTCAACTCCCTGCCATCCTCATTTGCATGTTAAAATATCAAAACATGAAATAGTTAGTAACATTCTCTCCCTCCTACATACATTTCAGAATATGTTCAAAGCTATTCATCAAGCTTGTGACAACACCTTGCTAAAGAAATATTAGCTGTGTTCGGTCAAGTGAGCATTGTGAAATTTATTTATTTTAAAGGAACTATACAACCACATTGACAGCTTCATTAATATTCATGAGATTTTTTGTCTTGGAAAAAAGCACAAATCAGAATATAGAAATGAAAATTACAAATGCATGAGATTTCTTAATACCAACACATACTGCCCATCTCCCTCACCCCTCCTTTTCCCCCCATTTTCTATCCAAAGGATGCTGCCTCTTCTCCCCCTCTTTTCCATGCTCTGTCTCCTCGGATTCCTCTCACACTCGATCTCACTCTCTCTGTTCATGTCCATCTCTCCCTCCTCTACATATTCCTCCCCTCTTCCTCTCCGTTCTTTCTGGTCTAATTACCCATCTCATTCTGCAATCCATTTCCCGCTCTGTCATAGTGTTGCGATGTTTAGGCATTTCATCTGCCAATGTGCAAAACATCCATCATCCCTAGAATCCCCTCTATTTCAGTTTATTTGGACATTTTTCATGTATAATTGCAGAAAATCAAGCACAGTTTGATCTTCTTTTCTTTTATACAAAATTGTATATTTGTTTATCTGTATAATTTCATGGATTATGGACACGCGCGAACACTGTCACACCAGTTTACTGTGAGTTAGCCACATGCGTCAATAAACAGCAAAGAAGAAACATTTGTTTGCATTTCCTTCCTAGTGAATCACTTTAAAAGGTAAATATGGACACCTCTGTTTATATATTACTTCCATTCTTGACTCTATTAGTTATTGATTTCCCTCTCATATGATGGAGATGCATTTACAGAGAAGCGGCCATCTTATCCCTGTTAACTATTTAACCTTGAGAAATATGCATAGTCTGCCAGCCTGGTGAAAGACAGCTTGTTTGGTCCAGCAATAAATTGATGAACTAGCATACATTAGCAAAGCCTGGGTATTCCCCAAAGAGAGCAGCAATAGCCTGAAGCTGTCTGGCCTGTGCATGTATGTATGTCTGTGTGTGTGTGTGTGTGTGTGTGTGTGTGTGGGAGTGGGTGTGAGTGTGGGTGTGTGTCTGTGGGTGTGTATGTGTGTGAGAGAGAGAGAAAGAGTGAGTTTGTGTGCTCATAGCTCTAGTGCAGGTGGGCGGATCCGTGTAGACCTGTCAAGAACCCTCCAAGAGAAGCTGCCAAGGTGAGAGTGAGACTAACCCTGACCACCTGTCCCTGACATAGAGCTCGCACCTTTCTCTCTCTCTCTCTCTGTCCCCCCAACACCCCTTCTCCCTCCCCCCACCCCTTCTTCCTCTCCCCAGCCAGCCAGACACCCCTCCCTGCCCAGGTGATTAATTACGTAGGAGGTCCAGGCGTTTCCGTACAGAAGGAGTGGGAGGGGAGTCATGTCGTAGATGGATGACTGACTGGCAGAGCCTCTGTCCTGGCTTAGTCAGGTCTGACTGAGTGGGTCTGTGGTGAGAGACGAGCAGACAACACCTGCGTCCGGCGGCAGTGTCACCTGGCTCACGGGTTCACCATGAGGTGAGAAATACCACAGCCCCATTGGGCAGGGATCCCACCTTATGTTTAGGGTTAGGGTTAGGGTTAGTAATAGCTTGCAGGGGAAACTGAGACATTATTTTGTCACTATCACAAGTCAATGGTAGTAGTGTGATATCTGTACACACCTCTAGACGTGATAACCTGTGATGATGCATGATCCTGGTACTGATATAATCTGAGATGGCTTGCCGAGGCAGGTTTCTAGGACGTTTGTTTTTGCAATGGGAGACCCCTTTTTTCTTTTTCTCCACCGGGAGATGTTTTGTCTGTCATCCCCTTGTCATGGCTATTTCCGTAGTTTTTCCTTCCCAGTTTCTGAGCTTTAAGGACCTTGTTGACATGAAATGAGGTGAATGCTTGCCGGATTAAAAGGAATAGCTTGCCTGGTTGCAGAACAACGTGGGTTGGTGCTGCATCAAAACTCCTAGACTTGGCACTAAGATGGCAGCCGCTTCACACTAACCACCTTGTTTATGCTACATTGGTACCTGTGAAAACAAATTCTCTGGCAGCTGAGGGGTGTGTCACTACACTGCCACGTAACAAACAATTACACACTTGTTTTTTAATCATTACAAAGGAGGTTCATCCTAAAAGAAAACAAGGTTCCTAAATATTTGCCTTGTGGATGTATTCACAATCATAATAAAAAAAGTTTCATGATTGGCAATATGGATATGGGTCATGAGTACCACAGTGAACTTTCTACTGTATTCCTAAACCTGGACAGGTACACACAAATGTAGTTACACAACAATTACATAGGTACATTATAATATAGTGTGAGACCCTGTTACAATGGACTCATAATATTTAAGTTATCTGTTTTCAGATTTTTTTTTTTTTAAATTGTGCAAAAGAAAAGTCAATTTCCATGTGTAGTTACTCCAACACCTTTTATATTTAACTACAACATACTGTGTGTTACAAGTTCATTGCATACAAAATAAAGAATGGACAGCAATGCATTTGATCTATTGTTGTAGGCAGATACACTGTGATACACGTGATTCAGGTTAACAACCAGTCACCAATCTCTGACCATCTGTTATAGGTGAAAAGCAATGCCTGATTTTCTCTAAACATTCAATCTTCATTTAATCAAGTAATCCAATATACTGACATGGTTGGCTCAAATAAATGGACGTCTTGCCATCATGCTCTTCAACTATAATTGAATTTGACTGAGGGGCCACCATATATCACAGACTATTAGCTTACTAAACAACTTACGTTTCAAATACTGGGAAATTAATGATGGTTTAGAAAATAATGATTTAGCATAGTAGGGTATAGGTAGCATGAACAGAAGAATACAAATGTCATACCTTGATTGCTAAGTGAGTTATGACGGTACTTCTTAATGAGCTACTGTAGAATTGGTCCATTAGCACACCCCTGATAGCATTGCATGTTGCCTATGTACATAATGTACAGGGCAGGACATAACACTATGTTAGACATGAGCTTTATAACTTATAAGGTCCTTATGAGGACCCATTTATTTAATGTAGCCATTAATCGTTCCCACACTCATATTGGAAAACTCCCTTATGATTTGAAATGAGACCAAATGCAGGGTTATTTGTAGAACATGATCTGATAATGCAAAGGGCGCCGTGGATATTGACATAAACCCCCCTTATTTCAGAGTGTGGGGTCTCAGAGAGGTTGTTACGGAGAGCAGGGCACTGATTGGCCAGGATCATTCTATGGTCAAAAAGTCGACCAGAAGCACAGATCTGTCAACTGCGTAGTTAATGGTGATGGCTAGTAGCTGGACATTCAAAACCTTATCCCTGTCTCCTTGTGTAAAGTGCCACTGCTGCTACTGTATTACTGTGTATTGTGATGTTACTATATTGTGTTACTACTGTATTCTGTTGAGATTGTGAATATGAAGTGGATATATGACAATACAACTTTGAAAACATATAACAAATCAAGCAGCTTTGCCTTGATATGTTCTCTTGAATGCATTCCAAAGATGTTTTTTTTTTTTTCTTTTGCATATGGCATGTAATTGTTCATCTAATAATAGCTTCCGTTCATACACATTCAGACATAAAGGTGCTATATGGCTAACAAGAGAACCATTATACTTAACCCATGACACTTTTTTGCATTCTAACTCCACTATGCTGCACTCAACTTTCACATTAAAGCATAGGCATTAGCCCCATTTCATTATTTATTCATTTAGGCTAACGCCATCATCTTCAGGGATTCCATGATCCCCAGTCTCTAAAGTGATGCACTCTGCACTTCACCCCAAACCTTATTTTGTGAAAATCTTATTTTTCACAAATTGCATTTTATGGAGAAATGGGGGCGGTCATTTTGTAATAGGCATGGTTGTTGCCTCTCCAGGGACTCGCAGGGGCTCCTGTAATTGACTTGGAGACACTGTTCCTGTCACGACTTCACTCCCCATCAGGGCGAGAGAGGAGTTTAAGTACCTGAGAGCTGAGTCGTGGATGCCTGTGGTCGGATTAAGAGGGCTGCTGTAGTGAACACCATTAGAGCGGCAAGAACTCAATGGGTCTCTGGTGAGAGGACAGCACTAAATGGGCTAGCTCTTGGTGTTTTAGCTTTGTGCTCCTCTGGGACAGTCACACTGCTTCTCTTAGGGCTGTCACAGCTCTGGAACATCCCTAAATGGCCACAGGTCCATAACATCTTTTAGGTGGTCACAGCTAGAGGACTCTGTACACTGGATATCCGCCGTGGTTATAGTGACAATGAATGTGAGCCTTGTGCTTTTAAATACATCAGCACGTACACACTAAAGCCACAGTCACATTTTGTTGCAACAAACAATGATAGACTATATACCACTGTATCAACTATTGGTTCTAGATGTTTCCATCTGTGTATGCCACTGTTCATTCAGATTTCATTAAACATTGTTATTGGTTTCACTGTAAGGTACAGTAGGCAAGCAGAAGTCAATAGCACTTCTGTAAATGTGAGTTATGAAATTTAGTGTTTGCTAGACAATTCTGCATCTGCTCAGTTTGATTAGATAACCTGTCAAGTAAGCAGTCTCTTGCGTTCACTCTAGCCCCCCCGCCTTGCAAAAGTGGCTATTTCATCAAAGGATACTACGTCTAAAATGCTTTATTATGCAGCCTACTGTACTGTCGCTAAACTAATTGCTTTTCTGCAGTGCAAGAGACGTCAAATAGTGCAACGTAACACCTATAGATGGGCAGCTCCCATGAAAAGAAAAGTGATAGTCTGTGATCTCAGACATGTGTTGTCAAGAAGGATTTTAAAACTCAAGGACGCCTTGAGAAAACTAGAGTAGTTCCTTTCTTGGCAGCCATTTTCTTATCCTCATCCTTTAACAAACTAGCAGGGGGGAATAGCAATGACTGCTGTACAACGGAGAGAATAGAATGGAAGCGAACACGACAATAGCACAGTATTCAAACTTTAAGACAAACCAGGGCCGATTCAGAATGGGAGGGGCCCCTTATCCCCATCATTATAGATTTGCCCTACCTGACTGTGCTTGCTGATGCTATGGATACCAGCGTCCCATTGTCATCCTGAGCGGCCCATTTGTGAGACAGAGAGAGAAAGAGATAGAGACCTGAAAACAAACGTTAGCCCGAATGTCAATTTAATTGTTTGCATGTGCCAGCAGTAATGACAGCTGTCAGGCAAATGTTTAATATAAACAAATATTATACAATAAAATAAAAACAATTACACAACCCAAAACTCTTCTCAGGCCAATCCGGGCCTGGAGCGGTAGTCACCCATGGTTGACCCTCTACTGGCAGCTCAAGAGTCATTATAACTTGGGAGATGTTAGGTTGCAGACTGTTCATACTCTCCATCTACCTGTCACATATAGACACACACACACACACACACACACACACACACACACACACACACACACACACACACACACACACACACACACCACTTAGATGTATTCTTTGTTTACCTCTGTCTTGCCATCATTGACAGGTACACACAAACACACAGACTGTGGACATCTTTGCTGTCTCCCCCTCTCATGCTCACAAACTTGATTGGCTATAAGCTCTCAGACTAAGAACAGTTTTGAAGGGAAGATGTACTTCAACACAAGCTTCAAACTTTCTGGACACAATTAGAAGAGCCTTTGAGCTGAAGAAAAAATCAATCTGGTACAGATTTGTCTTTCTAACAGTGGTCCGGCTCCATCAGAGTAATAACTTCTCTAAGAATCCTGAGGTGTTGTTGGAAATGTTGCTCATGACCCCTAATTTACTGCTTTATCGATATTCCAACTTGTCACTAAAAGGGAGAATTTCCTCTGTTCCCGACTTCCAAAAAGCAAAAGCCAGTAAATAATGTCAATGCAACTGAAATTACAACCACATGTGGTATAAACACCATCTGTCCTTGTGTGCTAAAGCTTCTTTAACCCCAAACCCTCAAACTGAGAAAGATATTAAATATATATAAATAAATATAAATATTAAAGAGACCACACTATCGTCAAAATACATGTATTTCAATTTGTTTTTTAAAGAGTTGTATCTTGAACTTCACCCTTCAGCACACGTCCGTCGGGTATCCATAGATTTCCATCAGGATAACAGCCCACATAAATTTGTCTTGCAAACCCTTAGAGAGGAACCATGTTTATTGTCTGTAGATTGTGGGTCTGGTTCTGCGAATCGCCTATTAAAACACAGTACCGGCCTCATGTGGACTGTCAGTGAAAACATTCTTTGGCACTTGTTGATGTATCCACTCTGAGATGCCTTCAAATGAGTGGTATTGATTTGCTAGGCTTGTTCAGTAAGGTAGAGAGACATTGAAGTGTATTTGAACGCGCTGGTCTTCCCAGTTGTCTAGCCCATACTGGGTCTGCTACGTTAATGATGTCTAGAGAGTCCTGCTTTGATTTCTCCTGCGCCTGTTTTTTGAACTCTCCTCCACTTAAAAACTGTTGGTCTGGTGTATTTGTTATATTGGTTATCTGGTTTGGGGAACCACAGAATGAGTGGTGAACTATGTTTAACCCCTTCTAGCCTCAATTGAAACAGCATGGGAGTGATGAAAAGTTGATTAGCAACATTGTGTTCTTGAACGTAATTAAGGATCCATTGAATTATCAGTTACGTTTTTGGAAGGGTTGGCCATGGATTTAAACAATTTGGGAAAGAACATACTGGCATGTATTCAAGTTTGGAGACAATTTAACAGATAAGTTACACTGTAGAAAACGAGAAAAAGAGGAATCCGCCTGCATTTGATTTGACATGTCATGTGCTTGGTGCGGGAGGAAGGGCGATGGGGATAGAGGTAGAGAGGGAGTGTGGAGAGAAGTAGAGAGGGGCTAAGTAGGCTTTTGAGCGCTGGAACAAGAGCTAATCACCACCAAATGAGCAGTGGACAAACATGCGGCTACAGCAATGGATTGTTTGCAAATATTTAAGCTCTGGGCTTGTAAAAGGAGATTGAGGAGAGTGCCTGGGGCAATTAAGGCTCTTTCAATAAATCCCTCCCCTTCTTACACCAATACCCCCAGCCAAAAAACCCCACCCCCTCTCCAACACCATTGCAATCGTTCCAGAGGCACTTCCCCTCCAAAAACCTGTCAGTCTCCAAAAGTTAAGGGCGCCCACTTTACAAAAGGGGCACCGGGGGTGAGGGGTCGTAGGTTAACTGCCGCACTCTAGGCTGAAAGGAACTTTGATGACAAGTCTTGTTGCTGGTGGACCAAGAGAGGGGGTCAAACGGTGCCTGGCAAACCTAAGGCCTCTCCATCACTTTAACTGCAGGAATAACAATCAATTTGTCAACCGGTGAAGAGGGGGCCTCTGTTCATCACTGCAGTTCACACACACACACACACGCCCACACACACACACACACACACACACACACACACACAAACACTTTGGTGGGCACAGCTTAAGTGAAAGACAGTGGTTGTGTTTTGTCTGTGATTTTAAAGGGTTTACTAGAATCGTGCTGTAGGTTTGAAAGATCTCTGGGAGAAGTGTGTTATACAGTAAAACAATTATGCCAGAAGCTAAGCACTAACTTAGCTCCTCAGGGTCTCACTATCTATGCTTTGAAGGATTTACCAGGATTTCGTCAGGATTTCATTAAAAAGGAGTTGACAATTTTTCATCCAACCTCACCTCCCACAACTACTACCTATCTACCATCAGAGCTAACAGATAAGCTGATAAAGCAATCAATTGGACCATCTAACACCCAATAAAATGACTGGATCGGTAATGTATGTAATAACCTTTGTTATTGATGAGCCATTTGCAGACAGCAGTAACTGCACAATATGTCCCGCCATTACTTTCCTGACCTCATTCTGACTCGGAGACAACATTAGTCATAAGAGAGGCAAGAGAGGCCTGTAGGGAGATGGGGGGGGGGTGATGGAGGGAATGGGGGTCTGTAGAATAATCATCAATAACCCAACCTTCGCTTCATACATTACTTTTCAAGGGGGGGGGGGGGGACCATTACCCTAAAAAAAGGCTCAGCCCGTGTGCTATTTTTAAGTCCCTCTCTCCTCCACAGCTTGGGGTAATTTAAGAGTCCGGGCCAGACACTGTACAGAGGAAGATGCATTTATCACCCGGAAAAGACACTGGTGTTCACAAGGAGAGAGGGATGAGAAACCCAGGAGAGAGGGAAAAGAGATGGCGCCCTCGACTGTCAGTTGATTTGGTGTGTGTGAGCGATAATGTGCATTTGTGCGTGTATGCGTGTGTGTGTGTGTGTGTGTGTGTGCGTGCGTGTGTGCGTGCGTGTGTGTGTGCATGTGTGTGCATGTATATCCACCTTTGTGTGCATTTGTAATTCCAGTTTATGGCTGAAGCATATACTGTATGTGTGTGTGTTTGTGTTTGTGTGTGTGTGTGTTTGCGTGTGTGTGTGTGCGTGAGCATGCGATGTGTGATCTGTGTTCTGTGGTCAATGTCCGGCCCTCTTGCACAAGAACCAGAAACATCTGTTATTCTGAGCCTCATTAAGCCAGATCAGAACAGACAGTCAGTTTCTGGCCGAGAGAGACTGCTTTCTATTCACACTGACCCTTGGAAATTCCTATAAGCTTCTGCGTACAGAGGCTGCACCACACATATAAAATCATAATCACAATCATCGTCCACTACCTTTGGTATACATGTACTGTATACATTATGTCATCTTCTTGCATCAATTCAGTGTTGCATTGTTTTGCATTGGTACTTGTCAGTTTTGGCAAAAACTGCACACTGGAGTACGTGCTGTGTTTGTTAATAATGTTTTGACTTGGGTCTTCACCAGCTCTCCATGAATGTCAGTTTTACCATACAACAGGAACATTAGTACCTCATTAGAATACCCTGTGTAATCCTATTCAGTGTTTGCACCACTGAGCTTGAGTATTGCTTAACAGTGTGGTGTCAATGGCTGTCAGGGAGAGTGAAGGGTGGAGACCAAATTCTAGTACGCTCCATTACAACAGAGAGATTACCCTGTGTGACTGTTTCTGCGCACCTGCCCCTAATCAGGCGTCAGGTGCACTCAGGGAATGGAGGGGTCTGCATACCCGCCAGTGGAGGCGTGTCCATGTGGCTCTCTGTAACAACAGGGCAAATTAGACTCTTACGGATGTCAAACCAGCATTAGTGTCACCACGGTTAGCCATGCAGTGCTAGCTCTCTGTGTGTACATGCTTATGGCATGATTACATTTGCCCTATTAGCTCATGTGTGACCCACTAAAACATGTGGTGCATTTCAGTGGAACAGATCAGCTCTGATAGTTTTTACTCAAAGGGTGTGAATAGTAATTGTGGATTACTATGGATCTTCTCTCGATTGGGTGACCCAAGAGAGAATTAACCTTATATGCTATAAAGAACCCAGTGGGTCATGTTTTGCTGAAATCTATCTCCCAGATAGAAAAAAAGTAGAATAAATCGGTTTGACCTGTAACTTAGCCTTGTGCATTAATGTGCACCATAATCTCATCTCTAATCCCTAATCTGCCTATTTTATGACCTGACATTGACTCGTAATCTGCCAGGGTAGAAACAAACAAATTGAGAGAAATGTCAATCCCTTCTGTTGATGTTTGCATGTTTAAACTGTTTAAAATGAGGAAACAGGAGAGATGACTGAGGGATTAGGAAATATACTACAAATATAACACAGTTTGGATTAAGTCAAGGTCTGGGACTTTCTACTTCCATAGAAAGAGGTGTGTAATAGGAGAAAGATCGCCAAATACATTAGAAAAGAGAGAGGGACGAGGGAAGGTTTAGTAATAGGTGCCCCTGTTGTGCTGTTTTCTACCCCTCTCTCCCCTCCAATTAGAGGGCCTGGTCTTGGCCTGCCTAGCTGGCAGCACGGTGTTAACTTAATGCGGCGTGAAAAAATCATTATGCCGTGCTACAGATGGGGCCAGTCATGCAGAGGGACCCTTGTGCTCCCTTCAGAAAGGCCTTTTTAAACAAGAGCCTAATAAACTGAGGCCCAACGGATGTTTGCTGACAGCAAAGACCTGTTACGGAGCAATAGGGAAGCCGGGGAGGAAGGAGGGAAGGAGAAATAGGAGGTGAAAAGAGAAGGAAGAAATATAGGGAAAGAGGGGGACATATGGAGGAAGAGAGTAGCCAGTGTGTAGGAGAGGGATGGAGGGAGGGAAGAGAGAGAATGAAGATGGAGAAAAAAGAGGCCTTAGGGAAAAAGGAATTGACAAATATGGAGACAAACACAAGCTAATTAACTAAGGTGTAGGACAAAACTGAAGGAGAAAGTGTAAAATCAAGAGGGTAAACAAGAGAATGGCTAATTGTATGAAAAAGGAGTGTGAGAAAAAAAGAGGACAAGGACAGTCTAAATAGTGTTAAATAACAAGGGATCACCAGGGGAGGGAGATAGTGGAACCTTTTAGAGAGTTTTGTGAGGGAATTTGGGGAATCAGTGTTCAGAGTGACTAATGTTCTATCAGGAAAGAGGTGCAAAGGTTTTATGGAAATTGAGTTTCAGAGACAGTCCAATGATGTACAGTATGAGAGGTGTGTGTTTGTCAAGGACATGTTGCTGAAGGCGAAACACCAAAGAGGAACATTGATAGTTTAAATAGTTTAAATCTCTACTTGTATTACAGTCAGGTCTTTCTCTTTATGTCCTTACACAGTGTACAAGCTCAATGGTTGGGTTCTCTTCCACAAGGTCATCCTGATCCAATTATTGATCTTCAGAGCATAGCTATATTTCCTTCAAAGCATCACCAGAAGTACTTATAACACGGTCTACTCCAGAATATCACCAACCTCAGCTGACCGAGTTTCACTCTCTGATCTTCTCAAGACATACTGCACAACTTGCTGTGAGGGAGAAAAAAAACAGTTACAGTAAAAACATAATAAATCAAAAGTGCCCAAATTCAAGAACCAAAAAACTCCCTTTGAAGGCTGACCTGATGGCCTCCCTTTGATAACCTTTTCACCTCTATGCCCTTGGGGTCTTAAGAGGCTGAACACATGTAAACATGTTTTATGGCTGCATAAAACTCTGGGGAGGTCGCTACATGTCTGGGCTTCCTTGTGGCTTTTATTGGGGGGAGAGGCAGACAGAGAGAGAGAGAGAGAGAGAGAGAGAGAGAGAGAGAGAGAGATGTCCTCCTCCCTGAGCTCTTAAATACAACAGCCATAAACATGTATGACTAAGTGCATGGTAATGGCAAGGGTCACAGAGTAATGGACTCACTGCAGTATCAGGTACCTGACCTTACAAAAGTGGTATTCTCCATGTTAGTTCAGTGAGATTGTGGGTATCACCACACTATGAAAATAAACTATACACTATGTATAAAATGAGCTTTCTATGTCTAAAGGAATATACTGTAGATGCTGTTGTCATATGCTGGTACAACAGGAAGTGATATATTCCCTGTCTGCTGGTGTGTTTGAGTTAAATGTGTGGGTTTGACAAGTCAATAAGTGTGAGAACATCAATCCTTAGGTATTGTTACTAACACCCTGGATACATGAGACTTGAAAACATACTGCACGCAGTGGCTCTGAGGTATGGCATAGATATGGCATAAGTAGCCTGTTTCTAGGATACTGATGTATTTATGAGCTGTTTGTTTTCTTAATATTTGGTGACTTGATTTTGTATTGTGTTAATAGAAAAAAGCTGAACCTCATAATTCCACTTTGGACAAAAGATGTCGGAAAAGGCTTTGATATTCTTGGTGGAATAGTAGACCTGACGTAATGTAGTGTATGTTTGCGTAAGTAAGTGCTGTATATTGTATGTGTGTATAGGTGTAAGTGAGTAAGATACATGTGAAATTGAAATAAGTCAACGTGAACCCATGTCAGTACACAAACACTTTTATGATCTTAATTGATCAATCAAGCTGAGTCAACTCCTATCTTGCCATTTAGCTGGAAAAGCGTTTCACATTGGGAAACTGTCCCAAGCTTTTCCCTCTAAAATTGCACGCAATGCTGCAAGAAACACTCCCAAAGACCGCAGCACCCACTCACAATTGCGAATAAGCGATTGTAACAACAACAGCAATGCTGATAATGTAATGGAAAACATTAGCAGTTATATTGTAAGACGGAACCACCATGTAGAAGAAAATATCCCAAAGCCCAGAATAATTATTGGTGTATTACACACATGAGCGCAAACCCATATAAACAAAGGAGGAATGGCAGCATACTTGTAGATACAATCTACTGGTTCTCAAATCCCACATAGGCAGAGACAGAGACAAACACACTGCAAGGAGGGACCGTAAAATCCCTCATGCCCTCACTGAGGGAGGTCTGGACCAGGGTACTTCCAGGTACAGGACTCCTGGGGGTCTGCACTGCCTTACCTCATAGTTAACCTTTGTTTTATATCCCTGCATTCAATTACAGTTGTGCTGTGACAAGGTAAAAGAACAGTGGATTGCCTGGGTGAGGGCATTGCTGACATTTTGGCGATTGTTAAGTTTTAAATGCCTGGACTGCAGGACGTAGTGACTCTGATCTAGGTTATAAACGAGAGGCCCAGATGGGATTGAGTACAACTCAAAAGTAATTTCAGGCAATGAAAAATCATATGCCATTCTTATACATGCATTATGTAAAGGGACCTTTTGGAGACACTTAAATAGAGATTTGTTTTACCTGTGGATAGAATTAAGTAAATAGTGTCGATGTGAATCCTATTACTGTCGTTCTGCTTTTGAATTAAGCCCCAAACTTTATTTTCAACATCAGTACAAGTATAAAAAAAAAAAAACGAATACAAAAATGGGCCATAATATAGACAGTTACGCTGATTTCTCACACTTCTACAGCCATGCATTTCAAACTTCATCTATTTATTCAGATTTCCCCAGCAGTCTTAATTTATTTTTGCAAGTGCAAACTGCCAAGTCAGCTGTACCACACTGAATGAATAATGTGCTCGGTTCTCAACGCGCTTTGAGTGAATAAAACAAAGTATAGATTTTAACATACTGGATATTGTCCAGTACTCTCCTGGCTTGTTCTGTTGTTAGACTCCACTTCCGTAGGAACTGATCCATCATCGACTCACCCGCGTACCGGTCGCCCACCTGAGCCCCATTGAGTGTTTATTTATCTTCCCTCAGCTCCTGTGATGAACGGAGAGGAACACAGAGGATGAATTAATAACACTGTTAGTGGAGCCAATAATGACGAAGTGCTAAAACGTTATTGATGACTCAATCAGGGAGGCCCAACCTCAAGCCCCACATCCATGTCCCTGTAATTAGTTCCTGGTTTGTAAAATTGCATCCTACCTTCTGCCAAATCTGACCACCACCGACAGGTATATTGTAAATATCCTCTTTTATTTATTTGCAATGCAGTCACTTCATTTCACAGATGCATAAAGTTGTGCTGCCATTCCCGCCGGTTCTGCTCGGCTGTTCAATAAGATGTCTGTTTAATAAAAGGAAATGAATTATTCTTTTTTTTTCTTTTTTTTTTTTCTGACTGTTTTCTCATTTCCTTTCATAACTCCGTTCTGTAGAGGGCATGGGAACATGAGGCGACCTGGCACTGACTTACAAATAAAGTAGCTGTAAATGCCATTGTGTCAACTCTGTAGAGTTCAGTACAAAACCGGAGCTGTGCCCTTGGATCGGATTGAAAGCCATGGTGCAAACACAAATGGCAGTTGGCGGCACAGTTTAGTGCAGCATCGAAACAGAAATGAATTATTCCAAAATTGTTAAGGATTTACAATTTATCTGCATCCGCAATTTTTAAACAGAAAAGGAGATTTATAAGCTAAAATGTGCATAGTACAATAATTATTTTGACATGCAATAAAAACCAACAAACCAGAGCTCTCTGATAGCATTGAAACACATTTCACCTGACCTTACTCAAACATGGACGCGAGATTTTAGTATCTTTGAGAATATTACAACACAAGTTTGAACAGTTTCTCTCCGTAGTGTCATAGAGGTGGGTCATGTTTAAGAATGTAACCTAACACATGCACAGCCAGGTCCAATCGTTCACTTCGGTTTAGTTCACCTCTCTGACCGTCTCTGCCTGGGGATACAGTCAATTACCAATCATTCACGGTGTGTCCGCACACACTCTGGTGACAGGCCTTGTTTGGACAGGTGTGTATTTGTGTGTGTGTGTGTTTGCCTTGTCTTTTGGCCTTCAGAATGCAGAGGCTTTATACACTGGGCTAGGGAGTGGTTCATCGGTTTGCACAGTTTCTTTGTATAACTAAGCTCTTTCATTCTAGTCCCTTTGGGTTCCCTTACCTTTTATTTACCTAGCAAGGTTGCTAGGTTAAAATGTGAACAAACGTATGAAGATAGATTCAGCTGAGACACTCAATGACTCATAGCTCAGGGAACATAGCATCGCTGATCTTCCCAGGGCTCTGAAAAGGTCTTCCTCATCTTTGTCATCGGACATTGATTCGATTTCCTTCAGCATGTTGTTAGGCCCATCTTGGTTCAGCTATGTGGTCCAAGACAAGGGGGCCATTCTCTCTCTGTCAGTAGACCCTTGGACACTGAGGAGGCAAGGCAGCTTCCAACAGAAACCAGACGCTGCCAGTCTTCCCGCAGTGAGTTACACAATACCTCCCGCTGTTAGCACCCTGGAGCCTACAACATGCCATACACACCCCCAGCAACATGCCATACACACCCCCTCACTGTGTTCAACCACCCCTCTACATCTGTACCTACCGCAAGCCTGGGGTGGGTGGATAACAAGTGTGTCACATGGGACACACACACACATGGGAGTGTGTGTGTGAGCATGGGATAGAGAGACAGCATGTGTGTGTGTGTGTGTGTGTGTGTGTGTGTGTGTGTGTGTGTGTGTGTGTGTGTGTGTGTGTGTGCGTGTGTGTGTGTATGTAATCAGAGGGCTGTATCCAGTCACTGATGATCACCTGATGACACATAGGTGTCTGGTCTCCCACAGTCAAAGCTAGCCTGACTCACAGAGGAAATGATAACAGATAAGCCACAGGAGCATAACAGATAAATCCCAGCACAGCATAGTGACAGTGTTAATGGGCATTGTTACTTTAAAGGTACTATACACCAGACAGGATATATCACCCAGTATTACAGTAACTAGTTAGAAATGTTTCCAAAGGGATGTTATGGCAATTTAAAAACAAAGAGGGCACTGTAACTATTCACTCTTTTTATTATTCAATGCATTATAGGCACAAAACAATGTTAAGGACCACCTAGGCCCATTTCAGCCACTGAGAACACTGAAAAAAAGACATTGTAGCCACAAGGACCACTAAAAAAAGACATCAGCTCTTTCAACCACTGGGAACATTGAGTTGAAAAAAAAACTCAGCTGGCTGTGAGTGTGTTGATCCCGACAGCTCTCCGAGAGGGGCGGATTTTCCCCCCTTTCCAGCTGACCTCTCCTAAACTTGGGCCGCGGCTTAGTGCACCGCTGCCTGGGACCAACACAGGGAGAACGGTGTTGCAAATTTGTCACCCAGAGTGTTAAAATTCGCCCAGGAATGTTAATCTTCCCCAGTCCTCCCCGGCACACACTTCCATAATCCCACCTATTGCTTAAGAGGGATTTGGTTGTCCACTACCACCACCAGCATACCCCCTCCCTACCCCAACCCCAAGCCCACATCCCCCTGCCTCAAGGTTTAAAAAAAATACTGTAGGTCCTGTTACAATAGGATGCAGTGTAAGCCTCATCCATTCTGTGGAGGGGGAGGGGGGTTGATGCATAGGACAGTGTAGAGGACTGGGTTGGGTGGGTAGGTCTGTCTGTGTGTGTGTGTGTGTGTGTGTGTGTGTGTGTGTGTGTGTGTGTGTGTGCGCGCGCGTGTGTGTGTGTGTGCGTGTGCGTGTGTGTGTGTGTGCGTGTGTGTGTGTGTGTGTGTGTGTGTGTGTGTGTGTGTGTGCGCATGTGTCTGTCTGTGTATCTGTCTGTGTGTGTGTCAGGGTAGTTGAGGAAAAATGGGATGATGTTTATTTTTTAAATAATATCCTCCTCAAATCCCCCTTTTCTTCTTCTCCCCTGTATTCATTCTTGCCATTTCAGTGAACAACAAGGCAACTTGGGGCTTCTTAACATCTTGACCTTCAGACAAGATTGAATCTGTTTCACTGCCAAACCAGACAAAAGGCCTCTGAAAGCAGAGTCAGCTCGTGGCTCCACCATCGTGTAATGGAGAGAAAGAAAGAAAGAGAGAGAGAGAAAGAGAGAGAAACAGAAAGAGAGAGAGAGAGAGAGAGACAAAGAGAGAGAGAGAAAGGGAAGAGGGAGTTAAAGAGTTCCTGTCATACGCAACCTTTATTTATTCAGAACGTCCATCTGTTGTGTGGCATGAGCTTGGCTTATGTGTACAGTACACCATGCACGCACACACTCACAAAAACACTCACACACACACACACACACACACACACACACACACACACACACACACACACACACACACTGGGAAACTGGCTATCTTCTCTAAACAGCCAGGGCTGAACAGTTTTGGATTATTTTCCAGTGTAATGCATTTCATTCCAGGCCATGCAAAAGAGTTGTGTAATTTTAGCAACATTAGGTACATATATCCATATACAGAATCAGTGCCTCTAAGCTCTTAGCCGCTTTGACCCTGTGACCTGGGCTGCTATTTTGGTCAATGTCCAGGGCAGTGCCACTTCAACCTGCCCTGCTGAAGGGTCCGCCAGCTGGCCCTGAGTTCAAGCAGATTTTCTCACCTTTGACCTTTATGTCCCCACATAAGCTGCAGGTGGTATTGGGAGTCAGTAACAGCACACAGACCACCATTTAAAGTAATGATTCACTTGTATGTTGGTTGGGACTTTTCATGTATTGAATGTATTGAATTGAATCATTTGAATGAATAAATTAATACATCAATGAATAAATAAATGAATGAATGAATTGAAAGTGTTGAATTGAATGTCATATCATTGTAATGTATACAGTATGTTTATTCATTAACCCCCACCCAGAAGGTATTATGTGAGAAACAACACAACCAATTCAGTTGCACTCTTTGGTTGCTCTAGATAGAGATAGATAGATAGATAGATAGAAACTTTATTTATCCCAGGGGGAAATTCAGGTTCCAAGTAGCGTACAGACATAGAGGTATCACACATAACATACACAAACAACATACAACATACAACATCAGCAGGATTGTAAACAGGCGAGGTGCAGTTGTAAAAGTCTTTGCAGTTAGGTGAGCAAAAAGGTAAGGCAGACAGTGCAATTATAGGACAGTGCAATTATAGCATTAAATACTAAAAACTAAATACTAAATATGGGCTACATAAATATGGACTATTTTTAAAGTGCATTTAGTCCAGGCTGGTGGAGGGAGGTAGGGGCTGTGTATGAGGCCTAGCATAGCCAGTAGACATTGTAGTTAGTAAACATTGTAGTTAATGAGGTGAAACAGTGACATGGTACATGATAGTGATGTGATACAGAGGGTGGAGGTTATGCAGAGAAGCCCATCTCTTTGCCCTTGATTGACATATTGTAAAGTTGTATGGCTCTGGGGACAAATGATTTACTCAGTTTTGCATGTCAGTTACTCAGTCTGTCAGTTTTGCATGTCAGTTACTCAGTTACTCTAGGGTTCAGTTGTACTCTATGGTTGCTCTAGGGTTCCATGAAACAAAAACATTTGAGCTGTGAACAAGCATCTTTATTTAATCATTCATTCAATCTATTGAAAAAAGTGATTCTAGCATTCTTTGATACACTTTTCATATTGAATAGTCTTGCCCCTCTACCACCTGTCTGTTGACAGGTGGTAGAACTCAACCATAGGATGTAACTGCCCCCACACCACTGCTAGGGGTAGTGCTGATGGACACTGTATGGGACGCAGCTGTGCAGGTGCTGGTTTATAAACAGTTATGACATGGAAACCTTGTACAGTGTTGATGTGCCAATGCAACTCTTTGTGCTATCAGTCCCTGGCAATCAGTCATTGTGGTGATGATTTACTTCCTGTGCTGTCTCAAGACTATCTGTGTGGAAAAAGGTTGACATGCATACATATTTACATGTTTGCAAGCATGCACATGCTTACATGCACACACACACACACACACACACACACACACACACACACACACACACACGGGTGTAATCAACGTGAAATATTACAACGAAATGTAATGTACTTGTAGTTTATTCTGATTTAACCAAAGTAGCACATTCTTTCTACAGGGGGAATTACAAGGATCGTTTTACAGGAAAGATGGGCTCAGGCAGTAATACGCAGGGCTGATATCCCTGATGAAATGTACTGGAAGCATGCGGTTATTATTACTCCAACGGATGTTATTGTTCAAAGTGAAGAAGAGTAATGAAATGATGTATGGCCTTTTACAAGATTATGAGATTCTGTCCAAGAGGAAATCTACTTGAGTTACCCCTCCATGCCCACCCCCACCTCACCCCCCTTCCTCATTTTAAACCCTTAGGGACAGAAGCGAAAAAAAGAGAAATAAACAAGAAACCAATTTATAAAAGAGTCGACGGTGTCACCTTATTGCTTTGTTTCTTGTTTCAGGGGAGGTTGTGCTTTGCCAGAGAGAGAGAGAGAAAGAGAGAGAGAGAGAGAGAGACAGGGTTGGCAGGACCTGCAAAGGTGGAGTTGAGGAGGGGATGTGGGGAGTAGACAGACTTACAGCTTGTCCTACAGTTCCTGTACCAAATGACTCTTTGTTCGACACCTTGACAGGAACGCGAGCCCACCAGACAACTCCGCCACTGGTAGACAGCTAGCGTATCTCTTTTCAGCCTATCTTGCCTCCTGCAGTCTGAGTACAGGTGATGAAGTGGCTGAGAGAGAGAGAGAGAGAGAGAGAGAGAGAGAGAGAGAGAGAGAGAGAGAGAGAGAGAGAGAGCATCGTGGAAGGAGTGTATCGAGTTTGCCGTCTCCTGCCAAAAGACCCAAAGGGGTTGCATTATTGGCATTTTTCGTTTCAAGATCAGCTCTCCTCCTCTTCCAGTGTCCAGGTTACCAGATGCTTTCTTGAAGATTCTAATTTCAGGCAGAGAACAGCCCTTTGTGCTCGGTCTGGAGATCTGTGACTCGTTCATGTGCAATGCCTATCCCGTGGCCCACAAAATAGGGATAGCTTTTGCTAGCATGTGTACGCAGTAACCCTATAGCATTGAGGCACTCACTTAATGTCAGTTATGTATATTTATTATTTCTCGGGTGACACCTTATGAAAGGGGTTGCCCCTTTTGGTATGGAGTCTTTTCACATAAAAAACGGGAGACGTGTCTGTGTATGGTGTCTGCTTTACAGTATCTGAAACCTCCATTACAGGGCCTTCCGAGTGACACCGAGGACAGATGGTCTGTGGCGAGGAGGGATCAGGAGGGATGTTGACTCCTGGTCGGAAACATGACCGTCTATCTTGAAGGATCGTTTTTCGTGCCGAGCCAATTTGAGAGAGGATAAATTGAGTTACCGTACATTAGAATATCCGTTCCACGCCCAGCAATTGCTTTCTCGTTCCTGGGACTGACTTAATTTTGCTGTTTTTCCGTGATCAAGTTATTCTGATACTCTCCATTTCCTTTAATAGACTGGGAAAAAAGCTCACTAAAAACAATTTTGGCAATGCTCACCTTTTCAATTGTTTTTTCTCTTTTTCTCATTTCAGAGCAGGGGAAAAGGAGGCGTTTTTATGGAATGGCAGAAAGTCGACCACTATTGAGAGAGAATAGCTTATGCACCATTACATTAGTATACGAGGCCCTCTGACAGATATATGTACTGAACAAGCTCTTTCATTTTCTTTGCTTGTCTTTGCCACTAGCTGTTCTGTGTCAGCCTCTCTGCCTAACCATAGATAACATATGCGCTGTAACATGTGATTCACTGTGATTTCCATCTCACCAGAAGCCACGCGTTTACGACAACCTCTGTTTGAACTCTTGCACGTCCTCTCTCCTTCTCTCCCTCTCTCCCCCTTTCCCCCTCCCTGCCTCTCTCTTTCTCTGTCGTCACAGTCAGAGCTCTATGTCTTTTTCCCAGCATTGTGCAAACGTTATGATTTTGATTAAAAACCGATCTACAAATTAAGTCTCGTTGGTGGATAGAGGGTTGGTGAGAACGGGAGAGAGACAGAAAGAGATAATGAGAGAGAGATGGAAAAAGAGAGAGAATGAGAAAGAGAGAGAGATGGCAACCAAGGACTGAGTGACTACAAGGGGGTCAACCTGTAATCCAATACAGGAAGACTTCATTACGAGGCTTAATTTCCGAGTTCAAATGAAGTCACAGCACGATATGCGCTCTATTGTATAGGAGAGGGTTCTCGAAACAAAAGCGCCCTTTGAGAGAAAATCATATCTGGATCTGAAAATCAAGTCAGGAGTTAAAATGGAGAGGAGGGAGTGTGTGTGTGTGTGTGTGTGTGTGTGTGTGTGTGTGTGTGTGTGTGTGTGTGTCTGCGTGTGTGCGTGTGCGTGTGTGTGTAGGGAGCATCAGAAACACACTCCTGCCCTAGCGACAACCTCTGGCTGACTCCTGCTTTACCTGATATAGCCGCCATTGACTGATAGCGCACATTAGCCCCACAGTGAATGCTTTGAGGAATGTGTTCTGTTCATTTTCGACCACAAGTCAGCCAGTAGGCTGTTGCTAACATGAGCAACAAGCTTCAAGGGACTTCCTGGAACTATTTCTTGCTCGCAAATAAACAAACATCGTCAGAGTTATGATTGCGAAGTCATGGAGGTGTCTGAGTCATAAGAGACACCTACACGCTGTGTCTGAAAGCAGACACAACAAACCTGTCCACAAGGAGGGAGCGAGGCTAAGACAGAACTACTGTGTCTGTTAACAAGTCGAGTCGGTTCCACTTGCTGTTGCTGACTCACACATTGGCAATAACTGTGAGGTGAAACAGATAGGTATACACATTTTTTCGAGGATCATTGCAGATTCAATGCATGACCTAAGACAGAACTATCTGTTCACAGGTAAAGCACAGGTAAAGCATTGCAGGTGCTGAATGACTCATGGGCAAAAAAATCCACGATACATTTAGTAGATGTGTGCATTCATCTGATTCAAGTGAGCCACTGTTGCAAAGCACCTTGCCTTATCTCCTCCACTCTAAGTGGCAGTGGTCTCGCTCTCCTTCCCACGGTCAGCTGCTCAAGATGTGCCGAGTGGAAGTTAATTGTACCCAGGTCACAGTGGCTCCACGTCGCTCATATCATAGAGGAATTATTAGCATGTTAATGCATGCAGGACACTGCGAGCGAGTGATAGAGATAGAGATAGAGAGAGTGAGAGAGAGAGAGAGATTATTCCAGTACATTGGGAGACTGTGATAGTGCTTCAGCGGCGTTTAACCGCAGCTCTGGGGTCAGGGCAGCTCAGTTATGGATTGAGTGAGTGAGTCAGTGACTTAGTGACAGAACAGTAAACCATCTGACAGGAGTGACATCATCACTCTGTGGCCTTGCCCTGCATCTAGAGCTGGAGCCACATGAAAGGGAAGACTCAAAGTGGAGGGAGAAAAGCAAGGCCTGCATTTTTTTTTTTTTGCTGTGCATCACTCGCTCCATCTCTCTCTCCCTCTCTCTCTTAACTAACTATCTCTCTCTTTTCATCTTTTAGCTTCTCTCTCCTTCTGCTACCCAGCCTCCTCTCTCTCCTCTCTCACCTCCTCTCCTCCTCTCGTAATGCGCTGGAACAGCAGCTGACGTGAGCTCTTCCGTCTGTGTTGTGGCAGGCCTAATTGCAAGGACTCACAGAAACACAGAGAGAGCCTTTATCTCCCTCGAACCACCCTGCCTCAGCAGGCCCGCAAGCACAACTTCACTCCTCAGCATCACCACAGCCATCTTAACAGGCCCCAATTAAACCATTACAGTCAGCGGAGGGAGGGAGGGGAGGAAGGAGGGAGGGATAAAGGGGAGGAAGGAGCAAGGGAGGGAGAGAGAGCAAGCTAATTTCTTGTCATGCCAATAAAGCTGATTGAATTTAGAGAGGGGGGGGAGGCTATCTAGCAGGAAGAGAGAGAAGCTGAGAGGAAATAAGAAATAAGATGGAGAGAGGGGAGGCAAACGAGTGAGAGAATGGAAACATGGGAGAAAGGATAGCCCTCAGTACAGGTAGACATAGATTAGAGGAGTAGAGTACTACAGAGACGGAGAGAGATATTGAGACAGTGATTTATGCTCCCTGTCTTCATGTTCACTAACCTTGAGGGAAAAGGAAATGGCAGAAGGCACAGGGAGATAAGACTCCCTGTGTTCTTTGGAGGTGTAAAGATCATTACATTCCACCAGATAGCCTTACTGGACAATCTTGTCTGGTTTAATCAACTTTGAGAGAAAAGAGTATTAATATTACTATTAGTATTAGAATTAGTGGAGTGCCAGACAACCCCTTTCTTTATCATGGTGCTGTATTGCTTGGTGTTCTTTAGCTATCCTTATTGTATATGTTTTATATCCCCATTTAGGACAAATTAAGGCTTTTTATTGATATATTGTATCAACTAGCAGAAATAATTAAACTGAAGTTGTGTGCCACAACTTCCAAACTATACAGCATATATCGTTTCATGGTGATTGTTCGATACACTTTCTGGATGTCAGCGCTGTTGATAGTATTTGAAGCAAGGAGTGAAAAATACACAGCAAGGAAAAGTGGATATTTCAAATGGGATAAAAAAAAATAAAAAATAAAAAGGCTAGGAAGTTGCCAGAAGTGCATTGATTTATACCAGAAACAGAATTATTCATCTCCCCCTGCAAGGGATTGAGTGATGAAGCCATTCTGCCGAGCGAGTGCACGAGCACACAGAGGCAGACTATTGCAGTCTGAGCTACGGTATTCATTATAGCGCACTAGCTACCTGGAGGGACATGATACATGATAATACCCTTTGTTTTGTTTGTCATAAATTTAGGGCCCCGGCAACGCGGAAATCGTTGTAGGCACCGGAGAGCTACAAGCTATGCTACCTATTTACCCAAAGCGGCCAAGCGTTGAACCATCTGTGCTCTCCCTCGCATACGGCATCACACCCTGAGGTGTGATACATCAGACATAACAGGCAAGCGCCCTGGGCCTTGCGACGGCCATTACATCGGCTGAGACCTGGAAAACAACACAAAGGTGGAGCTGTTCTTGGCATGGAGATCATAACATTTCATTCTGCATATTAGTTTGATGGTATAGTGCAGTATATCACAAGCAGAAATCTATTTTTTAAAGTCTGCATATGTGTATTAGCACTGTCTGGTACACACTGTCTGGTGATAAATTGACATACAGTATAAGGTCATATAGTTTTCCAGCAAATTCCAGTATATTCACTATAACAAATTAATATTTACAGACTGTCTTGACTGCACTGTGAGGGTTTTGGAAATTAAAAAAATTAAAAAATACAAATACAAAAAAGATACAAAAAGACACACAGTGGCAGGGCAAAGCCTCACTGTCTGGTAGAGGCAAAGTGAGGAGTAGAGCGAGGGATGGATGGAGAGGGAGGGGTAGATGATGGAGTGGCCTGGGCAGGGAGAGATGGATAGGGTCTGGTTGTCTGACATGGGAGGAAGGTGAGCAGTCAGGCCAGAGGCCACCTGGAGTCTTTTCTCTGTGTATAGGGATGATGGGGGAGGGGAGAGAGAGAAGATAAGAGAGGGTGGGGTCGTTTAGCAGCGTTTACCCTGTGCTTGGAGCAGCATGGTGTGTGTGTGTGTGTGTGTGTGTGTGTGTGTGTGTGTGTGTGAGGGTGTATGTGTGTGTGAAGGAAGCCTTGCTGGGTCAACATGGCCTGGTTGTCATCCAATTCGCTGTGACGAGAGGGAGACGGATTACTGAGCAGGGAGCTGTAACACACACTACACACACACACACACACACACACACACACACACACACACACACACACACACACACACACACACACACACACACACACACACACACACACACACACACAGTGTTGCCCTACCCTCTGCTTCTCATTCAACAATCCATGACAAGAGAGACAGACGAGATACACCTGATAAGGGATGCTAAATCATCCCCTGCAGACCTATGTTTGTGACAAACACCAAACATCCCATGACTTCCTTAATGAATCCCATTATAGAGCACAATCTGACTGATCATTGCAGGTGATGACAGGTCGAAACACCTTTCCCAGAAACTCTAATGGAAAATCCTCCACTAATGGACAGAATAGTTTATTACCAGTTCAATCATTCCAGACATGTGTATAGGTTTTCCTTATATGGGGCTCTCACTCAAGTCATCTAGGTATGTTCCCCCCTGGGGATAAGCAGGTAAACTGTCCCCATACATTATCTTTAGCAGAAGGGAAGTCCCCCCCCCCCCCTCCCGCCTCTCCCCCTTCCCCGAAGCAGAGATGGATGAAAATGTATTCAGTCACTTTACAGTCACTTTAGCAAACTGTGGGGGCTTCTAATCAATTATCACAATTCAAAATTCAAGACTGTATTGCCATACCTATCAAAGATTGTGTGGAGCTCACATAAAATAAAATAAAACTGTGACTTCAATACATTACATACTCTTCACATACACCTTAGAACAAGGTTAAAAACATGAAAAGTAGACACAGAATATCACTCTTCATATTTATAAAATTGACGATATGTGAAACTGAAAGGGGTGTCGCATTAAAAGATCACACATTGGAATACTTAAAAAACATATCCTCAAAATACTTTAATGTATCCTTGTTGACATGATTACATTCGCATTTTTCATTCTGCGTATTCAGTCTTTTTCCCAATGTCATGAAGCAGCAGTTTGAAGCTTATTTGAGGAGGAGAAACATCATTTGAATTGGCGCTAGAGCCAACACTGCATTCTCAGGAGAGAGAGAGCAAACATGATTACAGAACATGGCAGATGGCATAGATTGTTGGATTTCTTTCAATCATAGAGCAACTGTATGGGAACTCTCAGACTCACACTTGCATTTCAAACCATTTTAGTTTCGAGTCAGATGACTGTCATGTTTGTGCCATGTTCTCATTCTCAAGGGCAGGCTAGGGCATGCCAATAGGAGGGAACACACACACAACACGTACACCCGCACACACACACACATTCTCTCTCTCTCTCTCTCTCTCTCTCTCTCTCTCTATGACACACACACGCACAGACACACTGAAGTCAATGACGTATGGCAGTATTTCCTGACAATGTAAGTCACAGGTAGGAGGAGGGGCTGAGACACAGAGAAAAGAGATGTAAAAAAAGAAAACACAAAAAAAACATGACGCATGTAATTGTTACTGTACCTACTGTAGCCACAATGCTATTCACAGGAAATACTTATGTCTAACACACACACACACACACACACACACACACACACACACACACACACACACACACACATACACACACTGCAAAAACTGTACATAGCTTATCTGCTGACTCACCTGATGATTCTGAACTTATACCCAGTGTTGCCCTCATACATATTCAGTAAAATGATTAACGCTTTCCAAGCCACCATTTTGACCTATATTTTAACAGCATACAAAATTGCGCAAACGCAGGCACTGGCGAGGGGTCCTGGTGCTATCGGGTGTCTGAAATATTAGTGCTATTTTCAAGGCCAGAGTTTTTCGCACCTGATGGCACTTGACCTACTCATTGCCATGAACATGCCTCTATTACTGCTACTCCACCCACCTGAGTGCAGGCGAGAGAGCGTTTCAGCGCCGTGGTATTTTCAGTAACTGCTGACACAAACTGCCAATACGCCTGTGTTTTGACTAGTGTCCATTTTGCAATGGCTGAAAATAGAGCCCCAAGTCTGACCATGGGTTCATTTGAAACTACACAGACATAATTTAAGCTAGAGGTACCACTTCTGGAGTTATAGTTCTAACGCCTAAAGTTGAGGTTTAAAACAATACCTAACCTTACCATGAAAAGTGATAATTTAGTGATATATTAAATTTTCAGTCATTACAAGTTAGCGGTTGCTATTACAAGGGAGGCAGCCGGCATATGAAACAATAGCTGTGATACTCAATTATTGGCTATATCCCTCGATGGAGGAAATTAAATATATTAAAAACAAACAATGTCATAAAAACTTAAAAGAGAAGGGTTGGACAAGGGCTGCCTGAATCAGAAACCCTCTTACTACATATGGTAGTAGCAGTAGAGGATATAAAAGAGCATTCCCAGATACAGGAAATGACTGTGGTGCTTCTGACTCAGGTATGACATGATCTGTGTCTATGCAATTCACTGAATGAGCGGCTGAATACCAAGAGCGTCATTGTTCATGTTTTGTCAATGGGTCAGAGACAAAGAATGCATGGGAGAGCATCTGTACAATGGCAGTGAAAGGTGCAGATAATGGCAGCACAAAGAGAACACTCCCCAACAGAGTGCTTAGGCAAATACACTTCAAATGAAAGAACATTGATGACCTGAGACTGACACAAGAAACAAGCTCTTCAGACATAGAATAACTAGGCTATTTTCTCATCTTTTTGTTCATTGTATAGCTGTGCATTGTCTCATGGTAACCTGATTGCTTGATTCGAATGCATTACAACTAAGTATGCTGTGAAAATCTTATTGAAAACATAATTGAGAAGTCAACTGAAAGTCAATTGAAAATATGTAGTCTTGTAATCTCACTCACCACAGCTGCCATGGAATAGGCCATATCTTGTGAGACATACAGTGCAAGGCCTTGTACTGTAAACCTGTTAACCAAGCCAATGAGTACAGCTCACAGCTGGAAGTGCCAGGTTCAAAGCCTCAACCAAAACACTAATTATCAACAGCTTCCCCTGGGGCCAAAGTACTCCCGCAAAGTCTCACACTGCTCTTTTACCATGAAGGACAAAGTGACCTTCTTCTAATTTGTTTTATTTCAAGTCCATCCACTCTCTTCTCTTCTACACTTTGATAATGTTAATTTGTTATTGTAGCCTCTTTTCACACAATCACACACATTTTCACACTTCAGGGGTAAGTCAGGGTAGTACCAGTTATGCATTCCCATCGCTTCATGTGTCAGTAGCTCTTTGCACCAACTCCACCCAACACCCTAAACATCTCATTTAGCCAAGGAGACCCAGTCCTAGAGGTGTTGTGCTTAATGAAAGCACCTAAGCAAGGAGGACACGTTTATAACTCAGGACGGCCATGTAAAGCAATGTCTTCATGGTTGCATTTTATGGAAAATCATGCATGGAGTTATCATTCAATACCAGTCTGACCACTGAATGACTGAGATTGAAATGTATCAGTCTTAAAGGCAAACTCCAGCGCTAGTTTCTTTTGGAAACTTTTCATATCATATGAGAATGTAAAGGTGGGATTGGTTCCAGTCAGGGAATCAGGAAATCATACAAGGCGGCAAGTCGTCTAGTTTTGAGAAACACACAATAAAGGCTGTCTGAGATTTAAAATTGTAATTGTAATTGTTCTCCTAACAAGATTATATTCAGACTAAACCTGTAGTAGAACATCAGGGGTAAGCACAGGATATCGTTTTTCAAATCAAAAAGTTTACATTTCACAGGAGTGGGTCTTTAAAGCTGTCTATGATATCAATCATGTCAGACATTATACAGTGCCCGCTGTAATTATTGGGAGAGTGAAGCATTATTTCTTCTTTTGGCTCTACTCCCTACTCCAAAACTTTGGACTTGGAATCAAACAATTATTATGATGTTAAAGTATAGATTATCAGGTTGCATTTGACCTTTTCTCTTGAATAAAACCTGAGTACCTATACTTTAACCTCATAGTAATTGTTTGATTGTCAATTAGTATAGAGAGAGAAAGAATAACATGCTTCACTGTCCCAATAATTACGGAGGCAACTGTACATTACCTTGACTTAGACTGAGAATGTTGATATCCGCCATAGAACATAGTAAAAGTAACACGGTTTTACTGTAGTGTACTCAGTTTAGATAGAGGGTACATAGTATATGTATATTACTGGATTCTGTTTGGTTCATTTAAGTCACCACTATTACCAAAATTCCCATTTGGTGCATGGAGTGCAAATCATAAGTGAAATTTCTGTTCATAAATCTGGCATGATTTCACAAGCTAATGACCAAATATATGAACACGGCTGTTTAAATTATTAGCCAGCCACAAGATTGAAGGGATTTGTTTTCATTGAAGTTTGGGAAATGACTTAAGAGCTTTGATAGAGGAAGGAAGGAAATTAAATGATGTAGCCAATGGTTGGCACTATTATTATTACAAAATATGATTCCTGGATGAAATAACACTCACTTCTCATATTTAACAGTAGGCACAACGAGTAGGCATATTCAAGTTATTGCTATTATAAGGACAGTAACACAAAGTGTGCAATGTAAGCACATCATTTAAATATACTCTTAGCTGATTGGCCAATCAGTCTCTTTGTGTTGATGTTGATCACAGTATTAACTGCCAACACCTTATGTACTGCAGTCTTACACCACTGATGTGTATTGTATTGTGTGTATGTTGAAATAAAACAACAATGCAGAAGATCAATTCCCTACACTCCCCTCCATGAGTAGACAAGTGCCTGACCACAGATATTTGAGGTTTTTAATTTGCTATTCTTTGGAGGATGAGATTGGGTGGGCGTTCGCTGGGGGAAATCGATGGGAAAATGGTCTGGAATCCGCTGAGTGGACGAGAGGAAAATGGAGTCAGCTCTCATGGGCATAAAGGAAACATCGGAATGAGAAAGTCTGGACAATGTTTTCAACTTGTTCCAGGGCTGGAGACAGCAATCTGTAGTTTTGGTTCCCTTGTGGTATGCTCGTATAACATTAATTTCTTGTTATTCCGAATTGATCGCTTCTTTATGGTTTTCATTTAATCTAGATTCCATTCGAGCATGTAAGGCTACCTTCCAGTGACTCCACATTCTGTAAACACAGGATTCATTTTTCAAGGAGGCAGTCTGATTGACAGTTGTAAAATTGACAGTCCTACATTTTTTAAATATTTGGATACCACGTTAGGCGGTAAAGAAATGTTCTCTTCCTCTGCCACGGCTCAGTTGCTTTCACAAATTTGCTATGAAGCAGCAATTGATTGATTGATTTTCCTTGTCCTGTACTTGGCAAAAAAACATGTTGTTCTTAGCAGAGGTGAGTTCAAATTGCAAACATCCATTTGTCTATTATCTTTAATTAATGATTAAAGATTGGAAGAAAGCCCCAGTTCATGTTCTGCATGTCCTAATTGTAATTCAATTACTGCTTGCTTGTTATAATAGGGATTTGGATGGAAACCATAACTTGAGAGAGCTGAAGAAACACTACAACTGTAGCTTGAGCCAGCACATATATCTGTCCCCTCTATCCTTTGTTTTGTTTTTTCTCTTTGTTAATAACTTAGTCCATCTCATTTATTATATTTCTATATTTCATTGGTGTGCTGGACACATTGCTACTACTAAGCCAGTACTTTAAATGCACCTTTATTTTGACTTACAAATACCGTACGTATGATAAGAGGATCAAGTATCCCACTTGCCACAGTTTTGGATCATATACTGTAAGGTTACATATGTACAGTATGTGTGGTCCTCTCTGTATGTCATATTACTCTGGGTGTCTGTTGTCTTTCTCTGTTCATAGTTCCATGGTTCACCGAGTTGTTCAAGTTTTTCTCCCAAATGTGAATGCAGCCCCGTGTTGGAGATTATCCCCAATTAGCCCAGAGAGCTCTGCCAGTGACAGCGTGTCTCTCTGCAGTCTGACGCTGTGTCATAGCTGCTGCCCGCTGCGAGCACAGAGGAACCCTGTGACGTGCTGTCGTCTGCTAGGCATGTCAGTGTCACAGGGAAGTGGGTATTTGTTTAAGCCCCGACTAGACTCAACGTGATGTATAGTTCTGTCACTGGTATTTGAAGCACTCCTCCATACCCCCCCATGCTACCTCTCTCCCTCTCCCCCCCACCCTTGCCTGTCTTCCAGGTGTTGGTCCCCCCTCCCCACCCCACACACACACACACACCCTTGAAGCCCACATATGGTGTCACCTTACGCCATGATGGTAGGACAAAGTGGAAAGCCCTTGTGGGATATCAACTCTTTACAAAATTGCAAAGTAAAAACACTCTCACCCAGGGCTTTTGCAGTTTAATTTGACAGGTTTGCCCACCAGTTTGTCATTTAAAATGCTGATGGTAGTTTTAACTCAGACACTAGCCGCAGTAGATGCACTGCACTGTCACACACTTTGACAGAGTGCAGTTACTGAAGGATCCCTGCAGAGTAGTTCAGCTGAGTGCTCATCTATGTTTGGCGTATATATCTTACGTACTGCCATATGTTTACAAACAACAGTAAAGACTCCCATTTCCTCATAAAGTGTCTCTTTTTAATTATTATAACTAAGCCAGGCCCTTACTGTCAGATAGTATTATCGTCGACATCAAACACGTCGGTTATAATTATAGGCTGATTAGGCTTCCCTCCCTGAGGTTCCTGGCTTGTAAACGCAAGAGAAGTTGGGAAAACTCAACAGTTGCATCATGCCATATTTGTGTGCGTGCCAAGTGGTTCGGTGTGTGTGTGTGTGTGAGTGTGGATATGTCTGTTAAATGCCTTGCTTGCATGTTTCAGCAGTGATGGTATAATAAGCTTGTAGTTATGGGTAATTATTACCTGTTAAGTGAGTAAATGACTCAAGGCTTTGATCAGACTAAAGGTTTTTTACTTTGGACTTTAGGCTACAGGTGAAGATGTCAAAACACAAGTTTCAGAATATACTGCTACAATTATCACAATCATCATAAACTTGAAATGGCCCATAAGCTCTAACCTCATTTATATATTTGGCAAAGTGCATAACCTATATAATGAGACAAAATCTGCCAAAAAGCCTGTTTTAAATGTCATGCTCAAATCATCTCAAAGTAATTCATATTAAGTCACCAAGTGCTTTCAGAGAATTTAAGATGATTTTGGCATGCCATTTAAAACATGGTAATTTAGGGTCCATTGACTTCCATTGTTTTTTGGCTAAAACATTTTGTAATTTGTGTGAACTCTCCCTTTAAGTATTACAGTCCCTTATTCTGCCCAATGTAGCACTACATTTGACACTCTAGGTAGATACAGCATATCATTAATACAGTATGGTTTACTAAATAAAGATGGCATTTGTAGGTTTCATTACTGCTTCTAATCCTCACGTAAAGCCAAATCCTTCTGGTTCTCACTAAAGCTACAGTCTCATTAGCAGTCTGCATGTCTCCAAAGTCAACTACCAACCATAGCTGTGTTGTAATACCCTCTTATTAGAATTCTAAATCACCAACTGGTCGTAATGGAAGTTGTTAATGATCAAACTGTAATTTTACACATAAAACAGTCACTCATTACACACCAAAGAAGTAGCTTGGTTATTTTGGAGATTTCCCAAAAACATGTTCAACAGATACTGTCTCCACTTCTCACGCAACAATGGGAAGCTAATTATTTCAATATTGCATCTGAGGGCTTGAGGACGGGTGGTACGTGACTGCACAGTATGGGATCTTGTTTGATCTTTAAATCTGTCCGCTCCTCTGCGTGACTGAGGGCTCTCCTGATGTTTATTTGCTTCTTGGTGCACCAGTCGTCCTTCACCACACACACGACAAAACAACCAACCGCAGGACAAACAGGTTATTTGCACACACCTCATACTGCAACACAGTTTAATCACATGCAGGCCTTTGATGTTCAAGTCTGGTATTTGTTCAGTGCTACTAACTCTTGTCATGTTATTTAATAGAATGATATTACATTTTCAAAAAATATATATAATGCAATTAATTGTGGATACAGCGAAAAAATAATGCAAACAAATACACTTTAAATAAAAAAACATTGTAAATCATATGTTTCATCGTGACAACACACCTGGACAATGCCAAGGAAACAAAATCTTGTGTGTTGCAGCTGTACCTCTGTGAAGTGACACTCTTAGATATTTCTGAACTGCACTAGCTGTCAGAGCCAGCCGTCTACTTGAGTCTCAAGCACCACATACATTTCAAACACCCGAAATAACTCAGACCAGTAGCCGTGATGTACTGCAGCCACAGACAAAGCAAAGAGTCCACCGTTTACCTTGGAAGTATGACAGATACCACAAAATAGAGACACAAAACAAACACAAGACTCTCGAGTGGGCTCGAGCCATAACAGGCATTTCTATTTACACTAAATTACTCCTGAAGCCACTACCACTCTTGGCAAACAATGTCAGCAGTCGCTACAATGTTAGCATTTTTTAGTTTTTTTAATTTTGAAACACTTTCATTTTCCATCAGTGGTCACCAAAATATTTTTTTTCTGTCTTTCCGTAGAATATCTCCCCATAATCAATGCTTGATGGGAGAATTGGCTCGATGGCGGATGACAAAAGTTTGAAGCGCCATTACGAATGCATAATCTCTGTTAATAGAGTGGCTTCAGTATCACATTAGCCAGACGCTGTCGTGTTGTGAAAAATTCTCATCTCTAGGGTCATTACGGGGGTCTTTTTATACATTCTGTACCAGCTGCGGGCAAGAGAAGTATCATCTCGGCTCTCTCTGTTCGCTCTGAAGCGCTGCTCTAATGTTTTCAGAGCGTTCTCCACTTATGAAATTAATGCAATTTTAATTTGCATCTTGCCTTGTTAACTCTGGGGCTGGGTTTTTTATTGAGCGAAATTAATGTGGCATTGTTTGACTGTGGGACACGGCACAGAAAACAAGACAACATGAGGCCATGTGAGGAGAGTTGTGTGTGAAATGGCTGGTGAAAATGATCTTCTCACATGAGGTTAGCAGGGGTCCACAACTGTTTTTCTATTGAGTTGTTGTCACTTTTGTTACTTAGTTATTCCTTGATTCTTACTTCAACACTAACTTACATGGTTTCTATGGTTAAAGTACAGGTAAAAGATTAATTCACAGGGAGCTTAGTGGTGTAGCACACTAATGCGCTTACCACATAACCGCAAGGTTCCTGGCTCAATTCCGACCCTCGACATATCTTGCATGTCATCCCTCCTCTCTCTCACCCATCCTTCCTGTCAATCTCTACTGTCTCTATCCCAATAAAAGCAGAAATGCCCTAAAAACATATTTAAAAAAACAAAAAAAGATTAATTCACCTTGGAGGATAAGGATTAGAAGAAAACATGAAGAAGTGTAAAATATGCTAAAACAGTGTCAAAGGATCTTATGCATCATTCAGCCCTGAATTAATGCAGAAGCTTCAGTGAATTATGTTACACAATGACTTGAGTCCATTGATCAAGCTACTCCTCAATGCCTTATCAGTTTCTTCTCTCAGAAAATCTGTATTCTGAATGCAAAATATGAAGACAGAAAAAAGCTATTACTCCACAAGTTGACATCCAATCAATTCTACTAGTCTCTCTGTCGTCAATTGAAGGAGATGCTCAATAATACGAATGAGACAAAACTGGTTGCGAATCACATTGTCAAGACACATACAGATGGACCTTTTCTGCTTCAAAGATTGAGTGTGTTACAGTAGTGTATGCCCTTCCCAACTTTGAGAAACTTTTGCAATCCCTTTTATCAATGTGTAAATACATTCCACAGGGCTTAGTTACAGTTCTTCAACATTGATACAAAACATTTCCTTAACCCACTGTTTTGTTCTCTAACTTTGAGCGAGAGTCAGGCCTTCTTCCTTCCGATTTTTTGGCTGCACCTTGTTTCATTGTTGGTTGATGTGTTTCCTGTCTCTTGCCTAAATACTGAAAATAAACATAAAGTCTACCCAGTAATTATATAGGTTTGGTATGTCGATCTATTCACTTTTAAATGGTCTTCAACAATCACCTTAAGCCCTGGCTTAAGCTTTGCAAATTCATAACAGCATACAAGCTGATCCGCATTCTCCAATGAATAGAGTCTCATTAAGCTGAGACATTGAACTGAACAGTAAGTAACAAACAAAAGTGGCAAAAACTATATGAATAAATCATCGATTTACCAATTGGACACAACTGAAGATTTTAAGAAGCGCCTGCGGTCGTCCTCAAGAGGACTGTTAGGGAGTGTTTGTTTGCTTAATTAAATAATGAGAGGCATCTCGAGTGTGACAGCAGAGAAAACAGACGGCCCTGGCTTCTTCTCCAACCCCACCGAGACGGCAGATCTCAGAGTGTGTCACTAATGATTTCATTAACACGAAGAACGGGGCATCGTTCCACCTGCTCATGAGTGCTCCGCAAATACCACAGTAACCTTGAGTTCAAGTCCAAGGTTCGATTCATCCCTCTTTGGCTGTTCTTATTCTGTTACTTAGTGTAGGCTACCTGGGGAGACGGGCTGTTGACTGTCTTCATTAGAACAATAATCTACCACCTATAAACAGCTTATAAACTCTTTACAAACTCCTTCAAAATATTTTCTAAAAAGTATTTAAATGTTCAGTGGTATCAAGGATATTTTTTTTATTTATTTTTTATTCTATTATTCTATTGACATTTCATTTTGTTGTTGTTGTTTGTGATGTGAGCTGCTGTAACGCCTTAATATCCCCTTGGGGATCAATAAAGTACCTATCTATCTATCTATCTATCTATCATTGACCAAAAGTCTAAAAAAAAGAATGGTTGCAATAAGTCCCACCTTCTCAAATTCAAAATCAACTCTTGAGCAGGTAGAAGTAGGGTCAAATGGAGGTCAAATGAATGATGTTGTTGGTACACCTGGTACATGGAAGCATGGTATGGAAGCTTGTGCCTGTGCCCTATTATCTCTAAGTCCTACTTTGTACGATATAGCAGCTCTGAGCTCTAAACCAAAACAGCTGGGTTTCCTCACCCTCCATTTTTCAACACTGTTGACCGTGCCTCTTAGTGGGCCTGACTGTGGTTCTTCAGGGACCCCCTGTCTCACCTTATCTGCATGCCTTAATGGCCTGTAACATGTCAAGAAGGCATATCCATCTCCTTACCCACTCCTCTGGAAGTCTTGCTGTCCAAGTCCCTTCCGCCCAAGTCCCTGCCTTTCTCTCTGATCGATTGGCTCAGAGCACCTTCTGACACTCACAGGTGGGAATTGTTAACACTCTCTCTCTCTTTCTCTCTCTCTCTCTCTCTCTCTCTCTCTTTTTCAAACACACACACACACACACACACACACACACACACACACACACACTCCCACAGTAAGGCCTCTGATATCCCTCTCTGGCCTACTGCCAATGAGGATGCCATTGTGAGATAGGGAGCACAGAGCCCAGACATGATGCCCCACTTAGTCCAGGGCTTATACGCATTGAGAGGCAGATTGTAAAGAATATGGAGCTCCAATATGATCTGCAAGGTCCCGTGTGTTTCTAGGCTTTTCCACTTAATGCTTTTTTATTGATATGTACATTGAAATTATACACTGTACATGCGTTGACAAACTTGGAGAGCTCTCAGTTCTTATTTCTCATTGGAGAAAAGTACAGCCTGGGCTTATTGGTAGACTGTCAATTATGTCTAATTTTGAAATCCATATCCTGACAGTCATTGTATGTCTCTAATGAAAATATTAATGCAAACTCAGAGAGAGTATAGTAGCTACTGAAATGGCTGAATTCTTAATTTTGCTTTCACCACTCTGCTGCCTTCAGTTGATCTTGAGGAAGGTGCTAGGACGGCATACTGTACTGTATATCATGAAGCATGTAGTATGGTCAATCAACCGATTTTCCGGCAAGACAGATCCGAATGCATGTCGAAACATTGTAGTCCAATGCAGATTTCCTAAATGCTTCTGAGCTAAGCAAAATAACATAACACCGCATTCAACTATGTCATACAGTACCAAGCCTCAAGGCTGAATATTTAACCTTTAGTGGGAGATAACAGTAAGATGATGTCATGTCATACCTACCTCCCAAGTCGATGAACATACTGCTTAAGCTAAACCTGATTATGAGATTGGTTGGAGCAAGATTGTACATGCATTGGGAAACCTGTGGGACGATATTGTCCAACCCGCAGGTATAAACATTGCTATCATTGCTTTCACAGCAGGTTGACTTAAAGCCCAAACTCAGCTCAGACTTAAGACCAGACGCGCCGGTGTGTTTTGTGATTCCAGCTGCACACCCTAGGAGAGCAGAATGACAAACTCCAAAGTACAAGTGTTATAGTCACAGGGATCCCAACCCTAGTGTTAGTCCAAAATGAACACACACACACACACACACACACACACACACACACACACACACACACACACACACACACACACACACACACACACACACACACTGCTGTGTAAGATCCTGTAACAGAACAAACATTGTCCAGCAGACTTACCTTTCTGGACATGGAAAGTATGCACTGCCCCCAGCATTAGTGCTATTATTTTAATGTGGTTGAATGTTTTCCCAAACGCTAAGGTTGCATTAGAATAACGAAGCCCTGGTTCTGCTGATAGAGGCCAGCAAATGGATTACAAGGGGCTCAAAACACGTTATTCTAACCTGTGTACTGGCAACCATGGTGAGTGTAACAGAGATTAACATTGTTTTAGTGTTATGCTATACTTCTGCAGTAGCAATGATTTGCCTTGCTGCTTCATTAACAGTCCAAGGCAATATTGTACATGGATTGCATAACAGTATTACACTAAGAATCAATCAAGTTTGTTTTGCCTGCTCTTTAACATTAAACACCAATTTAATCAAAATTGATATTTAATGTCTCAAATGGCCTCCCTTTGATTTTTCAATACACTATGGTTCAGACCCTCTTTTTACGATACTGGCAAGGTATCACCCCATTCCTGCAAGATTTGGTAAGCATCCAAAGATAAACCCTGAGGACATACAAGAGGTAGAAATAGGCTTGAGACTCCCCTGACGGAATAAAAGCTGGAGGTGTCTGTTATGTCTAGAGTTATCTCTAGGTGATGACCCTCCCTACCTCTACTAGACCAGATAGAAAATGTTATATCAGGGAGGGAGGGAAGGGGTAGCATAGTGACTGCCAAAGACCTTATTCATAGCCTTGACTGTTTAAATTGGCGCACTCATGTGCTCATCGTTAAAAACAACCTGCTGAACTCTGTGCTTTATCAGACATTATCAGTACCTCTCCTTCCTCCCCCGTAAACCTGTCAAAAACATAATGTTGAAAAGATGTTGTTTTTAAGTTAGATATGTTTTTTGGCAAGTCTGTACATACTGCTTCAACTATTGAAAGGGAGGTGGCGCTAAGCGTTTGGTAAGAAATATGGAATGTACTGCTGTTCACACAAAGGGATAATGTTTATGGTGAGGTTAGTCTTTTGGGACTAGTCCACCATTTTAGGAGCCCTGTGAAATCCTATAAATCACCTATGTAGCATTCCACAGACCTTGTCTCTACGATGAGAAATGACCTACCATTTGTTTCCCTCCCATCTGCCTACCTCTAACAACACACTTGAGGACTACAACTGTGTTAACTTACCTCTGGAGTGTAGAAGTGCCATGGTCTATTTTTATCAAGGCTTCTTAGCCTGACGATGGGGAGGATTATCACAAACTCATAATCATTTAATTTAGCCACATTTGGGCTGTAGAATGCAGAGCCCCTCATTCACCTAGAAGGCTCTGTGATTGACAGTGAATTGTCAACCTACCTAGCAGGGTTCAGGGGCCTCATTTGTGCCTTTTACAACTAGCTGCTATTCCAATTGCCAAGGAGGATGCACCACTAGTGAATGCTTGGCAGCGGGCTGCTGGATGGGGGGATATATTTTAGGGGGCTCATTTATAGAACACTGACCTCTGTCGAGTTTTACGCCTCCCAGTTGGAAAGTAAATCTAGAAGGTGTCTTTCAGGATGCTAATTTATGTGTCCCTGCTGGCAGCTTAAGCCCCTCTCCCTTTTGAATTTGCAACACCACCAGCTGGAGTCTCTTCCCTCTTTCTGAAAGAAAACGTTGTCAGTGCGCTGAAAATGGGTTACACTTTAACATTTACTTTTCTCTGACAGGAGTGGGCCGAACGTTAGCTTGAGTGGTTAATTAACTTTAAAAAAAAAACTGAAACATGGATCGACGTCTCCTCTCCCGTGTGTCAGACCTGAACATATTATTTTCTACACTAGTCAGGGACTCGAATGCAGTTATGAACACACATTTATCACCTGATGAACACACATTTATACATCCTTCACCTATTTTTTCGGAAGAGCCCTACACAGTCTTAAAGTACATCCCCTGTTTGCTCTGACCACTATTATTTTATTATCATATTCCTCTCTCAGTGAAAAAACAGGTTTGGTACACTTGTGGCAATTCAATCCCCTTTCATCTCCCGTTATGTTATTAAGGGAAATATGCCCATAATGTGCCTCTTATTTCATGGACTAAAGAGAGAGAGAGAGAGAGAGAGAGAGACAGAGAGAGAGAGAGAGAGAGAGAGAGAGAGAGAGAGAGAGAGAGAGAGAGAGAGAGAGAGACCAAGAGAGGTTAGTCTGTGTGGAGCATAGCCTGACTGCCTCCTTTCTTGCGAGGAGCGCGATAGCAATCTTGCACATTGCTTCTCCCGGATTAAGCGTTACTGCCCGGAACAATTTGCTTGTTGTGCTTGGCGGCAGCCTTCTCGGAATGCTGCTGCCGGCCCTATTTAAATACCAGGGAGTATTATTATTCATATAAAGCACAAATAATAGCGGGGCAGGTACAGGTATCCTCAAATCTCTAACCTCCCTGGGGCACTTCACTCATTAAATACACAGAGGATTAAGAGTAGACATGGAGAAGTAAACAAGCATACAAAACCTGTTTCATTTAGCTGTAACTGTTCGACGTTGCTGGGTTGTACCCATGCTCTGGGTTGTATCCCCAGCTGGTTGACATGGCGGTGCAAGTGAAGACAGAGAGGGTTCAATTTGAATAGGAGTTTCTGATACACTGCACATTGCTATAGAGTACTGTAGCGTGTATCTATATTGTGTGAACCTTGAACCTGTAGACTTGTTTTTAGGCCAATTCCACACACTTACTCAACATAGTACAGTAACTACCCCACCCTTTAAAACTGAATGCTTCTGCCTTGAGTCATTGTGAAAATTGTTATTGAAAAAAGCTATTGTTGGGAAACAATAAAAAAAACTAAAAAAACTGAAGGTTTCACCCAAATTAACTGGCTACCCTATTCAAATACTTGCACGGGGTCAACATGACCAAGTTTAGAACACATTGGCTATATACTGTATAATGAGGAAAACACAGAACCTCATATGTACCATACTAGTCTTAGTAAACATTACATTGCCTTACATTGCATTGCCTTGCTTATGATATGTTGTGTTATGAAATATCATCATGGTAGATATCCAGTATATACAGTTGCCCTACATTTCTTTTGCTGGTGGCTTCTTATTGCTGGTGGCTTCTTATGCAATATGCATGACATAAAAGAGGAAGGATGAGATGGTCATTATTTAAATACATCCATGTAACTTTCTATCAAAAATGCAAGATTTGATCAGAATGCTGACATTAACAGTAACAAATCACAAGGGAAAAGCACCACGATCATAGCACATTGCAAAGGTTAAGAAGAACGCAGTGTCTAATCAAGAAAACGTGAATCAGACATTTTAAAGATAATTATGGTGGAGGGGAAAGGACATCAAACAGTAAGGCATTGTTAAAGGGCTTTTTCCCTGAGGCACGTGTACAAGGGGGGAAACCTTTATGTGCATAGACATCTGCATGTCTGAACTGGCACGATTTCTATCTTACATTATGCTCTGTTTGCAGATATAGGCCTATCTCCGTGTGGGTCTGTAATGCACTGACATGAGAGCTTTAAAGCTGCAAGGATGGTGGGCTCTTTGAGTTCAATGAGGTCACTTGGATCTTCATTCTGCCATTAAGACATCCATGTCTCTATCACTTTATGAGCTTATATATGCTAAATGCAACCAAGATTAGGGGGTATTATTGATTAGGTTTTCGCATGAATCATGATATTGTTAAAGCCACTTGAACATTGATATTTGATTATGTGCTCACAGTCTGATTATCTGGAAGGTCTTGAGATGGAATATAAACCTCATGGAAAATCTAAAATATATATTTGCTTTCCTTTCCCTCAAAAGTAGGACTTGAGCTATGAAACGGCAAAACAGAGTAGACATAGGGAAATGTATCTCTATTTGTTTCTATAAACAAAAAATCTAATGTGTTCAGTCACTCATAGCCAACATCCTGGATATGATGATAAATCGCCGCTCCACTCTGTTGTCATCTCCCATGGCACTCGGGGATGCCTGAGGAGGGGCTTTACCCCGTTACCCAGCATGCCCTCACCTTGGTCCTCTGTTTGCTCTGATGTCAATGGACGGCTGCCATGACATGAGACCCTGGGGGAGGGGGGGGGGGGGGGGGGTCAGGGCTCAGCAGCAGTATCAGATTAAAAGAGAACAAGGTGCTTTGTGTTCGTGCCAGGGCTGAACCGACAGAGAAAACAACACCCAGAGAGGGAGTAAACACAACAACAAAGGCCCGGGACTAGGCCAGGATTGAGAAAATAGACCAATGGCGTTCCCTGCCTCTGGGATTTAAAGAGGCAGATATTTGGAACAAAACCTTACCGGGGGGTTTGGGGGATCATGCTCTCTTGATTACTGCATTTTTTCCCCTTGACACAACACAAGATTCAACCTTTCCTCATAAAACAGTGAATGAACAAATCACTCAAATCAACCACTTTCGCTAACAGCCCGTCCAAAGCCGACACGGTCAGCCCTGTCATTTTTTTGCTACTATTACTCCTTAAAATCTCCTTCATACAAGGCTTACTTGCTTATTCTAGACCCAGGTAGCAGTTAATCCTGGGTAATACCTTGCTATACTGGTAAACGGTCATGAATCACAACCTGTAACACTTTCTATATTTCTTTCTGTCTTCCCCTCTGTCTCGCTTTCCCTCCCTCCCTCCCTCCCTCCCTCTTCCCAACCTCTCTTGTTCCCTCCCTCTACCCACATTCTCCCTCTCTCTCGCTCTCTCTCTCTCTCTCTCTCTGTCTACCTCCTATTTCCTCTTCTTTTGAATCAGTATGTGTTTGTCAACTTGTCTTATCAGGGCAGAAATGCTACATACCTGCAGCATGCATTCACTGTAGCAGATTATTATCAACTCAAAGTATTTATTTTACTTCTTCATTCCCATGCCCATTCTCAACCTTCATCTATGTGTAAATCTCTCCTCGCTCTATAGAGTGCAGTGGCCCAGTGAAGGAGGGAGGGGTGGCAGAAGCAGAGAGCGGTATTCCAGGTTGATGATGGCTGTCCACACCTGCCTTTGAACACTCAGGTCTGCTTTGGGGAAACCAGTTTGTCTTGGTCTGTTCACGCCTTGAGCAAAACATGGTGTAACTCTACTAGAGCAGTTCTCTACCACCCTGGTCCCCATGTACAGTCTAACCTTGTGATGGTTGTTATCTGTTTATCTATCATCAATGAAAAAATGCCAAGTGAAGCGAAGTGAGTCATTTTTGTTGTTCATTGGAGAGCTCAATTGAAGGTCAATGCGAAAGCTGAAGCTGACAATGAGATCGAGGTGGTATTTTGCAAACTCAATCCCAAACACAATCATGAAGCGGAATCACAGTTTTGCAATTCATGGATAGGCAAATGCAGAATTGTTTATTTACAAATGATGGTTCTGAGTAAATGTGGTAAAGATTGTTATAATCTCTGAGGTAATGATAACATCCTCATTGTTTCAGATCAGCACACCCAGAAAAGGTTAAAAGTCACAGAGAGTGACTGAAGATGTTTGGAATTCCCTAGTAAATGAAATACATTTTACCTGTATGATTTATGATTGAGTGTACACTGTAGCACTGTTCCTTCATGTTTTTGACATCTGTGTTTTCAAAGTTGTCTGTATCAAATGAAAGGATGACAAAGAGTGAGAGAGAGAGAGATAGAGATAGAGAGAGAGAGAGAGAGAGAAAGAGAGAGAGAAAGAGAGAGACAGAGACAGAGAGAGAGAGACAGAGAGAGAAAAAGCGAGAGGATGACACATTCACTGTTGTACTGCCTTAAGCATTACACCTCCCTGGAGAGGTTAATGCTGACAACAAGACATAAAGATGGAGGGAAAGAGGGAAAGAGGGACGGAGGGGAAGAGGGGAGAGAGGTATTAGTGGAAAAGGTAATCACCTGCTACAGGCATAAGAGATGTGGAGAAGAGAGGGAGATTCTCCGATATCTTACAGAAGAGTATAGAAGATCAGACATCAGCAGAATACAGCACAGTGGGGCCTACAGTTCAGTACTACTTACAGCTTTTACCACCTACTTTCATACTGTACTTCATGGCAAGACAAAAGCTAAAGTTTGATCTAATGCTTTTGTCCTGATGCAGCAGTAATCCCTTTAAGAACCTGTCAGCATTTACTTTTCCCATTTTGATGTGACAGAGCACATAGTTTAGTTTGTTGAATTGTTTATTTTTATTTTTTCTGTGCACTTTTTGTGGTAGGCCTTCCAGTACCTGTCTTGAATGATTTGTGTTGTGACTTGTGTCTTTTATTTGTTTCTTGGAATACTGGGCATTGCCATTGTGTTTGCAACCTTTGTCTTATTTAGGTTTGTTGGGTCCTGTTGAGGCAGTAAGATGCATTTAACCCTGTCACTTATAATGACTGTTGACATTCAATAATAGTCAGATACCCCTGTTGTCATTGTGGTTCACCCTGGGGTGATGATTTAATAATACCAGTGTGGGCCTCAACCCTTGACAGGTCTGTCCCAATAGACAACCTCAGCAGGGATGTTTGACTTTGTTACCAAGCCAAAACAATCAGGTAACCACACACACACACACACACAGACACAGGGAGAGAGAGACACACACACACACACACATGCACATGCACATGCACACACACATGCACATGCACACACACGCACACGCACACGCACACACACACGCACACGCACACACACACACACACACACACACACACACACACACACCACACAAACATACTTACATACATACACATACTCTCTCTATATCTGTCTGTCTCTAGAGAGAGAGAGATAGAGTGAGACTACACACACACACACACACACACACACACACACACACACACACACAGACAGGGTATCCATCTTGCCAAGGGCAAGTGCAGTCCAATTAAAAGACGAAGCAAAAGTCATGCTTGCATCAAGAATCGGAGGAGAGGCATCCGTTGACAGGCCTTCAAGCTTCCTCTGTACTGTCTGGGCATGTAACAGTGCAGTGACTCATCATGTTTCCCCCAACATAAACTGCTTCCTCCCTTCCAGGGATCCACTTGTGTTCCAGGGTCCAAAGGGTTCAAGAAGCTGACAGTTTCTAGCAAGAGCACTGGTAGGACAGCCTAAGATAGAAACTGTTATTGATAAGGTCATTTTGACAGAGAATGAAGGTTCAATTTAATATATTGAATGATTGAATTATTATGACCAGGAACCTGTAAAGATATACAGCATTGTATTTTGTCTAGTGTTGTCGCTAGTTGGACCATTTCTTCTCTGTATGACAAGCACACACATGTCTGACTATAGCTAGTCTGAATTATTCCTTTGAATTGAATTTGAATGTCAGAGGTTTCTGGATAGTTGGGCAATTTCCAGCGTAATCAGAATTGTTGTTTCTACCCTGCTGTTTTATTCCTATTAAATCAATCATAAAATGCTAATTCACAGTTTTGTGAGATTGTGGCATTTTGTTTGTCACTGAGCATTACCCGGGCTGATCCTGCACAGACTGCATTTTAAACACACACACACACACACACACACACACACACACACACACACACACACACACACACTCAGACAGCACCTGGAACAGATGGCTAGTTTCACAGGCATGTTTGTGAACTGCAGAGCAGTTGGGTTAGAGGTGTTTTTATGAGGTAAGAGGAGCAAGGGGAGGACGGGAATGAGAAGAAGGAAACAGTATTGTCACATACTGACAGGACAGGAGTGTCCACTGCTAACATCAGCAAACACAGTGAAACTTTAACCAGAACAACACCTGGCAGTAACTGAGAACAGCAGTGAGGCCAACCCTACGTGCATCTTATAACCATACGTATACCAAATACAATGTGTGTGTGTGTGTGTGTGTGTGTGTGTGTGTGTGTGTGTGTGTGTGTGTGTGTGTGTGTGTGTGCGCGCATGCACACATGGGTGTGTGTATGAGCTGAATCATATTGACACTTTCCTATCGATATTTCACTTGAATCATTCACTTGTTCTTGAACTGTAAGAGTAGCCTCCCATCTGTTTTCCAGCAATATAAAACTATAACTTATGTTCCTCCTACTGCCCATATCAATAAAAAAACATTTACATTTTAAAGCAGTGTTACGCGATTATAACAACTGACAGTGTACCAACAACTTTGCAGTCCTCTCCTCTGGCACAAGACAGATTTAATTATTGTCAAAAGTGTGTGGATCCTTCCATTTCTTCGCATGATGAGGTCCCAGACAAGACAGCAGATAATGACAGCACTACATGGCGCACTTCCTCTAACGAGGACTCACCTTAGACTTTGGACTTCCTGTCACAGAAGCCGACAGCTTGTTAAAGTCAGCCCGGAATGGTTCAGAGCAACTCTTTGTCTTCCCCTGTGTGTTTTTGTTCCAAAATGTGTTTTTGCTTTCCTAAAGTACAGCTGCATTTACATTACAGTGTATCGTGTTTACTTACCTTTTTATTGAATTGAGGTTGGGCCGGTTTTCATCTCTAAGTAAACAGATGCCAGGTAGGTCTCTCTGCCAGCTGGTTTTAACAAACCTGTTCCCATCCTTTAAAACGCCTGTTGAAACAGGGAGGAGGTACTGTATAATCCTCAGCTTTAAGTTTTCAACATATTGCATTTGACTTCATTCTATGTGAACGGTAACATGAGATACTGTTAATTAGCTCTTACAAAAGTAATTTAGAAGTAATTACTATTTGCGGAAGAGAAAGACTGGAGAACTACTCATTAACAACTGATAAGATGTAATGAGTTTCCATTTTCCTTTCTCACACTTTTGGAGGATCTTGAAATGGACTGTGCATGCTTGCCAAAGCAATCTCAGTAAATACTGATTTTACTTGAAATTAGGCCCGACAGTGTTATAAGCCTGTTATAACTGTTCTCATCAGCAGTCAAGCATACATTGCTGTACATTTCATGGCCAGATTAGAGCACATGTATTAACTCGATTATTATCACTGCCTTTGCCAGTTTGTGTATCTGCCCTTCAAAATATGAACTCTGCTCTTCGACTAAGAAACTGAGGTAATACATTAACAAAGGAAAACCAGTCTAACAAACCACTTCACTCCCCATCTCTAGGCAGAGTTCAGAGTGTTGAAAGCTGTTCTGTCGGTGAGCTGTCCTGTGGTGCAGGCTGGATAGCAGAATGGGCCTCATGTGGCTTTGCCTCAGGGGAAATTGTGGGTGAGATGGCCCCATGGAGACGGACAGAATAAAACATGGCTTCTCACTCTTGGTAGGGTACTCACAGCCACCAGGACATATATGTGTGTGTACTTATATGGGCCCTTAGTTCAGGTATTACACTGGTGAGCTACTATAAAACAGTTATAGTATTACATACCTCAGACACAACGAAAGTAGATACCTTCATTTCGTTGACTGAATAATAACAAATTCAGTAATACCTGAACTAAGGGCCCATATAATTATACAGTTGCACCTGTGAAAAATACCAAACCCAAATGAATAAAAATAACCCCTGTTGCAGGCCTGATATGAATGGTGAGACCAACGTCTATGGTGTGAACTCCAAAGTTCAGGGCTGGTGCTCAATAGAGCTTAGAGCTATACTCACAGAACAATCACTCCCATCTCCAGTCGCCTATACAGCAACATGTTCTGATGTCATGGTTCTCACTTGGTGGGCGTACAGCAACAGTCCCCTATGATGCTTTTTGTGTGTCTGAGTGTGTGTTTGTTGGAGGGGAGGGGGTGTCTTGGTTAGGGACAGACACACAGAGAGAAGACAGAAATAAACAGAGCGGACAGAGATAAGAGTAAAAAAAAAAAAAAAAAAAAAAAAAAAAAAGACACGAGATACTGCAGTCATGCAATTGCTGGGGCCAGATTTGCTGGGTCGAAGCTTTCATAGCAGAGAGCACAGTATCTGTGAAATTGCTCCCTCTGAGACTCAACGCCTGGAAATGTCACTCTCTCCATGGGGGCAGTGTCTTAACTCAACAGGAAGGACCTGTCTTTTACTCAGGGTCAGTCCACTCTAAAGGGACGACCTGTGTCTGCCACCCCCCCCCCCCCACACACACACACACACACACACACCTCCCTCCCTCCTTCTCTCTCTCTCTCTTTCTCTCTCTCTTTCCCGTTACCATGACTACCACAGCCTTCCACACACAAGGTATAGAGGGTAGGGGGTGTCTCTCTCTCTCTCTCTTGCCCCTCTGATGGTGTGTGAGGTCATACATACTAGAGTTGGACATTTCAGCCAGAACTGTACGGGGCCGGACCTGATTTTCTGACACTTGATTCGGGCCAGGCCACGCACGGGTTTGCTGCGACAGAGCTCCCTCTGCTCTAGTCAGTGATAGATGCACATCAGCAGCACGTTCAATGACATGTTTTTGTTGTTGTTATTTTTGTTTAGGCTTTATATATGTATCTGAGAGAATATATATATAGTATGTAAGTACCAGTCAAAAGTTTGGAAACACCATCTCATTCAATGGTTTTTCTTTGTTTTTATTATTTTCTACATTGTAGATTAATATTGAAGACATCAAAACTATGAAGGAACACATATGGAATTATGAAGTAAACAAAAAGTGTTCAACAAACAACAAACCAGAATATGTTTTATATTTTAGATTCTTCAAAGTAGCCACCTTTTGCTTTGATGACAGCTTTGCACACTCTTGGCAAGTTTGTGTCCAAACGTTTGACTGGTACTATATATATATATATATATATATATGTATATTATCTGCAGAAATAATGCAAATTATTTAGTTAGTTAGTGGTTTCTGAGCGTTTTTTTCTTCTTCTTTCAGTCCTACTGGTTCGGTGTTTTCCTCTGCTCTGTCATCAGTTGAAAACAAAAGAAACTGGAGATCTGCCTCATTTCTGGAAATACATAAGGTATTCTATAAAGGCAGGTGTTGGGTTTGTGATGGGCTCATCATCTCAACAGGGCCAAGTCGGGTCGGGTTAGAATTTTTAAACTCTAATACATACACACTGGCCTGGGGTCAGGGAACCATTACAAACAATCATGCCTGTTGTCAGGCTTTAGATCTAGATAGCCTCCTTCAGTCCTGACCCTGGGTCAGTGAAAGCACCATTTTATGCCACAATTCTGTTTTTATCCTTTTCTGACTTGATGACCGCGCCTCAGAAATATCTAAGTGGGCCGAAGTGTAGGATCCCCAACTGACAGGAGCTGTCTTTAGAAAAGATGAATGAAAGAGTGAGTGAGAGGGAGAGAGACGGAGGGAGAGAGAGAGGCCAGGGGATTGAGCAAAGGATGGAAAAAACAGTGACGAACCCAAACTACAGACCTTCAAGAAGCATGAAAGAGTGAGCAAGAGAAGAGAGAAGAGAAAGGCAGGGGGAGGAGGGAGTTCGATGTGTGAGCCTGCAACGCTGATCAAAGCTGAGATGAGACCGGGCGAAGGAGGGGAAGAGAGGAAGAGGGCGAAGGAGGGGAAGAGAGGAAGAGAAAGGGGGGGGGGGGCAGAGGGGGAGATGATGTCTGCAAGAGAAGGGGCAGTGATCAAAGGAGTGATGAGATGGATACAGCGAGGGAAGGAGGTGGGGAAGAGGAAGAGTGAACCGAAAGCAGTTGCAGATAGCACCTTCGGATTCCCACTGTTTACTGGGTTTGTTGTATACAGTATCTGTTTGTGTGTGTATGTACATTTACTTTCATGATCCCCCCCCCCACCCCCCCCTCCTTTCATTCACCAAGCGGGAAAGCTAACGATAAAAGACGTGGGCGCCAACACACGCCGTGCCTTTCTGCTCCCCTTGTTACCCAGATCGCGCCAGTGGTGTCGAGGAAATCATCAACTGATCTTCCCCGTGTAATGCCTTTTCTCTGTTACCTCATCCGCCGTGTTGCAGGGCTAATGAGCAGACGCCAGCAGAGGCCAAACGAGGGAGCAGCAGGGAAGTTTAAATACACATCTCTGCTGCCTGGTAGCGGGGGAAGACATTTACATAATGCCTGCCTGCCTGCCTGCCTGCCTGCCTGCCTGCCTGCCTGCCTGCCTGCCTGCCTGCCTGCCTGCTTTCTTATGTGTTGGTTTGGTGTATAGCGAAGAGAAAAAAGGAGAACATGGGGTCAACCATTGTAATAGAAATAGAGGTAGAGGTAGAATGGATACTAATGAGCCATTATTCATCTATAACCATGCCTTCAGGGCACAAGAACATATGTGTAAGTCAAGAAAGTGTTGGTTTCCTCATGTGTTATTGTTACAGGAGAATCTAGACAACTTTGCACATGCCCCCTCCTCCGTAATCCCGGATTGCCGTCCCTGCTTTGACAGTTTCGCTCTGTATTCCCTCTCACATGATTCCTTCTGTAACTTGGAACACTCTTTTTAAGACAAATAAATAGATAAAATAATTCAATACTTCAATCGGTAACCAGCTAAATAAATCCTTGTCCATTTTAGTGCTAGATAGCATGAAGGGCACATGGCTAGCCTAAGCGGGAGGTGATAAGGCCAGAAGAAGACTGCTGAGGTACAGTTTCCTTTCCTTATGAATGATGCATGCCCGGCTAGAATTAGGCTGGGGGAGAGAAGCAGCCTTGGAGCAAATGAGCATTGATCAAGAGGGCTGAAATTACACTGATCTCAGCTTATTTCTCACTGGGCTGCCCCCAGAGTGGGGGAAATGGTCAGGCCCGGATGGTGAGAGTTGTGGGGTGGTGGGTTCGGGGATATGGGCAGCATAAAAGGCAAAGTTGTTGGAGGTCTATGAGGGGGTGACAGGGACAAGGGGCTCGGCGGAGAGAAAAACAAGATAAAAGCGAGGGATGAGAGGAATGCAGAGGGGAAGAGGAAAGGTGATACCGGGGGCTTTGGAGGCGACAGATTGATGGATGGTGCGTTTACAGCTGGACGTTGAGCAGAAACAGAGACTCATGTGAGAAGAGGCACACACACACACACACACTCACACACACACACACTCTCACACACACACACACACACTCACACACACACACACACACACACACACTCACACACACACACACACACATTAATACGCCTCACATCTATAGCATTATCACACTGAGTAATAACGGTAAACAAGTATCACTATGGGGCCTATAATGGTTCCAGTAATGGTTATTATGATCATCACTCTTTCTATGATTATCTGGGCCCGTCGTTAGCTTAATGTCTGCCAGCCAGCCAACTGCACAGGAGAGACACGACATGCACCGAAACGAATGAGACCCCTTTCAGTTTCTCTCATTTACATCCCCTGCACATCTGTTTACAAGGTGCCATCGCTGTGTGTGTACTGTATGCTGCAACTATTTTTAGTGGAGGGATTTGTTGCAGAAAAGTGTCTATTGTGATGTATGTAGAATGTGCAACAGCTACTGTATTTACCCAACCAGGTTGGAATGCTCCCATCTGTTTGTGTGAAGTAGCGCACGGGCAGCTATAGTGAATGGCAAGCTGAGACTACAACATTAACGCAGGGAGCGAGGACGGGCTGGTGGGTGCTGCCAGGGAGCCTTGTTTGATAGCAAAAACAAACACCTCTCTAAAGAGATATATGTGGTGGTTGATATCTGCCACTGAACGCCTTGCAAAAGACTACTAAGTGAGCGTGTGAAATGCATTCTGCCTCTTTGAGTGTTTGGCAGATTTTCCTTTTGGAGGTGTGTGTGTTCCAGCTGGTAGCGTGTGTGTGCTACAAGCTGTTTTTGTGTTTCAGAAGTTGGGTAAGTGTATGTGATGTAAAATGTACAACTGGGGGTGTAAGAGTGTGCGTGTGTGCGTGTGTGTATGTGTGGGCATCAAGAGACACAATTACAAATACGTATCTTTTTCTTTTTCCTCCACTATTAAGAATGTTATCGTCTTGGCATTCAGAGATGTTTTTTAGCGATGGTTCATCTTCAAACCTGTTTGTGTTGGCAGGCCTGTGTGGCTGAGCTGGAAGCAGACAGACTCTACCTGCCTTGTGTCCTTGAGCTGGCAGCCAGGCACTAGTCCTTTATTGCACACTCAGCGCGCTAATGTGTTAGCCTAGCTCAATCAATAGTAATGGTGTTTGAGGATGTGTAAAGCCATACATGCTCATGTTGGGGACTTATCAGGTATCTTGCCCTCTGTATTACCGCCAGCGTAGGTTCATCATTCTTAAATCCATCATAATAAACAGGCATTAGAGTGACAGAGGTTATGGAGTGTGTGTTTGCGGTGTGTTACGTTTTCAATAGATTTCAAACAGTAGAATTCCAAACAGAAGAATGCGATTATTACTATTATTTTGAGACCAACACTACTGAAAGGACTCATGATATCTCTTGTTAGGCACCACATATGTCTCCTTTCCTTAATTGGGAAATGTATATTTGTTTGGTCACTGTGACACAGATATTAATCCCATTATATGTTAATTAATAAAATTAATAATAATTAGCTGACAGGAATTATGGAAATGTTGTGATTTTCTATAGTTGCTGCAGTCTACAGTTTGATATGTTATTAAGAAGTGAAATGGCATATGCTGTCGTAGGATGCAATTTAATATATTCATGAATACATCAAAAGATATACACCAACAACTATATATATATATATATTCATAACTGAACGTCAAATAATACCAACATAAAAAGGGAATGTATTGCACAGGAAACATTTCATTGTATTGCGGCAGCTGGACATTTCTTTCCAAAAGAAAAAAGAAAGAGGGGAAAACAACAATGAAATCCAAGTATATTTTGTAAAAGCCTCCTTGTTCCAAACAAGCGTTTTAGTGTTATCTGAACCTGAAACAACTGAGGAGAGATTCTCATTTGCATGTCTCCCATTGTGCCACTGTGTACATAACTGTCCCTGGTGTTTCCTCCTTCTGCCTTTTATCATCCTCTCAGTGTAAAACTCACTTTGTAATGGATTAACATACAGACTGAAACAGAAACCGCACTTACTCAAGATGATGAATTACAATGCTCAGCACTTAAAATAAACACAGATGATGAAATTAATTGCTTATGATCAAAACCCGGGAGACCGAAAAAGACCAAAAGCCCATTAACAGGCCTTTGTGGCGTAGTTAACCACATGTAGGATTGTCTGCATTGATTCAATGTATGTGTGTGTGTGTGTGTGTGTGTGTGTGTGTGTGTGTGTGTGTGTGTGTGTGGTGTGTCTGTGTGTCTGTGTTTGTGTGTGTCACATGCTCAACATACAGTATGTATGTATTTTGCTGATTGTGGTGAAAAGCCCTGCCACACTCAACAGTAACTGTAATAAGAACCCAACAACGATAAAGGTTTACCTCTTTACTAAAAGGTCACGTTGGAAAAAGCACAAGCAAAGTCTGGACAATGGAAGAACACATTTATATTTGCTTTCTAGAAAAGATGCTCAGAAGAAGAACACAGTCTGAGTCTAGTTTTAACTTCAACGTTGAAATGTGATTGCACGCGAGATTTCTCCTACGTTATGGGTAATGCCATTTAATTTGAGCGTGATATATGTCAGGATAACTAGAACCATGTGTGTGGAAATATGTGTGTCTTGCTACTCCTGGCTTGAGTTGCTCCGGCTTTCTTCTAAAAAGATAAGAGAGGCCTGTTGCGTGTAATGTTGAGGTGTACCTCTGCCAGTCTGTGTGTGTGTGTGTGTGTGTGTGTGTGTGTGTGTATGTTTGTGTTTGTGTGTATATGATTGTTTGTTTGTCTGTCTGTCAGTTCTCTCTCTCTCTCTCTCTCTCTAATCCTTCCCCATCTCTCTCTTGTTGAGTGCCTGAGTGTATCAAACTCTGTATGCATATTTATCCCTCAACGTGTGTGTGTGTGTATGTGTGTGTGTGTGTGTGTGTGTGTGTGTGTGTGTGTGTGTGTGTGTGTGTGTGTGTGTGTGTGTGTGTGTACACACACTCTCTATAGAAGATGCGGGTCTGAGAGGGGCCCTGCTAAGGGCGCATTAGCTGCCTGTGGAGCAGCCCAGCGGTGCGTACACATACCAAGAAGAAGAGGGATGAGCTGTGGCATCCTGTCAGGCCTAATCTACAGAGACACCTAATCTCCAACGCAAATGGACCACAAGAGCAGACCTCAGCAATCCCCTATGGAGCCTGCTTTATTGGTCCCAGATGGAGCACTGCTTTACCTGGAAGAGCCAAACTACAGATAGACTGCCAGGGAAATTGCATACCATCCCTGATGTCTTGGACCAGAAGAGAAGATCTGGGGATTCGTGTTGACCCTGGGGTTTGAGCTGCAGCAGTGTGGAGGGAGGTGACGATGAGGGAGGGAGGTGACTATGAGGGAGGGAGGTGACTATGAGGAACTCATGACAATGCTGTGTATCTGTGCAATTGGCCACCAGATCAGATTTCTTGATCATTCATTTGTTTATCATTGTCATGTTAAGAACACTGCAATAGACAGTACCTTTAAAGGCCCAATAAAGTTGGAATAATCCCACCTTCATAAAGCATATTCCAAATGACGCTTTAGTTGTTATGAACAGATAAAAGACGACAGCATATCATATACTTCTCTATTGTTGGCTCAAGAAAAATGTTCCCACTCTCAGAGTCTTTGTAAAAGCTGGCACAAATTCTGGGCGCCCACTTGACCATAAATGTTTTTTCATGCTCCCCCTCACAACTACATTGATATTCATGTATTTCAGAGTAGGGTTGGGGGGTAGACAATAAATAATACATTCCTCTCAATCGTATCCTTGTACAATCATGCTTCCAACCCTCACAATCGGATGCTCTGTGATGTTTGATGTTAATAATTCAATCAACTGATACCTTCGGATACCCAAGTGTATTCGTCTGGTTTTTACTACATGCAAAACCACTACCCAGAACTGAACATGAGGTTGCTACTATGGCGAGTACTTTTCTGCCCAACCCGAGAAGAGAACATAACCTACAACACTTACTTACACCCACACAGCACACAGAGGGCGGCCATGTTTGAAAAACCACTTGAAAGGTTATTGAAAAAACAACCCATCTACATTTTTGAGCGGTGTATCATTTCGCCATGTGGAGTACTAATGAACAATTGGATCATCCATTAAACGGGATCTCATTTGCAAATGGCGGCAGTGGGAGAGTGCCACTTCACATGCTAAGCGCCATCGGGGCTAATGGAGACAATGGCGCTAATCAGTCTAAGCAAACAGCTTTTACTTCCACTGTAAATTCAGCAGCCCCTGGGCAGGTAAACGACTGGAGACTGAGTGGTCGGTTAAATGGCTCATTTGAATCAATGTGTGCAAAATGGGCCACACATGAGCTGACAGGTACAAAGGACGTACAGCAGCAGCCCCCTAGATCAGGTCAACAGAAAGAATTAGTAGTAGTAATAATAATAATAATAATAATAATAATAATAATAATAATAATAATAACAATAACAATAATAATAATAATAGTTACTCTTTAGAGTGACAAACCGCCAGATTACACAAGCAGTGTATGATTTATTAAAGGGGGAGCAGGAAAAGACTGAGAAGTGGGGGGAACTACCTAGGGCAGATGTGAGAAAAAAGTGTCAAACTTTGACCATGTCAAACTCGCAGTAAGCCAGCTACTATATGAAATTATCTTCCATCATGTAAGCCAAGCCGGCACATTCCTCCTGTGTTACATAATTGACTCTAGCGGCTCCTCGTAGCTGGCACTCCTTTCCCATCTCTTGGGACGGTGCACTGACAATTAGACCTAACAATGTCTATTCTCCCTGAGCAATGTAGGCCACCTTCTTTGGTCATTGTGGATTGAGATGGAGAAAAAGAGATTACAGAGCTAGGTAGGTAACAATGACAGACACAAAGCAGGAGACACACACCTAGGTGTCCTATTCACTAGCACAAAGAGAGTGAAGGGAGACCAGATGGCCCAGCGGTGATCTTGTTAGGTAACTGCACCTCGGGAGTCACGTACTGTATGTTGAATGACAGTCCTTAAAGCAACACAGTGGACAGCAATCAATGTTTGTTTTGCAATTTTTGTGGATTCTGATCCAAGGTGAGGATTAGGATCTACTAGGATGCCATTGTCTACCATTCACTACCAATCTTCCGCCGTAGATTGCAGACTCATCTCTTCAGGCTACATCTTAACAGTCCCTCCTAAAGACCTCTTCACCCCCACTACCCCCCTGTACTAGGCCTAACCCTAGAGACCTCTTCACCCCCACTACCCCCCTGTACTAAACCCTAACCTTTACCCTAGAGACCTCTTCACCTACACTACCCCCCTGTACACATTTCTCTCCTGTTAAAAATAAATAAATAAATAAAATTAAAAATCTTCTTCTAGCATTGTGACTGCCAATGGCCCCTGGTCTGAGCATTGATTATTTTATCTTATGATGACTGATGGATAGATGATTCACTTACTTAAACAAATGTATTTGTTGTAAGTCACTTTGGATAAAGGCGTCTGCTAAATGCCATAAATGTAATTGTCAAATAACAGCAGGTCCTATACTGTATACAGGACGAAATCTTCAAGGAACTCAACATACATTGGAGTAGAATGTCGATGTGCGCAAAGTAGAATTTATGCAACAATCACAATTCAACCAAGTTAGTAGAGTACATAATGTGAAACAGGCTTGATATCCAAACCAGGGTTGGGGCAAATTCCATTTCAGATACTTCAATGCAGGAAGTGTTTTGAGACTCCAATTCCATTCCAAATTCCAAAGCTTTTTTTTTTAATTTACAGAAGAATGTAAAGAACACACACAGTTGTTGAGTTGTTGACTACTGGAACATTGGGGGGATCAGTCCTGTCAGTCCTGACTACTGGAACATACGGTGCCCCCAGATACTCAGATTTCAAGTATTGAAAAGCAATTGAAAATGAATGCCCCTTTTACAATTACTTAATTTGAATTCACTCCCAGAATTGATGGAATTAAAAAGGAATTCACCCCAAACTTGATCCAAACCAAATCGATAACTTAAACACGCTGCTGCATGCCAGTTATTGAGTCAACATGAAAGCCTGTGCATTCATGGATGATTAAACCCTATGGTAAAGATCATGGCCATTGAACTTGGCATGGTTTGTATATGTCCCAGGGCACTATGCAGTTCACAACATATTCAGTTGGGTATATAAACAGACATCTGTGCCCAATGTGAACAGCCTCCATTGTTCCACTTCACTATCCTCCTGCTTTGCTTTGCTTTGCTGTAAATACTTGAATCAAGTCCCAGTGTGAGTCACAAGTCTCAGAAGGATGCCTGGTTTTATGCAAAATCACAACGATCTATCTACCCGAATGAAAGACAAGGCAGATGTTAAATTGTATACCGTTGGGTTTGAGCTAGGGGGCTTGTTGGTGGGTCCTTTGGGAGAGGAGAATGGGGTTCTAATAAATGTATGTATGTGTGTGTGTGTGTGTGTGTGTGTGTGTGTGTATGCTTGGAGGGGTCAGTCCTGTTACTGGGTGCAACCCATTCACCGTTCCCTGGGCTTGACTTTATGCAAACGGGTGGCTGTGGGGGCCTAAGCCTGTTAATAACGATGGCATCTCAAGCCCCACAGATGGCTAATCTAGCCATTGTCTTCCCACCACCACCCCTCAGCAAACACCGATCCCATTGGCCCCCCATTCAGGATAGCGCTGTTTACCTCATTCTATCCAATTCTAATCCTGTTAAGCAACACTCTCAGAACCCTGAATGGCCTTTTTTCCTCTTTTCTCCTCCCTCTCTTTTGTTTTCTCAAATGATGGAGGAGGGTGGGTCTCAGGAGAAGACCAATCTTTATCCCAATTGTGAACAGATAGGGCCAGAGGGGTAGAGCAAGGGGGCGCCAAGGAATGTGCACTTTTTTATAGTGAGTTCATGGCCTAGCTAATTAACAATTATGCGTTGTAGTTCTTGCATTCAATAATACTAAGGGATGATGGATATGGTGCTGACATTTGTAAATTCCTGCGTCGCCCTCAAGCCCTGTCTCATCGTCCGTCACCATAAGCCCCTCGTGTCACTCTGGCCCCAGTCTGACTGACACTCCCAGAATGCCTCACCCTCTTCTATCGGGGGGCCCTCTGTATGTGGTTTCTCACACCCCAAGTGACTAGGCCTGAAGCCTGAGGCCTGTCTAAATCTAGAGCTTCTCTATCCCTAACCTCTCCACAGCCACAGAGGAATGCCAAGGCTGACTAAAGAGGATCAGTGGATTGTCTGTGTTTCTCATATTGCTCTCTGCCGGTTCTCCTCCTTTTGTTTCCCCATATCAAAGCATTTCAGGGTTTTTTTCTGTCCCCTCTAAAATGACACATTGCCGTTCATACTGATTTGAATAACTGGATAAGGCTCAAAGTACCACATAGAAAAGGGAGCTACATGAAACTCTTTCACTGCCACTGAAAAGGACATTGTTGTGCCTGACCATGGCGGCGAGTTTGCGTTTCTGTGTTTTCAGTGGGGGAAGATTATAGGCAACGAACGAATCCACTTTACACATTTTGTTTTGTATTTTATCTTTTCTTCTCCTCCTATTTGCTCTGCGCTGGGGTTTGAAAAGGAGGAATTACAGACAAATGGGATTGCTGTCTATCTGTTATGTACAGGTATTGGCACGCTGAACTTCAAAGGACAACGGAGCCCTTTGAAGTTGGTGGTTGGAAGAGAGACACCTGTTTTTTCTTGTTGTAGTAATTGTTCAGCAGAGTCATATTTAACACCGTGGTGAATGACAGTGGCGTTGTGTCGACCCAACAATTGCTCTGTGGCACAGCAGCCCCGCATTCAATGAATAGGCGGCGGAATCTCACCACAGAAAATAACACCTTACCAGAGACTTAGTGTAAATAGATAATGACACGTGTACAGTATAGGTCTACAGATATTAATTTAGCAAGAAATAAGGGCAGCCGGTACTGAAGTGCAACCAGATACCGTGGCAAAAACAGAGGCCATATACTGTGTAATGTTATAAGCTATGGAACAACATTAACAATCAAATTAACACCAAATTAAATTAAATTGTTAAAGCCTATTCATAAGGTGATTGAATTCTGGTGCTGCCACTTGTTGTCATGCTTTATCCTATAATTTTCCCCAGGGAAGTTCTCAAGGCAGACACAGATGTTCATATATTACAGTCGGCCTTACATTGCGATGGTTGGTGGCTTTGAATTTGCATGTGTTTTTTTCCTCATATCATTAATATTCAAGATCTCCCTAGGGAACCTTATGCTTAAAGTATACCACAAAACAATGACAGGAACTTCATTATCTCTCTCTAGAACTATAGCCTCTACGACTATATTGAACACTTGTTACCACATACCTGCAACTCAATGATTCTGCAACCATATATTCCTGACCCAAAGCTCAATATTTGAGCAAATCCTATTTTTCCCAATTTGCATGTGTCTTCTCTTTCTCTCTCCCTCCTTTACCTCCCTATTTCTCTTCCTCTCTCTCCCTCCCTCTCTCTCTTCCTCTACTCCCCCCTCTCTCCCTCCCTTCCTCCCTCTCTCACTTCTCTCTCTCCTCTAAACCCCTCCGGATGCATTGGATCCTGAGTGTAGTAAAAGTTGCAGTGAAGGAGAGGGCAGTAGCAGCAGAGGCAGCGATGTGGGCTGTGGTGTGCTTTTAAAGCTGAGCCAAGGGGGGAAGGCTCTCAACACAAAGAGGGCTGCTGTTCTCCTGTGATGAGCCAGCACAAATCCTCGGCCTTCACTGAATCACCCCTCTAGTAAACGTCCTCCAACCACCAAACTCAGTCCTTGCCCAGGCCTGAGGACTGTAAACGTGAGTGCAGGGTCAATGTAATTGAAATCATTAATCGTGTTTTATTCCACTTTGGGGCAACGTATGCCAGAATTGGAATGAGTAGAGGAGGATGAGGTAGGGGAGGGAGGGATATTAATGTACTAGGCAAATGGATGAAACAATATCAGGTTACAGAGGGGATTGGGTACTCAGAGGTAAAACAGATGTCGATCCAGTTTCTCCATAAATGCTGCCATCGTATAAAGCTTGATTTATCTTCTTCATGTGACGTTAATCACATCAAAGTGTCATTTGTCGGTTTCACATTATAGAGGTATACAGAAACCAAAGCTCCTAAACAAATCACTTACCTTTCTTTGGATCCACTCATCGTGAATTGCCTTTACAGTGATATAATTATGGGGTAAAATGGAATGGCGCATCATTTTAGATATGCTAATCATAATCCAGTCATTTATCATTGTGAGATTGAAAATATTGTTGTATACTACAACAGTGCACTTCATACATACAGACTCATAACCAGTTCCAGCATTTCACCTGCAGATATTAACTATCATCAATCCACCACAATGTATCATTAGTGAGAGCTGGTGACACCTCTCAGATGCCATGGAGATGATCTCTTTTGCTGGTGGCAGTAACACTCGAGTTCAGCTGAAGTTCAGAGGTCACTGTCTGGCCCATCACCACTTGCCCCGTTAGCCCTGTTAGCACGGAGAGAACATGGTGTCCTGCGGGGCAGAAGCACGACTCAAATGCTCACTCCTCCGTGGGGGTCAAATCACTGTCCTGGGCCACGGTGACTGAGTCGCTATTTTCTCAGTTTGCCTGTGACCTCTGCTGCTCTCTTGCTGCTTCGGGGGCGGGGGGGTTGGGGAGGGGGGGCAGTCACTCATGTCAGGCTGCAGCCTGGGCTAGACCAACCCCCCTTCCCTTCCTCCTCAGACTGAGTTTTTGACAAAGCTTTACCACAGGGGTGTCAGAGCTTTGTCACGTCAAGAGCTGGTTCAAACATGAAAACTAGTTCAAGGGTAATGCAATGTGCTCCATGCCACACAAGGTTACACAGTGTATCATTCGCAGTATACGGTATGTCTGCTTGGAGAAATAATACAAATATACAAAACAAATATTGTTAGCACTTTATTTTAGTGAACACATATCAAGACACCCTTCACACACACACACACACACACACACAACAATGTTATTGGGGGCAAGGTTGGCCTTGAGGTTAGGGAGGGTAGCCAGTAACTCCAACACCCACACCCAAACACACACACGACAATGTTATTGGGGGCAAGGTTGGCCTTAGGGTTATGGAGGCTAGCCAGTAACCCCAAAGTTGCTGGTTCAATCTCTGGATGTGAGCTAGTAATTTGGAGGGTTGCTGAAATCACATCTAACTAGCCAGTTACTACATGACTTATAACATGAGAATAAGAAAACATTGAATAAAGGCTAGCAACTGGCTAATTAGCTACTTCTTAAACACTTATAAACTACAAATGAGTGCCTTAAGTGTTCCCATACTAAATAATCCCACCAATTGTGGCTGCTCACCATTAAAAAAACATTCAAAGGTGCCTAAATCTTTTGTTCAAATTTTTTTTTATTCCAAGTATGACCTCTTTATGGGGCTGAGGTGGCTAATATTTTAGTTATGCCCCACCGCAGGTTGCTAGCTATCCTGACAACAGGCTCTAGTCCCCACCACTAGGGGCAGTAGAGTATCCTCACCCCCCCAGGAAAATAAAGTACTACCAAACTCTCTAACCTCACACAAACTTCAGCGTTGGAAGTGAATACAAATTAAGGCAAAGACCAGTGAGTTAAAAAATATATTCCACTTTTCACAAGGTGAAATGTTTTTTATGCATACCAACTAGGGCACCCCATCAGATTCTAATGAATTTCCAACAAAGTAACCCAAATAGCCTTTCCTCCCATTAGCAATTATGTGACTAAACCCTTTCCGTAAGGTTCCTGAACCCATTCTGTGCTCAGATTGAAAGCTATTCATCACTGCTAGCGCTCTGTCACTGACTGCACAGCATACGGTGCTGCGTTTTTAGCCCTCTGCAATAGGGGTACTTACAGATCTGAGCAGAATGTAATGGGCTGTGTCTTTATTTGCTGTGCAAGGCAAGTGTGAAAGGACTTTTAGCTTCCGTGTGACAAATACCCACCACCGAGGGAATAAACAGGCGACAAACTACATGAATAATTGCATAACAACTTTCGTCATACAAGTAGGGATATTTAATGTACTGTTCAAACAGTACTAGTGACTCCTCTCCCCAGGCTTATGTGTACAGTAGAACATGTAGGCTTGACTTAAATGATGTGGTGCATGCTTTAGAGTATTAACTATCCAACTATAGCTTCATGTGTCTTTGTTTAAATGATTGCTCCCCTGTAAATATACACTGAAGGGCAACACTCATATGCAAAGAAACTGAAACACTTGCATACAGTTGTAAATAGAAAATGTGTGTGTGTGTGTGTGTGTGTGTGTGTGTGTGTGTGTGTGTGTGTGTGTGTGTGTGTGTGTGGGTGTGTGTGTGTGTGTGTGTGTGTGTGTGTGAGTGAAAGACAGAGGATTGTATTTATGTCCATATAGAATCACCACACATAATAATGGTTGGTTCAGGGGCTACAGTGTATTCATATGAGCGTACATTCATATACAATTCTGGGAGATAGAGAGAGATGGGGAGGGTGTAACACAGCACAGTGCACTGAGCATGTGCAATGTGGATTCTATATATGCTGATAGCACGCACACTTAATTCCTTCAGTCATGTGTTTATGTCCGCAGGGGAGGGGGGGTGGAGACAGCAGAAGATGGAAAAAAGAGAAAGGATAGATGGGAAGCGAAAAAAAAAGAAAGAAAGGAAACCCTTATTGTACAGTAGACCTACACCATTTCTCACCAGTAGAAATTATATTTGGATAACAAGACCATGCCCTGACCTGACCTCTCCGAAGGGGCAGATGGTCATGTGGATTATGGGGCTAGAGGCGTGGAGGATCAAAGAGGGGGGGAAAAGGGGAGAAGAGATTGGGAGAAATTAGGCGGCCGATTAGAGTGCCCCATTTTCAACGGCACAAAGATGCATTAACATAACCGCCGCCAGTCTCCACAGTCAAATCAATCCAATTCCCCCTCGCTCTCCACTGGGAGAGACCTCATTACCTGCCTGTTCAAGGTGAATCATACAATGTGTGTGTGTGTGTGTGTGTGTGTGTGTGTGTGTGTGTGTGTGTGTGTGTGTGTGTGTGTGTGTGTGTGTGTGTGTGTGTGTGTGTGTGTGTGTGTGTGTGTGTGTGTCACATTAGCGAACAGCCTGTAAAAACAGATCAACCAAATGTCAGGCTCACGCACAGGGCAAGAGAGAGTCACTCACAAAGTCACAGACTCCCTCACAGAGCAGAAATCACTTTATGAGTCACTAACAGAGCAGAATCACTCATAGATCACAAGCAAAAAAAAACTGGGAATACTTTTGGAGTACTATGGTCAGACTACATGTCATTGTAGAAAGGCTGGACTGCAGACCATTCAGATTTTGCAGACAGAGCTCGTAGAAATGTTGTGCATTTTCACAATGGGCTTGCGTGTTGTTGGCAATGTCTTGAGAAATAGTTATTTACCTGAGGCAGAGTAAATATTTGTCCAGAAATTGCATAGGAAGTAATGGTTTGTATTGTATAGTCAAAGTCAAACACAAATTGACAGAAACAAACAATATATGGCGACAGCAGAGCAACTACTCCACATGAAATAAGATATGACACATGAGCAGTTGTGATAGCTAGGAGTTGACTAGGTGATTGTGTGCTGTGTTGGTGCTTGTTGATAACCGACGAACACGTCTTTCAAACTACGTGACAGACTTTATCATATCACAGAGGGCTACTGAACCGTGTGTGTTGGCTAGGAGGACAATTTCTACCTGCTTTTTAAATCCCTTTCCCAGCCCTGTCAGGTGGGATGTTGTTTAGATGTTAATGCAGCAACACCCTCCCCATGATACACACACATGCGGGCAGGCACACACCACACACGTACAAATGCACGCCCGGACGCACACACACACACACACACACACACACACACACACACACACACACACACACACACACACACACACACACACACACACATTGTAGACAGATTCCAGCCAGCTGTGTACAGGTACTGTACACCCCAGGGACTGTGAAATGCAACCATCTGTGCAAAAGTGGAAGAGAACGATGAATAGGGGGAATTGAGAAAGGAATTAAGAGAGAAGAGGAAAGATGGATGAGAACAGAGAGAGCATATAACTAGAAATATTAGTACAGTAAACAGTAAAATACAATAAAAAATAATTTATAGTCTTAGGACAGATTTCACTGCCATGGTGCACCTCACTGCTGGAACAATCTGCAGAGAACGTTTCAATTGGTTGCTCTGGTGCCGCTAGGGCAGTTTAAACTTTTGATTGAGGACCTTTTTGTTGAAAATTTTTTGTTATTATTGATTGTGTTTTATGTTGTAATTTTGTATGTGCGTTATGTATTATTGTAAACTGTGTGTATGCAGGGCTCCCTTGTAAAAGAGACCTTGGTCTCAATGGGACTCCCTGCTAAAATAAAGGTTAAATAAAATTAAATAAAATTAAATAAGTAATTATGCAGGTTTATTTTCATGTAAATGTGTCTCCTTTGAGGACCATGAATATCTCTCTTTAACGCTTCAAACTGTGAAATATTTGATATTTGCCATAATGTATCAAATTAACACTTTCTTTTCATAGTTTTAATGTGACACGTTATCTGTGTCTCTTTTAATGTACAACATCTAGCTTTTGATTCAGATTGCTAATGTCTGTGATTTGACTGCTTCCCACTAACGATCCAGAACATAATGAACCATAATTGCCGCAGCTAACTATGACTCTCTATGATCCGTTTATTGTTTTTTATTGGACACCATTTACCCTGATAGACTTTACAATTTACAATTTACTATGAAAGACTAGTCTGGTAAATTTAACTTATACAGTATCTCCGTTAAGGAAGAATGTGTGGCTACAGTGTGTCTATTCTCTTCTTTATTGGTTATCAAACACACATCATACACTGAGAATCAAATACTTCTGTATTGATCGTGGTATCTTGTATTTATGTATGTCATTGCTACAATTATCATTATACAATTATTATTATTACAATTACTATTATTACAATTACAGCTCAACTACTTTTTGGATTCTTAATCAAATGTATGTTATTTGAAATACATTTCTTGAATTTATTTGCCTAAAGTGTTCCTTTTAATAGTATTTCCATATGATCAGCCAAATTCAATTCAAATGAACAAGGCTGATGTAATGTTTCTTAAATCTAGTTTCTTAAACCTAGTTTCACAGAAATATTAAGAGTTTTTTCAATGATTACCTCTGTCCTCCATTTTTGTCCTCTCCCGTCACGCTATCACCACATCATATTTCCCAGAATGCAACATGATTTGTCCTTTGAATGACCCCGTCCGCAATGATGTCACAGTCTAGCCACGAGCGGGGTCACATATCGGTTACTTTGGTCCAATCAAATTCATCTGAGCTGACTCCGCCTTGCTGTCGCTGGAGCTAAGGACGAGTTCGCCAATGCCATTGGAGTAGCGTTGGTAAAGAACCGGAAGCGACGAATAAAACAACAAATCGGCAGACCGAACATGGCCAGCCTCTCGCTCACGCGGCTAATGGAAGATGTCCCACTTTTTGAGTTTTTTTTTTTTCAATATCCTTTGTTGGCGAGAAATGCTTCGCCTTCCCACTGTGTTCACCTCATTCTCATAGGCCGTTTTCCCGTCCGCCGCTTTGTTTCATGACAACTCTGGCTTCTTGTTGTGTTTACAGGTCATTGGCAGTGAGAGAGGTGAAGCCCAGTTCGTAATGAGTTGACACGTTGTGGAACATAAAAACACCTCGCTCTCCAACCCAACTAACACAGCTGCGAAGCCCTGAAGAATGTTAACACATTACCGACCACCTCCCATTGCCCTTGCCTTTGTCTGCCTGTCACCTGGCATTAGGCGGTTTCACTCCGACCCCCTTGGAGGGGTAACGAGGGAAGGAGAGGATTGGACACCTGGCAGTATGTTAATGTGTGAATATAGTGTAGGATTTATGAGGGACATCAACAGTTCAACCAAGTTTAAGCAATGTTTCCGATGATACATTACGGGTCAGCTATTTTGGAGGTAGATTTGTATATAGTGATATCACTGTATCAGTTCTGTTTGTAAGGTTCGCTCATGTTCATGTCGAAAAAATCTTGGATTTGTTTCAACCCAGCATGGTCAGCATAGTAAATCACAAATGTATAGTTATTTTTTTCCCAGGTAGGTTGATTGAGACATCCTCGGTGCGATCTTGTCAGTCTCCCAATGCTCCTAAAATACACGCTGAACCCTACAAGCTTATGTGTGTGTCTTCAAGAGGGAAAAACAAAAAATAGTGGGCCATTATCTCAAAGGTTCAGAACTTGATGTTCTTTATTCCATCCTCTGTGTTTGCTTTGTAATAAGGACAGATAAAGGAAAAAACCGGGGCATCTGTTTCCAGGATGCAGCTGTTTATACCCAATTTCATTTTTCACCACCTTCACACACTTCTTTCCTATCTACTTTTTTTCCCCGATGCATCAAGGACGACAAGCTAGGACGGCGACGTGATTGCTTTCTCACCCAGGAAGTAATCACATCGGACCTGCCACAACTCTGATTAAGACTGATAAATATCAACGGCTGGCTAATGAGATGTCAAATGGAAACTAGCCCCTCCCTCTGTTCCCACAGCTACCACCAATGAAGAAAAAAAAAATACCTACACCCGGCACCATGTCATGACCGCCTTTCATTGGTGGAAAGCACAAGCTATTAATTATACTCAGTAGATGACACAGGAGAGTAGGGAGGATGGAAGCTCATGTCTGGGGAAAAAAATAACCAACAGATGCTGTCATAATTGTGTTTGCTCTATTGGGGAGTTATTATCATTAATTGTTCACTTAAACACATTTTTTTCTTCATCCAGGCCTACATGCTCAAATATCCCCTGTAGAGCATGGTGAAAATCAGCTCAAGGTACCCAGGTCAACTTGTTAATTAAAAGAAAATCCTCGATGTTTACCACCTATTGATTAAATGGCCGTGAAGCCAACATGAAGCTTAAAGTCTAAAAGTTCCTGAATGCCGTAAATACTGTAGATTAGGATTGGGAATTTTCTTAAGGACCTCAGTTGGAATTTTGATACTCTAATAGTTACTCTTACACAGCTCAAACAGTAACATCTTCACCTAGACACACAGACAGAACACACACACATAGGCCCGAGAGATGTTTGCTGAACTATGATGAGGATGTTGGTTCAGTGGGAGGTTGAAAGAAGCACCATTCGTTATCTTGCAAAGCATCTTGTTTGTGTGGGTGGACAGTATGTGTGTGTTCTATTCATGATTGTTGCTGTCCCACGCCGATGTGGGTTTCATGGTAAATCATGTGGTATCTCCTGTTTAGCCCTATTGGAACCAGTCAGATTTTATGCCTCAGGATGTGAGCACATCTCATTAATACATGTCCTGGAATTGTTTTTATACCTACCTGTCATTTGTGTTAAATCAGTAGTGACTGTTGAATTTTGGCTGTGAAGTTTTAGGCATCTCTGTGCATGCTGGTAATCCTGTGGAATATGTTTCCTTGGCAGGGATATCCACCATGGCTAGTGATCCATCAGACAGAGAGAGAAGGAGACCCCGCAGCTGCACCCAAATACCCTAACAATGGGACACTTGTTCTGGGACAGAGAATGCAATGCAGGGTGCCCCCTTTGGAAAGAAGAAAAGGGAGGGGGTTAAAATATGTGTGTGTGTGTGTGTGTGTGTGTGTGTGTGTGTGTGTGTGTGTGTGTGTGTGTGTGTGTGTGTGTGTGTGTGTGTGTGTGTGTGTGTGGGGTGGGGGGGTGGGGGGGGGGGGTAGGGTTAGGGTTAGGGGGGGAGGTTGGAGCGGGGGAGAAGCACATCAGGCTTGGTTTAACTAAAGCAGAATTTGAAGAGTTTAAACCGATGGAGATGCATATCTTGTACATGCGTATTACTGTGTATGACTTTAACAGACCACAAGTTTAGCTCCAATGTCACTAACACCTACCACGGTATAGAGAATATTTTTTTAATTTCCTTAAAAATCATAAGGGGGTGCATGTATTAAAACTATCCTCCATGTTTTATGACAGGTCATGAATAAAGAAAATACCATATCTAATCAGGGAGGAATGTAATAAATAATATCCACCCCGCCCCCTCCCATTAGTGATGTCATGTATAGGACAGATAGTATAATGAAAGACGAAATAATAAAATGATAATAAGACCAGTGATTTGTGATTCTGCAATTCATATGCTGACATTTAACAGATGACCACTGGAAAAGCAATTAGAAGATTTTTATGACACACATTTTCTCACACTTGTAGGCAAATTTCCCTGTTGGATTAGTGCATATTTCTTCCTCCTTAGTCTTGGCTTTGGTTGTTTCTGTAGCGAGCTTTCATAGGAATTGACTAACACACACACACACAAACACACACACACACACACACACACACACACACACACACACACACACACATACACACACACACACACACACACACACACACACACAAACACACACACACACACACACACACACACACACACACACACACACGCATACACACACACACACACACACACACACACATGCACACACACACACACACACACACACACACACACTCTTACCCCGCTCTTTGTTGGAAGTCGTCGCCAATTAGCAAGTTGTGGCTCTGGAGTGATAATTAGGGTTTCCAGTCGGTTGGTGTCTGCACAGCTTAGCTCAGACAGGTCCGATGCTAAATGCTACACTATTTGTCCGGCAATTATGTCAGGTCCCCATGTCACAGTACAGACGTGACCAATTAGCCACACCAAGCTAACGAGAAAGAAAGGGATTAGAGCAGAAGAGATAGGAAAGGCGAAAAAACTAGAGAGAGAGAGAGAAGGAGAGAGGGAGTGGTAGGGAGTAGTCTTAGGGGAATAAGACAGAACAGAAGAGAGAGGCTTTGCGGAGAGGGGAAGGAGGCTATGTACGGGAACGGATTTCTCTCTGTCTATGCTGTGTATGTATGATCATGCTCTGCATAGATCCTCTTTTTGACCGACACATCGCTAAGACGTGTTAATACATTATGATACTTATGCAAATGCTGCCTGAGCTAGCTACCACGGGGGATAAGAAATTAATCTTTATTGACGTCTCAATAATTCTCCATCTCATTGTGACATACGTTGATGAAATAGGCCACAAATAATCAATATTCACTAGCAGTGAGTAATGTGGCACAATATCAATATCCGCAGGAAAGCAAACAGTTAGCCTTCCTAATGTTGGCATGAGTCCATTTACTGTACCTCAAATTGAAATGTTATACTCTACTGTACATTGAACACTTTCCTAAAGTAGTGCTGGCTGTTGGGCTAGTCAAAACATCTCACAGTCGATCATATGTCCTCGTTCTGCTTTTTTTTTTAGTGTTTTTTTTTTTTTTTTACAAGGGTTCTTGTGCTGCCCCAGCCACTGTAATGTCATAGTGCTTACAAAGGAGACTGACAGCAGCTGGTTACAATTGCAAATGAAGAGATAGCAAACAATAGCAGCCCTGTGTCCCCTGAATTCCACTGCCCTAATATATGTCGGAGGGACTGCCCAAGTGAATCTATCATCTAAAAAGGAACAGTGGGGAGAAAAGGGCTACAACGTCTAGGGCTTGGTGTGTGCTCCGCTTCCACTCTCTGATCCAAAATGAAATGTATTCTGCCACAGCTACAGACGAAAGAACTCCATAATCCTCTGCTGAGACTTCTCAGAGCGCATCTAGCGGTGAGCGTCAAAAATATCTGCTCTACTCAGACACCGAAACCGCCCGATTCTAGACTTCTGTTTTAATTGGATGGGGAGAGAACAAGGGAGCCAGGGGACGAGAGGAGGGGGCGGAGGAGGTGTAGCACATGATCCATGCATCTTTTTTTTCACTATAAAACAAGAATATTAGCTTTGTGTGGGTCTATGGAGATGGTTGAGTTGATATTAATTGGGGGGTATGAGAATGATACACTGTTTGTTTGTCTGAAGCTGTTGACATGCCTCTCAAGTGTATTAGACAACTTTGGTGTTATGGTTGTGAGGCGTGTGGTAGGAACTTGGGGCTAAGCAACTGAACTTAACTGATTATCCTGCTAGTCCATCCATAGTACAAATGTGTGTCTGCATTAGAGCTGGAAGCAGATTTCATATTCTACTTCTTTATTAGGTTTCAGGACACCTTGTTGACAATCCTTTAAACTTTAGTGAATGGGAATGTATAATTAATTTGCACCTTACTTAAAGGAAGGATCTCAATACGAGTGAGGAACAAAGCAGCTGAAGTACTATCAATGGGGCAATCTGGGATTCAAACAACAAGAAAGCAGTCGCCCTGCTGGATAAATGTAACCACTCTCAAATTCATAGGATCCATAAGATCACAATTATAGTTTTATGGGGTAAGACAATAGAACAAAGCTCATGAGGCATTTGTATTGTATTATAGTTATATTCTTCAAGAATCATTGGCTATACATTTACAAGTAGGCTAGGTTACTAATCCCAGATTCCACTTTTAAGAATGGCTGAACTCTCTGTAACTTTTTCGAAGGATCAATATCTATGAGTCAGGTGCCTAAAGCTATTAAGATGAAAAATGGTATTACACACAAAAAAATCGTTGGACGGAGTAGGGCTTACATGTCCTAAAGCCTTTTTTAAGCAGAGGGAATAATATGGCCTAAACCTATTTGAAACTAAAAAGAGCTAAAAAGAGAGGGAGAGAACATGTGGATGGCTGTGGGTGGAGGAGGACAAAACCTTGAACACGTCTGGAATGTGGAACATTAACGGCAATTACAAAAGTGAAGGCTGGGAATGTGATGTCTGTTTGTTTTTGTGCAGATCGTGATCTTACAGTAAGTTGAGGTAATGTTTCCAGTATCAACCGAGACATATCATTTTTGTGATGAATATGAATGTCAAACTAAATGGTTTCAATTGGTGAAATGAAATAAATAAGTCAATAAAATGCATCACACCACACAATGACTCAGACAGGAAAGTACATCGACACATTTCTTAAATAATTTAATTGCAAAAGGGTCTTTTAAAAATATTTCTACAAGAATGCATCATTTTTATCAATTAGTTGTTGTTGTCTGCACCATTAAATACATCTCAATGCTTTCAAAGAGGAATAAACAATTGCATTTTTCAACGATTTCTTCCTTTCCTCACTATACATGTACAGTACTTTTAAACATCTCACTTTTCTTTTCTTTATGGATTTTGAAAGTGACGAGAAGACAGGCATGTTAAGTGAGTTTGTTTAAAAAATTGTATATATTTATATAAAACAGTGACAGATGAAGAAAAGAAAAATTCAGAGAAAAATAAAGATTCAAGGAAAATGCTAGGGGGTGTAGAGTCATGTAGTTGGATGGGATGGGGTTGGGCGGAGTAGGAAGGGAATGTCGGGATAGTGTAAACCCCCTGCATACAGAACGAAGGGGTCATTGGCACACAGATACTCTGTCTAACATAACGTAGGGTCTGCTGATCGGACTGGTTCAGTATAAAATTATAATACTAGCACCTTTATCAACACACACACACACACACACACACACACACACACACACACACGTAATCCCATCTTCATGTCAGCAGAAACACAGAAAGGGGAATAACTGTTGACAATTGAAGGTCGGCTTCAAAACATCTGTTAGGAACATCGACTTAAAAGTGTGATTTTTTTTGTTTTTCTCATATTTTCACCTGCAAAAAGTTGAAATCATTTGAACATGTGCAACAGTATTAGAGCTCATCCCTCATGTTCTGCCTAGTGAACACAGCCCAAGACTTATAGCACAGCATGTGTACCTCATCAATACTTCATACAAGCTCAGGGCTGCCATTTTTCATGAGTGGGCATGTCAGACATCTGATTGTGTTTAAACCCGCTCTCTTTCACGTTCATCAACACAGTCTTGTTTTGCCACACTCTTGTTTGTAACAGTGGAGTTCAGCTGATTGAGTGAGGAAAGAGGGAGGAATATTTTGCCTGGAGATTTGGGTGAGTGAGTTTGTGATTGCATTCCTGGTACTCATTTATTCTCTTTCCATCGCAGACATTGCCTATAGTGTTGTATTACCTCTAATGTACGGGGAGATGATGCTTCCATTTTTTGAGGGACTCAATGATACTGGCTGTCTGCGCTACAGCGCTCTAAAGTCAATGTGCTTTTTGAATTACCATCATTCAAAGCCATTGGGTAAAAACAAAGCACTTTGAGAGTGTTATCATTGTTATCAATACAGTTAGTGTGTCCTTGTGGCAAAAATAAGAGACGTGACATTTTGCATAATATCCTGAATGGCTTTCAGAGGGTTCAAAGAAGGCTGAAAGAGTAATATGGCAAGACTTTACACACGGACACTACATCACACTATCATTACACACAGAACTAATAATATTCACATATTGCATTGATTAACTCCTACCCAGGCAACACAGAGAGAACTGTCTGAACCCCCCCACCCCACCCCACCCCTTCACCTGACGATACACTCCATTTCTTTGTCTACCCCTCTATGGCAAACACCAATGGCACAGTCTAGGTGATGCGGGCAGCTGCTATCGTTTTCAATGTGCGCTCCAGATTTCAGCCTTGTCTTCAGGCCAAGGTTGTTGATCCTGCACTGTACTAATCAGACAGAGCCAGAGCTGAGACAGGATGATTGCAGCCCCGGACAGGAAATAAAAGACAGATAATCATAGGTCGGCTGGCCCGTCCGTATGTCTGCGCTGGCTGTGAATGTATTCCTCAGAGCGGCAGATTGCCCGCTGCGTTAATCAGTCTGACAGGCCGGGACCAGTGGGCCACTTGTCAGACAGCAGTGGACAGGGCCTATTGATGTAACACTATTTCCTGTAATGGTACAACTATGCATGGAGTGAGAGGGGATGGGGATGACTTGGTACCAGTATGGGAAATGATCACCTTGAGATGTAGCTACACACACACACACACACACACACACACACACACACACACATTTTTAAATCTCCATGAATCATTGGATGCATTTGAGGAATCGAGGATAGTCAGGAAGTTTCATTGGATAAAGGTGCATGGAAGACAACTACTGACAGCATCACAGGGCTACACAATATTCTCCTCTTTATGTAAGAATGAGAGCAGGGTTGGTACAGCTAAAGAGTCTTGGTGGTCATATTAAATTGTGACCTGAAAACACACTCTCACACCACACACCCACTCATACGCATACATACATCAGAAGGGAGAGGGTGTTGCACCCAGCTAGGGGAAACGCCAGAAAGTTGTAGGTGAAACATCACTCTCACAGTCTAAGAATGGTTAATACCTCTCCTCTCTACCTCTCCCTTCTTTTTCACTCTCTTTGTTTATACCTCTCCTACATCCCTCGCTCACTGCCCACTTCAATCAGAATGAAATAGCTCACAACATCACTTTCCCAGTTTCTCAAAACACCACCATGTTATTTATCTTATTTTTGTTACAAAACATGTACAGGCTGTTTAGAACAACAACAAAAATACAATATCCAATTTATATGTAATTTTTTTGTTGTATAATCATCAATTCATTTGCTGAATCCTCTTGGGTCTCCTCCTCTTGATTGTTCGTAGAATAAGTCCACAATTCCGATGGCCTTTTGTCCAGGGGGGAGGTAAATAAATACATTTTGGGGGATATTCAGAAATTAAACTAGAATTAGATTAATTGTAAATCCGGATAATAGTAAAAACAATGTCTCTCATGGTTGTTCTCAGTTTCTGTACGATGCATATATATATATATACGGTTTTGGATTCAATAAAAAACATTAACAGTTGTCCACAGAATATAGAGTAATTGTTTCAGATATAATTGTTCCTTGTCATGGTTCAGTTCATGCGTTAATGCTCCACGGTGGAGGGTAGCTGAAGCTGTATTGTACAGTATTTGTGTGCAACTCTTTACATTCAAACACATTCTCTCTCTCTCGCACACGCACACACACACGCACACACACACACACACACACACACACACACACACACACACACACACACACACACACACATATACATACACACAAACGCACACAAAAGGCCATTCGGTCTTTGTATTGTGTTGCCACAGTCCTCGTCTCCCCCATCACATAAAGCGTCCATTGGGAGTACTTCGGTTTGACCGGCCATCTTTGAAACACAAATCTCCCAAAAAGTATGGAACAGATAATCAAATTGAAGGGCTTGATAGACAAATAAACAGCAATTATTATGGTAAGAAAACACAGTTGATGAGCCAATGTTCCCATGCTATGAAACGATCCTGAGTTCCCCCCAGGTCTTAGTTAGAGGTCTTATTCACAAAGACTTTGGACCTGGTGGTCAAACTGGCTGCTCTTGTTTGACCTCTTGACCTCTGTGACCTCTATGACCCTCTGACCTTTCACCCCAGCCCAGCAAGTTCTTCCTCCTCATCCTTTTCAGGCATGTGCCCTTTTACATAATACACCTTCA